>NC_090656.1:224573203-224873203 GCF_040937935.1 Hyperolius riggenbachi
TGAGGGACACTTAAGTGACAAGATAATATACTATGTACAGTTCTGCAGAAGATGCCGGTGCTATATAAATACTAAAAAAAAAGTAACCTGGGTGATGGGGAGTACATGTCATCCATGGTCAGGATATTAGGAGTTGGTTGGGTGAGGAGATAACCTGGGTGATGGGGTGTTCATTTCCCCCATGGTCAGTATACAGTATTAGGAGTTGGTTGGGTGTGGAGAGGACCTGGGTGATGGGGTGTACATTTTCTCCATGGTCAGTATATATGGAGATGGTTGGGTGAGGAGAGGACCTGGGTGATGGGGTGTACATTTTCTCCATGGTCAGTATATTAGGAGTTGGTTGGGTGTGGAGAGGACCTGGGTGATGGTGTACATTTTCTCCATGGTCAGTATATTAGGAGTTGGTTGGGTGAGGAGAGGATCTGGGTGGCGGGGTGTACATTTTCTCCATGGTCAGTATATTAGTGAGTTGATTGGGTGTGGAGAGGACCTGGGTGATGGGGTGTACATTTTCTCCTTGGTCAGTATATATGGAGATGGTTGGGTGAGGAAGAGGACCTGGGTGATGGGGTGTTCATTTCCCCCATGGTCAGTATACAGTATTAGGAGTTGGGTGAGGAGAGGACCTGGGTGGCGGGGTGTACATTTTCTCCATGGTAAGTATATTAAGAGTTGTTTGGGTGAGGAGAGGATCTGGGTGATGGGGTGTACATTTTATCCATGGTCAGTATATTAGGAGTTGGTTGGGTGTGGAGAGGACCTGGGTGATGAGGTGTACATTTTCTCCATGCTCAGTATACAGTATTAGGATTTGAGTGGGTTAGGAGAGGACCTGTGTGATCGGGTGTACATTTTCTCCATGGTCAGTATATTAGGAGTTTGGAGTGTTTTGGAGTGGAGAGGACTTGGGTGATGGGGGGGGGGGGGGGATTTCCTCATGGTCAGTATATTGGGAGGTTGTTGGGTGAGGACAGGACCTGGGTGATGGGGTGCCCTGCCCTTGCGAGCTTACAATCTAAAGGAATGGGGGGGGGGGGGGGGAGACAAATGGTGGGGTAGTATACAATAAACATACCTAGCGGGAGTGTGTTTTTAGGATATCTAGTAGGAGTGCAACTTGGCCTTAGGACAAAGGGGAAGTGGCCCTAAAGGTAGAGTGTATGCTTGTCAGAAAAAGTAAGTTTTGAGAGAGGGTTTACAGATAACAAAGGTTGGAGAGTAATGGATGTGTTGCGAGAGTAGGGGTGAAGCCTGTGCGAAATCTTGTTTATGTGAATGCGAGGAGGTTATTCTAGAGTTGGACAACAGAAGGTCATGTGCAGATCTGAGCTTGCCATTGCGTTGGTATCTGGAAACTATTGAGGAGATGTACAGGGTAGAGAGATTGTGGAGAGCTTTGTAGGTTTAGGGGTTAGAGTTTTGAACTGGATCCTATTGTTAATTGGCAGCCAACAAAGAGCTTGACAGAGAGGGGCAGCAGAGAAAGAGCGAGAAGAAAGATGAATAAGACAAGCAGCCAAGTTCAGTACAGATTGGAACAGTGCCAGTCTGTTTGGTAGTCCACAAAGTAGTATGTTACAATAGGCCAGACTAGATACTATAAGAGCATGTGCTAACATTTTATTTGTCTTGAATGAGAAAAGGTCGGATGTGAGATTTTTTTGAGATGGAGATGACAGGAGCTGGTTAGGGAGTGAACGTGAGTAATAAGAGAGAGAGGCGTCAAACATTACCTCTAAGCACAGTGCTTTAAAGGAGTTCTTTTGCATCCTAAAAATCAAACCAGGTGATGCTTACCTATGGCTTCTATCGCCTCCCCCCCCCCCCCCCTCCCCCTGCAGCGGTAATGTCCCATGCCGTCTCTTCTGATGCTCCGTTCCCCCACCACCGGTCCCAGTGTAATCACGCTCGTCTTCCTGCGCGACGCCATCTGGAGCTTACTGTGCAGGCGCAGTACAAGAAAAACTTCGTACTGCGCCTGCGCAGTAAGCTCCCGATGACGGGCGTGAGCATTATTTGTCTGTCTAGACCGAATATTAAACCGGGACCAGCGGCAGGGAATGGGTGATCGGAGGAGGATGGCGTGTGACATTACAGCTGCAGGGGGCTGATAGAAGCCCTAGGAAAAGTGTTAGCTTGTTTGATTTTTGAATCCCCACTGAACTCCTTTAACCTTCTTGGCGGTAACCCCCGAACGTAGTTCGGGGTAAGCCGCCGAGGGTGCCGCTCAGGCCCTGCTGGGCCGATTTGTTTTAATTTTTTTTTTGCTGGACGCAGCTAGCACTTTGCTAGCTGCGCCAGCACCCCGATCGCCGCCGCCGTGCGCCCGATCGGCCGCTATACGGTGCGGACGCGCGCCCCCCCCCCCCCTCCCAGACCCCGTGCGCTGCCTGGCCAATCAGTGCCAGGCAGCGCCGAGGGGTGGCCCGGGACTCTCCAATGACGACCCGACATCAGTGACGTCGGTGACATCATCCCGCCCGTCGCCATGGCGACGTGGGGGAAGCCCTCCAGGAAATCCCGTTCCTTTGAACGGGATTTCCTGATCGGAGATCGCCGAAGGCGATCGAAGAGGGCGGGGGGATGCCGCTGAGCAGCAGCTATCATGTAGCAAGCCCTGGGCTCGCTACATGATATAGAAAAAAAAAAATTTAAAAAAAAAACTGCCCGCGCTGCCTCCTGGCGTATTTTTTTTATACCGCCAGGAGGGTTAAGAAACCAAAGTTATGGGACTGTTAACATTTATTGTTATTTCAGGCAGAAAGGTGGACAGAGACAGTGGAAAATTGATTAATTCTGTTTTTACTCTTAAGTTTTAAGAAGTGAGAGGACGTGAAGGAGGATATAAGCAGACAAACAGTGAAGAACAAGTGTGAGGAGGGAGTTGAGGTCTGGGGCCAAGAAGTACAGTTGTGTATCGTCTGCATATAAGTGGTATTGAAACCCAAATGAGTTGATGAAGTTGCCAAGACTGTGCATGTAGATGAAAAAGAGGGGGCTAAGAACAAAGCCTTGATGTACCCCTACAGACAAAGGATGAGAAGATCTGATCTGTGTAATGCTGGATACACACGTTGCGTTTCCGCGTCGATGCAGCGTTCGATTCGCGTCGATTAAATTATTTCCGACATGTCCGATTCGCGGGTCGATGGATCGTTAGGTCGATTTGCCATACTTTACATGGCATTCGACCTAAAAATAATCGAAATGCGCTTGGAAATGCTCGGAAATAATCGAATTGACGCGAATCGAACGCCGCATCGAACGCGGAAACGCAACATGTGTATCCAGCATAAGAGCCTGTGAAAGACCCTCCAGAGAGATGGGAAGATAGTCAGGAGAGCGAGGCCCCTTATGCTTACAGATGAAAGTATCTGTAGAAGTAAGGTGCGGTCAACAGTATCAAATGCTGATGACGAATCAAGAAGGAGGAGTATGGAAAAAATCCCTTTGGATTTAGCTGTAAGAAGATCATTTGCCACTTTAGTAAGAGCTGTTTCTGTGGAGTGGTTGGAGCGAAAGCCAGACTGGAACTGATCAAGCAGGGAGTTAGCAGATAAATAATGGCTTAGGTTAGCATGTACAGTATGTGTCGTGCAAGTAATTTGGATGTGATTGGGAGAAATGACACAGGGTGGTAGTTGGTGAGTGCGGTGGGATCTAGAGATGCGTTTTTTTTTAAAGAGTAACTGTCAGGCTACAAAAGCTAATTTAAACCTCTATTCTCCTGTGTTAAACAGTTTAGAAGGAAGCCAAAAAGGCATTACTGAAGATAAAAATCTCTCTTACATTTGATGTGTGCTTATCAGCAAAGCTGTTATTCCCAAGCTCTTAAGAAGACGCAAGCCGCATTCCATACTGCAAAGCATTCTGGGGCTCTCCCCTCGGCTGCTAATGAGAAGTTACAGGGTCAAATAACAATAGCATGTAACTCATTCCAGGGCACTGATAAATCTCCGGGCAGAGTACACTGCAGGAGTCCGCTATTGTTCCTAGCCACATGGCTAATTAATATTCACTGCACACTACTGTTATTCAGTACTAGCTTTTCTGTGATCAGGAAGCAGGGAGGACATGACTACACATTTGGCTTCATAGGAGACAGACAAACATGGAACCTGCCATGAGCTGTCAGGAGCATCATTCTCTGCATATACTATATAAAAATTCTGTGAAATCCAAACGTGGACAGTGAAATGCATATGTAATGTAAGTACAGCCTATATTTAGCTACTGATATATGTGTTTATTTTCTCTGAGACCTTATACCTAACAGCTCCTCTTTAAGTAGTGGTGTCACTAAAGCCTTTTTGAGTGGGGACAGAAGGATGCCAGTGGAGAGGGACATGTTAAATAGTGATGTTTCAGAATGAGATGGGAGGGAAGAACAGGTGGTTAGATGGGATTTGGAGATTATAGAGGAGAGAGAATGCTCAGGGATGGAAGAGAAGGCATATAGAGAGCAGTCTATGAGAGGTGTGGATATGGGATTTGAGGCCTGCATGGAAAAACCACTTCAGATTTTGTCAATTTTTTATTAGTGAAGTATGTTGCAAAGTCTTCAGCTGATAAGTATGAGGAGGAGGAGGGGGACGGAGAATGGAGATAAAAGTGCTCAAGTGCTTTGGATTGTGGAAATGGGAGGATATTTGGTATGAAAAATGGCACTGTTTTGCCACAGGGAGATCATTTCTAAAGTTGTTCAATGTTGTTGTTTTTTTTTTTTTTTTTTTGTTATGAGCTGACGTCCTCACTTGTGTTAAGGTTCCTTTAATCCCTTTCAGCTACTCTAGAGCACCTTTTTAACTGTTTAGCTTTGGCCAGCCAAGGTTGGGGACTGACACGATGAGGGCAGACATTGGTAAGAGGAGCGAAGTCATCTATGACTTTAGTGATGGAGCTGTGTTAGTGTGTAAGCAGCTGAGTCTGGGTCAGTGAAGGATGATGTGTGGAGAGGTGCCAGGGCATCAGAGACTGATTGCATGTCTAGGCTGCGGTAGTTTCTGCGAGTATTTCAGCGTATTTGTGCAATCGTAGTAGGAAAATAAGGAGAGAGAAGGTTAGTAAGTTATGGTCAGCATTAGGGAGCGGAGCATTAGTAATATCGGTGACAGAACAGAGACGAGTGAATATGAGGTCGAGCGTATGGCCATCAGTGTGAGTTGGAGCAGTGGACCACTGAGACAAGCCATGGGAGGAAGTGAGGGACAGAAGTTTGGAGACAGAATTATTGGTATCAGTAGGAATGTTAAAATGGTTAACGCCTCCAGGAATTTTGCAGGAGCAGGGTGAGACATTTTTCAGCTTTGCCCTGTGCCCAAATTTCTTGGCGCGTTAACGTGGATGCATTGGTTGGGTGAAGAGTGGACCTGGGTGACTCTGTGTACATTTTCCCCATGGTCAGTATACAGTATTAGGAGTTGGTTAGGTGTGGGGTGGGTGTACATTACATCCATGGTCCATATATTAAAAGTTGGTTGGATGAGGAGAAGACCTGGGTAATGGGGTGTACATTGCATCCATGGTCAGCGTATTGGGAGTTGGTTGGGTGAGAAGAGGACCTGGGTGATGGGGTGTAAATTTCCTCCATGGTCAGTGTAATGTGGAACAGTTAATTTCGGCACCCATCGTAGAGCACTGAAGCTGGGTGCCATCATAGCAGCAATGCTAATCTGCGCGCCCTGCAGTTGCCAGACCCCGAATTGTCGCAACTCGGAATGGGGAATAGTATTTAAAGCTGCAGGGTTGTTAGCGGCAGCAGGAAGAGCCATCATTCGGCTTGCCCTGCCCGACGCTGTAGTAACATGCATTCGTGTATTGGAAGTTGGTTGGATGAGGAGAGGACCTGGGTGATGGGATGTACATTTCCTCCATGGTCAGTATATTAGGAGTTGGTTGGGTGTGGAGAGCACCTGGGTGATAGGGTGAACATTGCTTCCATGGTCAGTATATTGGGAGTTGGTTGGGTGTGGAGAGCACCAGGGTGATTGGGTGAACAGTGCTTCCATGGTCAGTATATTAGGAGTTGGTTGGGTGTGGAGAGCACCTGGGTGATAGGGTAAACATTGCTTCCATGGTCAGTATATTGGGAGTTGGTTGGGTGAGGAGAGCACCTGGGTGATGGGGTGAACATTGCTTCCATGGTCAGTATATTAGGAGTTGGTTGGGTGTGGAGAGCACCTGGGTGATAGGGTGAACATTTTCTTCATGGTCTTTATATTAGGAGTTGGTTGGGTGAGGAGAGGACCTCACATTTCCTGTACATTTCCTACATGGTGGGTATCTTGATGGTTGGGTGAGGAGAGGACCTGGTTGATGGGTTGTACATATTCCATTCATGGTCAGTATATTGGGAGTTGGTTGGGCGAGGAGAGGACCTTGGTGACGGGGTCTACATTCCATTCATATTAAGTATTTTGGGAGTTGGTTGGGTGAGGAGAAGACCTGGGTGATGAGGTGTATGTCAGGATGCGAGACATCTATCTACAGATTGTCTATTAGCGTTTTTTTTCCACCCCTGCCGCCATGTTGGTGGATCTTTTTTTCCGTAACAATGCCCGAAGTTGCTCTTATTAACTTGCAGGCTGCATCGCGCTCATCTTTTGTTCTTTGTTAGATGTGGGCTGGCATCTGCTAGTCTGCGTTAGCATTCAGTCTCAGGGAATTCAGCGATTTCTATATTCAGCTCTGCTAAGCCTGTGCCCTGTTTGCTTGAATCAATTGGGGCTGCTATTTTTAGCAACAAAGGGGAATTGAAATAGCAATTTTCTTTCTATGTAATGGATCCCCAAGAGGAATACTGATGCAAGCTCTCTGTCATCCCTCTTATGCACGCCTCCCCCCCCCCCCCTCCCCTTCCCAAAAGAACTGACAGGAAAGGCATGTGTCACGAATCTGCAGCAGTATTAATCTTTAATCAATCTAGTGTTTGCTCTATTCAGGTGTTCAGGGAAGGAGCTATGGTGGGGTGTGTTTTGTGTATAGTGTGTGTATTTCTATATACAGATGGTGTGTATGTGTGTTCACAAAATGAGACGTGCTATGAATGGGCACGCTATCCTTGGATTGGGCATTTCAGCTTTCGGTGGGTGAAGGAACAGACAGGGCATCTATAAATACTCCTTTCGCTTGCTGCGTTTCTCTGGTGTATTTTTGATGTCTGATTTAGATAAGGTTGATTGGGTAGCGGCTAAAAATAACTGTTCCCAGAAAGTTGAGGACAAAGAGTGGAGGATATTTTTAACCCACGTTGTCTGGCATTACTGCTCCTGACTGTAAGTGATCCACTCTATGGGGTTCTTGCGTTGGAAGTCACGCTGAACGCGTACAATGGCTGAATGTAAATGTGGCGCTGTAGAAAGCAGTACACCAGGCTAGAGGGTTCAGTGTGTGGATGGAATAACAGTCTGCAGGAAATTCCCAATACTGTTAAATGACTGGTCGTCTTGTCCAGCCAGTCCTGTGATTCAGATGACCCTAGACTGCCTAACCAGAGCACACAGCAAGTGACCGGACTAGTGTGGGAATGAGTAAATACTGCGGTGTAGTAGACCTGTGTAGACTGCGCTGATCGGACTGTGACGGGTCATTAGGGCCCTTTTTTCACTAGGAAACGCTATTGCATGCACAAATGAGCTGGAAACGGGCTTCCTTCCATTTCCGCTACCACAATTTTGGCACGGTTGCGTTGTGATCCACGGTGCATGGTGCAATTGTGGTTGGGTTGTTCTGGTAATTTTCGATAGAGAAAAAAACCCTTGCCGGTAAAATTGACAAATCGCAGGAAGAAATGCATAGAGGCATAATTGCGATGCAATTTTCCTGTGCTCCTATACTTTTGTATAAACACACCAAAAATTGTGCAGGCCGGCGATTGCAATTCAGGGGAAAATGAATCGCACTAGTGGAAAAACAGCATCATGATTTGTACATGGTAATTGTGGTGCTGTAGCGATCGGCAAAACAGGCGCTATCTGATTTTCTGATCGAACTGCACCTAGTGGAAAAGAGCCCTAACTGTGCTCTTTACTTGCCTCTCTAGGAAGGTTCCTGCATATGCCTCTCTCTCCAGAAAGGTTCCTGCATATACCCATCTCTCCAGAAAGGTTCCTGTATATACCCACCTCTCTAGGAAGGTTCCTGCATATACACACCTCTCTAGGAAGGTTCTTGCATATACCCACCTCTCTAGGAAGGTTCTTGCATATACCCGCCTCTCTAGGAAGGTTCTTGCATATACCCGCCTCTCTAGGAAGGTTCTTGCATATACCCGCCTCTCTAGGAAGGTTCTTGCATATACCCGCCTCTCTAGGAAGGTTCTTGCATATACCCACCTCTCTAGGAAACACATTTTATACATACCTAGGGCTTCCTCTAGCCCCCTTCGGCCTGATCACTACCTCATCCCCGTCCTCCATTGCCTGCAGCCTCTGCAAGCCGGCCCGATAACTTTGTGAGTTGGGGCTTACTGCACATGCGCTCCCTTATGGCGCTCCTGTTGTCAGGAGTTCTTCACTTGCGCAGTACTACTGCACAGGTGCAGAATGCTCCCGGTTGCGGAAGCGTGACAGGGTAAGCATGCGTGGCCGGACTGTGTATGCGCCGACTGGCTGAATTACCAGGCCAGATTGCAGAGGCAGCAGGCGGCCGAGGACGAGGTAGTGATCAGGCCGAAGGGGGCTGGAGGAAGCCCTATGTATAAATTAAAACTTTTTTTCCCCTTTGTCTCAGGTACACTTAAAGTTCTGGGAACCGCCCTTCCTTGTGGAAATCAGGGCTGTGGAGTCTGAGTAATCTTTGGGTACCTGAGTACAAAAATGCTCCGGCTCCTCATAAATTTAAACAATTTAAACCTAACCTGAGACGAGAGAGGTAAAATAATTCATACTTACCTGTGGCTTCATCCAGCCCCATGACCTCTGTTGCCTCTTTCACCGCCCTCCCGGGTGCCTCCATTCGCCTGCTATCGGCCCCGGTAATCCGCCTTCAGTCACGTCAGCTGAGCTCGTCCTGCATATGTGCCCTCCTCGTTCACGTCCCCAGGTAGTACTGCCTCGTTCACTACCCCCAGGTAGTACGGCACTGGCACAGAACGCCCCTGGTGACGTGAACGTGGCAGAAGTGTGCGTATTACATGGGAACGAGTCGATAGACTTCCATTTTATCATTCACACTACAACAGTGAGTTTCAGCTCGTCGGGAATGATTCAAACTTTCGGAAATGCACAACAACTCACACACCCATTCATGCATTTTCAACTCACTAACTAGTGTCAATGATCCCTCAGGGAGAAAAAATGTACATAAATAAGACAAGCAGGTTATGGGGGAGCGTCAGGTGTCATAATCTGTATAATGAGCATGTCTGTGATAATTAAACACCATTATGTGCATAGAGATAGTCACCACCTTCTTACAGTGGTATCTCATCTGAAGCCATCCAAATTATCCACAACCATAATCCCTGCTTTCCTGATGTGATGCTTGGTCAGTGGTGAAATATTTTCAGGAAAAAGCAAATGCACACCATACAATCTTTAACATTTCTTTTCAATTCAAATCAACTTTTGTAATTGTTTACAGTGTTCTCCTCAGAATTTTTTTCCAGTCGGGTGGTATGAAAAAGTAGCCGGGTGGGGCGAGCTGAGAGAATGCAGGGCCGGTGCTTCTGTGAGCAATTCTGCTTACAGCAGAGGAGGAGGTGAGCTGATGACAGCCGGGTGTTCACCAAAACTAGCCGGGTGGAGCACCCGGCTAAAAGAGCCTGGGGAGAACACTGGTTTGTAACATTTGAAAAATCTGACCAATGTGCCACACACACGTAAAATTTTTCCCCAATTTTGAAAAAGAATGATTGAAATTTTTTTGTGTGTAGGTAATATATTAAGACATTGACAATCTTCTACCCTACACCATTCAATTTTCATAAAAATCCTACCTAATAAACCGCAAGTGTCTCTGCGTCCCATGTCCCCGTGTGTGCTTTTATTTTGTTGTGTGCGTGTGCAGGGAGGGACGCAGAGACACTGAGGAGGTTGCTGGGGGAATGGGTGATCGGATTTCTTGATTGGGGGGGGGGGGGGTTGGGTGTCGGTTGGCGGAACACGATCGTTTTTGTTTTTTGTAGGGTTTTTTTGCGAATTGCTGTAAAATCAAATAATTTTATTGTATAGTGTATGGCCACCTTTACTTTTGTTCGTGGAAGATTAAATGTATGCATATACTTTATTGGGGCATTTATAAAGTCTGTAGATAGAAATTTTCTTCTTTTCCTGCATCCAATCCTATTCTACCTTACACATTATAAATTGCCGTCAGTGGAGAACCCAATTTATTGGTGGGGATTTTTAGAAGCAGACTGATGGTCACTTCGCTCATCCCCAAAAATAAATCCCTCATCCTTAAAGGATACCCGAGGTGACATGTGACATGATGAGATAGACATGTGTATGTACAGTGCCAAGCACACTAATAACTATGCTGTGTTCCTTTTTTCTTACTCTGCCTGAAAGAGTTTAATATCAGGTATGTAAGTGGCTGACTCAGTCCTGACTCAGACAAGAAGTGACTACAGTGTGACCCTCACTGATAAGAAATTCCCCTTTTTTACCTCTTTCTTGCTCTCAGAAGCTATTTTCTGCTAGGAAAGTGTTTTATAGTTGGAATTTCTTATCAGTGAGGGTCACACTGTAGTCACTTCCTGTCTTGAGTCAGGCCTGAGCCACTTACATACCTGATATTTAACTCTTTCAGGCAGAGAAAGAAAAAAGGAACACAGCATAGTTATTTGTGTGCTTGGCACTGTACATACACTTCTAACTCATCAAGTCACTTGTCAGTTTGGGTATCCTTTAAAAGTAAATTGCTCATCCCCAAAATAAATTGCTCATCGCCTAAAAGAAATCATTGATCCCCCAAGAATAAATCGCCCATTACCAAAAATAAACCATTCAGCCCCAAAAATGGATCACCTGTACCCAAAAATTATATCCTGTATCCCCAAAAATCAGTCACTCATCCTTCTTGTTTCTCTGCAGTTGTCACTGGAGCCACGGATGGAATTGGAAAAGCCTATGCCGAAGAGGTGAGAACTGTGCTTATTTATTGTTTTTTAGGAACCCGGTCTATATCATAAGCTGAATAAAATAAGCTAATGTCTTTAAAACCCCACCTCCCCCACTGTAATTGTATGCAAATTTATGGAGCTTAAAAATAGACCTATGCAGTGAAATATCTGTTGTACTTAATCATTCCACTTTCAAACTGCATACATTTGCATAAGCTGACCATTAAATGTGCACAAGCTCTGAATTATTCATATGTCATTGACCATGGTTTAGGTCAGGTGTATGCCTATCTAAAAGCATGATTTACATGGCTCCGCCCACAGTACACTACAGGTGGAAATGATTTACATGGCTCCACCCACAGTGCACTACAGGTGGGAATGATTTACATGGCTCCACCCACAGTGCACTACAGGTGGGAATGATTTACATGGCTCCACCCACAGTGCACTACAGGTGGGAATGATTTACATGGCGCCACCCACAGTGCACTACAGGTGGGAATGATTTACATGGCTCCACCCACAGTGCACTACAGGTGGGAATGGTTTACATGGCTCCACCCACAATGCACTACAGGTGGTGGGAATGATTTACATGGCTCCACCCACTGTGCACTACATGTGGACATACAGTAATAACTTGCAATTACTTCCCGCTATAAGAAGATGGGGGGGGGGGGGGGGGAGAGAGAGATAGATATATACAGTGTATATAGATAGAAATCGAGAGATGGATAGAGAGAGATAGAGATTGATGGATGGATGGATAGATAGATAGATATTATAAATGCTGTACTTCTTCCCGCAGCTGGCGAGACGGGGGATGTCCATCTTTCTTGTCAGTCGGTCACAAGATAAGCTGGATGAGGTGGCCAAGCATATACGTGAGTATCTGCACCGCTTTCTCTCCTTTACTCTGAAATCTGAACACAAAATCAAGACTTTACTTCCTGCAGACTCCGCCAATTGTGTGGTGGGGTCTGGAGATGGTGTGTAGGGGGTTGTGGGGAGGGGAGATGGTGTGTAGGGGGTGATGGGGTGCTAAGATGGTGTGTAGAGGGTAGTGGGGTGCTGAGATGGTGTGTAGGGGGTTGTGGGGAGGGGAGATGGTGTGTAGGGGGTGATGGGGTGCTGAGATGGTGTGCAGAGGGTGGTGGGGTGTGGAGATGGTGTGTAGAGGGTGGTGGGGTGTGGAGATGGTGTGTAGAGGGTGGTGGGGTGTGGAGATGGTGTGTAGCGGGTGGTGGGGAGGGGAGGTGGTGTGTAGGGGGTGGTGGGGTGGGGAGGTGGTGTGTAGGGGGTGATGGGGTGCTGAGATGGTGTGTAGGGGGTGGTGGGGAGGGGAGATGGTGTGTAGGGGGTGATGGGGTGCTGAGATGGTGTGTAGGGGGTGGTGGGGAGGGGAGATGGTGTGTAGGGGGTGATGGGGTGCTGAGATGGTGTGTAGAGGGTGGTGGGGTGTGGAGATGGTGTGGAGATGATGTGTAGGGGGTGATGGGGTGCTGAGATGGTGTGTAGGGGGTGATGGGGTGCTGAGATGGTGTGTAGGTGGTGATGGGGTGCTGAGATGGTGTGTAGGGGGTGGTGGGGTGTGGAGATGGTGTGTAGAGGGTGGTGGGGTGTGGAGATGGTGTGGAGATGATGTGTAGGGGGTGATGGGGTGCTGAGATGGTGTGTAGGGGGTGGTGGGGTGTGGAGATGGTGTGTAGGTGGTGATGGGGTGCTGAGATGGTGTGTAGGTGGTGATGGGGTGCTGAGATGGTGTGTAGGGGGTGGTGGGGTGTGGAGATGGTGTGTAGAGGGTGGTGGGGTGTGGAGATGGTGTGTAGGGGGTGGTGGGGAGGGGAGGTGTTGTGTAGGGGGTGGTGGTGTGTAGGGGGTGGTGTGTGGGGGTGGTGGTGGGGTGTGGGTTGAGGGAGGGAGGGGGAGTTAGATACTTGCTTTAGTATTTGGAAGGGTTCCTGGATCCCTAGAGCCTACCACTCCAGTGCAGGGTCCCTTTTCAGCTTCTGGTTTCGCTCCCGGCCGTGGTTGAGCACGACCAGACTGGGTGTGAGCAAGTAAGGTCTGTGTACAAGACTATTCCTGTCCCCAAAATTCTATATATTCAGCATCACTCCCCAATATACATTGGCCAGGTATTTTTTTTAAAGTCTACATCCTTTACTACTGAGTTTAATATGGAACAACTCCCGGCAGAGCTGGATCATCATCCACAAGGCACACCTAGGCAGCTGCCTAGGGCCTGAAGAGAGGCTAGGGGCCTGGACACTAACCCCCACCAAATCTTACAAAAAAAAAGCAAAGTGTCCATCAAGGGTAACCCCAAACTTGGTACTTGCCTAGGGCTCCATTTCACCATGATTCTTTTCTGATTCCTGCCCCAAAATTAAATATACCACCCTACATGCCTTCAATGTGTGATTCACAATAATTACTGCATAGTTACCCTTGTACTATGTGTTGCTGACATCTGGCAATGTTGTACTTTGATAAACATTTTCAGCAAACTTGTTGGTTTAAAAAAAGGTCAGTGCAGAAGTTCTTCATTCTGCTGGTCACACGTGGACCTCTCTTGCACATGCCTAGTCCAGATGCACCCGTACACGGCCGGGGCGTGGCCAGGAGATGGAGACTCTACGCTGGAACTACAGGCCGAAAGAGGAACTAGGAAAACTCTGGGCCAGTCAACTACTGAGGTAAGTATCTTATTTTTATTTCCTCACTTTAAAGTGTATCAGAGCTGGCAAAATAAAGATTTATACATACCTAATCTGTTCGGATCGCTCCCACGCCGCCATCCTCAGTCTTCTGCAGCGCCGATACCGGGTCCCCGCACTTCTCAGTCGCAGCCAGTCTACGCCGGAGAAGTGCGCTCTTTGCGTACCTCTCTAGCAGCTGCTGGAGAGATACGTAGAGGGCGCACTTCTCCTGTGTAGACTGGAGCCGACTGATGTAAGTGACGGGACCCGGTTCCCGAAGCTGCGGGCAGCAGAAGGTGGTATGGGAGTGATCCGAGCGAATGGGGCTGGAGGAAGCCCCAGGTATGTATAATTTTTTTTATTTCCACCAGCTCCCTTCAATATTTGGGTACTAGGGCAGGTCCTACCTCAAGGGAAACCGAGACGTGATGGAGCTAATAGTGAGGTCTTATGTAGGTTGCATAAGTCATTAGCTCCTGACCCCTGTCTGTCAAAGTAAGCCAATGTGATTGACTTAGTGGTCACGCGGTCCGGAGCCAATGAAATCTGCTTTTGACTTGCTCACACAGCTTTGCCGTATTATGGACTGCAGGGCAACTGAACTGCGGCGGGAGAAAGCAACGCGATCGCCGTAGCGGCTGGTATGTGCGGTTTCCGAAGCAGGCAGTGGTGTGCTGTAGTGTATAGGGACAGTATCAGTGCAGGCAGTAGTGTGCTGTAGTGTATAGGGACAGTATCATTGCAGGCAGCGGTGTGCTGTAGTGTATAGGGACAGTATCATTGCAGGCAGCGGTGTGCTGTAGTGTATAGGGACAGTATCAGTGCAGGCAGGGGTGTGCTGTAGTGTATAGGGACAGTATCAGTGCAGGCAGCAGTGTGCTGTAGTGTATAGGGACAGTATCAGTGCAGGCAGCGGTGTGCTGAAGTGTATAGGGACAGTATCAGTGCAGGCAGCAGTGTGCTGTAGTGTATAGAGACAGTATCCCTGCAGGCAGCGGTGTGCTGTAGTGTATAGGGACAGTATCAGTGCAGGCAGCGGTGTTGTAGCGTATAGGGACAGTATCAGTGCAGGCAGCGGTGTGTTCGTAGTGTATAGGGACAGTATCACTGCAGGCAGCGGTGTGTCGTAGTGTATAGGGACAGTATTAGTGCAGGCAGCGGTGTGCTGTAGTGTATAGGGACAGTATCATTGCAGGCAGCGGTGTGCTGTAGTGTATAGGGACAGTATCAGTGCAGGCAGCGGTGTGCTGTAGTGCATAGGGACAGTATTAGTGCAGGTAGCGGTGTGCTGTAGTGTATAGGGACAGTATCAGTGCAGGCAGCAGTGTGTTGGTGTATAGGGACAGTATTAGTGCAGGCAGTGGTGTGCTGTAGTGCATAGGGACAGTATTAGTGCAGGCAGCGGTGTGCTGTAGTGCATAGGGACAGGATCACTGCAGGTAGCAGTGTGCTGTAGTGTATAGGGACAGTATCAGTGCAGACAGCAGTGTGCTGTAGTGTATAGGGACAGTATCAGTGCAGGCAGCAGTGTTGTGTAGTGTATAGGGACAGTATCAGTACAGGCAGGGGTGTGCTGTAGTGTATAGGGACAGTATCAATGCAGGCAGCGGTGTGCTGTAGTGTATAGGGACAGTATCGGTGCAGGCAGTGATGTGCTCTAATGTATAGGGACAGTATCAGTGCAGGCAGTAGTGTGCTGTAGTGTATAGGGACAGTATCAGTGCAGGCAGGGGTGTGCTGTAGTGTATAGGGACAGTATCAGTGCAGGCAGGGGTGTGCTGTAGTGTATAGGGACAGTATCAGTGCAGGCAGCAGTGTGCTGTAGTGTATAGGGACAGTATCAGTGCAGGCAGGGGTGTGCTGCAGTGTATAGGGACAGTATCAGTGCAGGCAGCAGTGTGCTGTAGTGTATAGAGACAGTATCACTGCAGGCAGCGGTGTGTCGTAGTGTATAGGGACAGTATTAATGCAGGCAGTGGTGTGCTGTAGTGTATAGGGAGTGTCAGTGCAGGCAGCGGTGTTGTAGCGTATAGGGACAGTTCCAGTGCAGGCAGTGTGCTGTAGTGTATAGGGACAGTATCAGTGCAGGCAGCAGTGTGCTGTAGTGTATAGGGACAGTATCAGTGCAGGCAGCAGTGTGCTGTAGTGTATAGGGACAGGATCAGTGCAGGCAGCAGTGTGCTGTAGTGTATAGGGACAGTATCAGTGCAGGCAGCAGTGTGCTGTAGTGTATAGGGACAGTATCAGTGCAGACAGGAGTGTGCTGTAGTGTATAGGGACAGTGTCAGTGCAGGCAGCAGTGTGCTGTAGTGTATATGGACAGTGTCAATGCAGGCAGCAGTGTGCTGTAGTGTATAGGGACAGTATCAGTGCAGGCAGTAGTGTGGTATAGCATATAGGGACAGTATCAGTGCAGGCAATAGTGTGCTGTAGTGTATAGGGACAGTTTCAGTGCAGGCAGCAGTGTGCTGTAGTGTGAGGAGCAGTGTCAGTGCAGGGAGCAATGTGTTGGTGAATAGGGACAGTATCTGTGCAAGCGGTGGTGTGCTGTAGTGTATAGGGACAGTATCAGTGCAGGCAGCGGTGTGCTGTAGTGTATAGGGACAGTATTGGTGCAGGCAGCAGTGTATTACTGTATAGGGACAGTATCCGTGCAGGCAGCAGTGTATTAGTGTATAGGGACAGTATCAGTGCAGGCAGCAGTGTGCTGTAGTGTATAGGGACAGTATCAGTGCAGGCAGCAGTGTGCTGTAGTGTATAGGGACAGTATCCGTGCAAGCAGCAGTGTGCTGTAGTGTATAGGGACAGTATCCGTGCGGGCAGCAGTGTATTAGTGTACAGGGACAGTATCAGTGCAGGCAGCAGTGTGCTGTAGTGTATAGGGACAGTATTAGTGCAGGCAGTGGTGTGCTGTAGTGTATAGGGACAGTATCCGTGCAAGCAGCAGTGTGCTGTAGTGTATAGGGACAGTATCCGTGCAGGCAGCAGTGTATTAGTGTACAGGGACAGTATCAGTGCAGGCAGCAGTGTGCTGTAGTGCATAGGGACAGTATTAGTGCAGGCAGTGGTGTGCTGTAGTGTATAGGGACAGTATCCGTGCAAGCAGCAGTGTGCTGTAGTGTATAGGGACAGTATCCGTGCAGGCAGCAGTGTATTAGTGTACAGGGACAGTATCAGTGCAGGCAGCAGTGTGCTGTAGTGCATAGGGACAGTATTAGTGCAGGCAGTGGTGTGCTGTAGTGCATAGGGACAGTATCAGTGCAGGCAGCAGTGTGCTGTAGTGTATAGGGACAGTATCATTGCAGGCAGCGGTGTGCTGTAGTGCATAGGGACAGTATCACTGCAGGCAGCGGTGTGCTGTAGTGCATAGGGACGTATTAGTGCAGGCAGCTGTGCTGTAGTGTATAGGGACAGTATTCGTGCAGGGAACAGTGTGTTGGTGTATAGGGACAGTATCAGTGCAGGCGGTGGTGTGCTGTAGTGTATAGGGACAGTTTCAGTGCAGGCGGCAGTGTGCTGTAGTGTATGAGGGACAGTGTCAGTGCAGGGAGCAGTGTGTTGGTGTATAGGGACAGTATCAGTGCAGGCAGCAGTGTGTTAGTGAATAGGGACAGTATCCGTGCAAGCGGTGGTGTGCTGTAGTGTATAGGGACGGTATCAGTGCAGGCAGCGGTGTGCTGTAGTGTATAGGGACAGTATTGGTGCAGGCAGCAGTGTATTAGTGTATAGGGACAGTATCCGTGCAGGCAGCAGTGTATTAGTGTATAGGGACAGTATCAGTGCAGGCAGCAGTGTGCTGTAGTGAATAGGGACAGTATCCGTTCAGGCAGCAGTGTATTAGTGTATAGGGACAGTATCAGTGCAGGCAGCAGTGTATTAGTGTATAGGGACAGAATCCGTGCAGGCAGCAGTGTGCTGTAGTGCATAGGGACAGTATTAGTGCAGGCAGTGGTGTGCTGTAGTGCATAGGGACAGTATCAGTGCAGGCAGCGGTGTGATGTAGTGTATAGGGACAGTGTCAGTGCAGGCAGCAGTGTGATGTAGTGTATAGGGACAGTATCAGTGCAGGAAGCAGTGTGTTAGTGTATAGGGACAGTATCAGTGCAGGCAGTGGTGTGCTGTAGTGTATAGGGACAGAATCAGTGCAGGCAGCAGTGTGCTGTAGTGTATAGGGACAGTATTAGTGCAGGCAGTGGTGTGCTGTAGTGCATAGGGACAGTATCAGTGCAGGCAGCGGTGTGATGTAGTGTATAGGGACAGTGTCAGTGCAGGAAGCAGTGTGTTAGTGTATAGGGACAGTATCAGTGCAGGCAGTGGTGTGCTGTAGTGTATAGGGACAGTATCAGTGCAGGCAGGGGTGTGCTGTAGTGTATAGGGACAGTATCACTGCAGGCATCAGTGTGCTGTAGTGTATAGGGACAGTATCAGTGCAGGCAGCAGTGTGTTAGTGTATAGGGACAGTGTCAGTGCAGGCAGCAGTGTGTTAGTGTATAGGGACAGTGTCAGTGCAGGCAGTGGTGTGCTGTAGTGTATAGGGACAGTATCAGTGCAGGCAGTGGTGTGCTGTAGTGTATAGGGACAGTATCAGTGCAGGCAGCGGTGTGCTGTAGTGTATAGGGACAGTATCAGTGCAGGCAGCGGGGTTTCCTCAGTAGCTGGACACTTTCTGACATGAAGCAATGGATAGATAAATTTATCGATGTAAATGGTGATATTTTCTTGCTTATTATTGTCTCTGGGTTTGTCCTCAGGAGAGAAGTATGGTGTGGAGACTAAGGTGATTGCGGCAGATTTTGGTCTAGTCGGTGAGATCTATCAGCGCATTGAGGAAGGCCTCCGGGGCCTGGAGATCGGAGTGTTAGGTAAGTGTTCTCTGTATATGTGGAAGTATCAGAATCACAAACCAGAATCCTTTTATTTGGCCAGATACGTTTGCACTTACAGGAATTTGACTTGGCAATTGCTTCACAGAGACAAACTATGTGACACAAGGACAGTATAGATATTACACCACATGGACAGGAAGTGAGCTAAATAGTGGTAACAGGGTGAGATGCGTTCATTTTCCAGTTCTGTGCTGTGATGCTTTCAAGTTCTAGTAGTATCAGAATTGGTGTTTGTGCTGGAGGAATAGTGTGATTCTGCATTGAAGGATACCCGAGGTGACATGATGAGATAGACGTGTATGTACAGTGCCAAGCACACATAACTAGGCTGTGTTCCTTTTTTTTTTTTTTTCTTTCTCTGCCTTAAAAAGTTAAACATCAGGTATGCAAGTGACCGTTTCTATCTGGGTCCGGACTGGGTCAGACTATAGCACAACCCTCACTGATAAGTAATTACAGCCATAAAACACTTTCCTCTCATTAAATGGCTTCTTAGAGCAGGAAAGAGATAAAAGGGTCAATAATTCATTGATTTGAGCTCTGACATACTTCAGTGAGGGTGTTATTGAGCAGAAACAATGAAACAAATAAAACTTAAAATCTAGATTTAAAGAGACTGAAGCGAGATTAAAACTCGCTCTTTACCTTATATTCAACATGGGCATGTTTGCCCCTGCTAAAACGCTGCTATCCCGCGGCAGAACAAGGGGTCTCTACCCACCAAATCCCCCCCCCCCCCTGCAAAATCCACAACCAACTTGGTCGTAGATTTTGCTGCTCATGGAGGCAGGGCTAATGGCCGCAGCCCTGCCTCCATGCGTGTCTATCAGCGGCGGATCTCCGCCTCTCCCCGCCCCTCTCAGTGAAGGAAGACTGAGAGGGGCGGGGGAGAGGCGGCAATCAGCGCTGATAGACACACATGGAGGCAGGGCTGCGGCCGTTAGCCCTGCCTCAAACGGAAGCGATCCCCGGACACTTCAGAGGGGATTTGGGGGGGTAAAGACCCCACATTCTGTCGCGGGATAGCGGCGTTTTAGCAGGGGCAAACATGCCCCTGTTGAATAGAAGGTAAAAAGCGAGTTTTAATCTCTCTTCAGATTCTCTTTAACCACCCTGGCGTTCTGATTAAATCGCCAGGGTGGCTGCGGGAGGGTTTTTTTTAAATAAAAAAAAAACTATTTCATGCACCGGCGCCCAGAATAAACAAGGAAGGCCGCAATGAGCGGCCTTCCTTGTTTTGGTTATATCGTCGCCATAGCGACGAGCGGAGTGACGTCATCGACCTCAGCCGACGTCCTGACGTCAGCCGCCTCCGATCCAGCCCTTAGCGCTGGCCGGAACTTTTTGTTCCGGCTGCGCAGGGCTCAGGCGGCTAGGGGGGCCCTCTTTCGCCGCTGCTCGCGGCGAATCGCCGCAGAGCGGCGGCGATCAGGCAGCACACGCGGCTGGCAAAGTGCCGGCTGCGTGTGCTGCTTTTTATTTGATGAAAATCGGCCCAGCAGGGCCTGAGCGGCAGCCTCCGGCGGTGATGGACGAGCTGAGCTCGTCCAGACCGCTCAGGAGGTTAAATAAAAAATAACTGGGATATCTAAAAAAAAGTCATTTTTTTTGGAGGCTGAGGATAGAAACAATTGTTTTTCTCATCAGTTTATTTTCACCTCGGTTGTCCTTTAATCATGGTTGCTGCCTGGAGTAACAATCTGCTCCTGGAAGTTTTTGTTGCAACTGACCAGTATCTCACTCCTGAAAGCAGAAGCTGGAGGATGGAAAGGGCAAGATGAGTGGTCAGAAGCAATCCTGGTCACCCTACTCTAGCAGGTGCAGAGAGAGAATGACCAGGATTGCCTCTGAGCCTAATCGCTCTGCCCTCTCCATCTTCCAGCTTCTGCTTTCAGGGGTGAGATGCCGGTCAGTTGTAACAGAAATGTCCGGGAACCGCATCTTCCTCCGGGCAGCAGCCATGATTATAGGGAAGCTGAAGTGAGAGGAATTTCAAGGCTTCTATCTTCATTCTCTTACGAACAATGCTGCTTGCCTGGCTGTCATGGTGAGCTTTAGGGTTTAGCTGTTTTTGAGTCCCACATCTACAACAAGCGTGCAGCCAGCCACAGCACCTGATCTGCATGCAGCGACTTAAAGTATTAGAGGTGGAGCATCAGCACAGAAATCGGGCAACTGTCATTATTGCACAGTGAAGATTTCAGCCTCTGTATTCCTCTCACTTCAGGATCCCTTTAACCCTTTGCCTGCCAAGCATGTACCCAGTACATTCTGGCAGGCAAGGGCTCCTACTGCCAACAACATATCTAGTTCGTTTTTTGACTTTTTTTTCTTTAAGGGTGCGTAGAAGAGGTGGGAATGGGGGTAGTTCATGTGCTCCATGCGATCGCCGATGTGTCCCCCGCCAGCAGCAGTCTCCTCTCTACTTCCTGTTTCCCTGCATGACGCATGATTATGCGCATCATGCAGAGATCGGGGGGCCAAAGAGGAGATGGCTGCCAGCGGGGACACATCAGCCATAGCAGGGTGCGAGGGAACGAGCGGTTGAGTTAATTACACACCGCACCGCTGCTCTCCAGCTCTGCGTCCCTTATACCTGGCTACCTATATTGGCGGCACCTATACCTGGCTACCTATACAAGTGGCACCTGTACCTAGCGTTGTATACTGGTGACACCTATACCTGGCTAACTATACTTGGGGAATCTATACTTGGCTAGCATTACTGAGGTCCCCTATTCTTGGCAACTTTTGCTGGGGGCACCTGTACCTGGCTACCTATACTGGGGGGCACCCATATCTGGCTTCCTATACTGGGGGCACCTATATGCAATGCCGTACACTAACTGCTCTCCTTTGGACTTGCGGCGGGCTAGAGAAAAATTGCCACAAAAATATTGTGTTTTTACACAACAGATAAAAACCTAGAGGTATGCATTTTCTAAAAATACCTAACTTTATTGGGTATTTCACATCTATCGTTAGATATGCCACGTTAACCTTTAGATGCCCTTATATGTTGTGTTCCGATGTAAAATTGTGCAAAATGCGGTTTTCTGATTGGGGTTTGTTGTGGACAGGAAAAGTGGGATACCAATACATATCTAGTATTGACTTTTGGCAAACTGTAAGATTTTTGCCAGTAAATGTATTTCTTCTATGAAAAAAACACACACAAAAGAAAAAAAAAAATTATATATATATATATATATATATATATATATATATATATATATATATATATATATATATATATATATATATATATATATATATATATATATATATATATATATATATATATATATATATATATATATATATATATATATAATTTTGACATATTTCACTTTTACCTCCAGAAAAAGAACAATTTTGTGTTCAAGCCCAATTCATTACGGAAAAAAACAATTTTGTGTTCAAGCCCAATTCATTACGGAAAAAAACAATACTGTATATATGTTCTATTACATGTAGGTTTTCGTGTTAATAATTCTAGGTAAACCTAATGAGTGCAAAACGTCGAACAACTGCTTGGCAATAGATGTTCGTGTTTAGGACTAAACGACTGGCAGGGAAATGGTTAAAGCTAATGGGATCCTAAAAAACAGATACCTAAGGAGGGGGAACCATCTGTGTCCTATAGAGCAGAGTTCCCCAACCCTGTCCTCTAGGCCCACCACATGTTTTGCAGAAAACCACAGAGGTAGTTAATCAGCTCTGCTGAGACACTAATTGACTCACCCGTGAATGTTTGAGGTTTCCTGCAAAACATGCACTGTTGGTGTGCCTTTAGGACAGGGTTGGGGAACTCTGCACTAGAGCCTACCAACTCTTCTCACGGTCCCCGTGTTGCAACGCTGTCGCCCCCGGTAGGTCGAATACTGCTCTCTACCACCGCAAGGAGGCTTCGGAAGTGTTTGTGAGCCCGAGTGCTCCAGAAGACGGGCGGTTCTGTACTGCGCCTGCGCTAATACACTCTCTCTTGCGGTCACATATGTGCAGTACAGAGCCGCCCGTCTTTGAGAGCGCTCAGGCTCCCGAAGACTTCCAAAGCCTCCCTTGGCGAGGGATTCAAACGGGGTGACATTGCTGGAACGTGGGAACCGGGAGAGGAACGGGGAGGCTCTATAGGACCCAGAGCCTTCCCTTTCCTTAGGTAAGTATTTTTTTTCAGGTTCCCATTCGCTTTTATGCAGAACTGCGCCAATTTTCCTGCAACTGGCTGACATGTATGCTGAAATATTTCACAGCACCACAATAGAGAATAAAAGAATGCTTGTGATGTCCTAAAAACTGCCGTCGGTTCTCCGAAATGTAATCGTGCAAACATCACAAACGTGATTTCACGGATAATGTGAACTGACGCTAACCTCCCACTGAGTTACATTACGCGTGCTTCTGGTTCTAGTTACCCAATGCGGTACAACGTACGGGAGTGTGAACCCGCCCCAGAGTCCATTTTCACCGGAGAATCTTTAATATATATATATATATATATATATAATTTTTTTTTTCCATGAACGCCCTTTAAACACCCCCCACCCATTTCATGCTGAGCCCCTATGTGTCGCCTGACGCACTCTGCGAGTCCTCCGACGCTTGGCGTTTGCTCCATAATCAGCTTTTGGGGATCATTCAGTGGAGTTTAGATGATATAGCATGAAGTGTTTTCATTCTGCGGAATTCTTGCGCCTTTCACCTTAGCGGTTGCTGCCATCTAATGGCCACGCTCTGTATGTGCACCAACTGTAAATAATGGAATTGTTGTTGTCTTTATTACCGACCAACAGGCATATACTCGCCTTGCTTGTTTCCCTTTTTTCTGCTAAATCCCGATGCTGTTTTCTGACCAGTTATAAATAATGCCGTCTAACGTTGGAAATTTTTTTTTCCATCGGTGGTTCCTCCTCAGAGTTTGAAGTAGAGAGAGAACTGCAGATTCCAGGAGTGCTAAGTTTAGCATACTGTCCAGCAGTTTCTTGAAGTAGTTTTCCCTGGTTGCAGTATATTTGGGGCAGTGCAGCAGAAAGGGATTCTCTTCCTTGAAGGTAGAGATGGGCTTTCGAGTCCTCGAATTCTGAATTCTAATGAAGTCTAATTACTTCAGCTGTGACCGCGGGATGGGGGGTCAATTTACCCAGAAGTCTTCGGGACATCTGCGTTTCATTACGCCTCATAGGCGTAACGAAAGCTGCTTTCCACCACTCACTACCACGCTTCCTCTTTCCGGCTTGAAAGAGGAAGCATGATAGTGAATAATGCAACGCGACTTTCATTACGCCTATGACGTGTAATGGAACGCAGACGTCACCAAAGACTTCTGGGTAAGTTAACCCTACCTATCCTGCGGTCACACCTGCAGTCATTAGAATTCCGAATTCGAGTCTGTCTGGACTCGAAAACCCATGGCTGCTTGAGGGTCTTCTGCTCAGTGTTGGCATAGCTTCTCCTCCCTGGGTTTGTACGTCTGTGTCTCCCAGACTCTATTTCCAGGTTGTGAGCACTCTGTCTGTAGACACTCAGGATTTTCCTTTCGAGAGTTTTGGAGATTTTCCAGGTATGGAACCAGATTATATTTTCAGCAGGCCTGACTCACCCCACTACAAAGCCATATCGCACAATGAAGACCAAGAAAATCCACGTGCCCTGAAAGAAGTGGTCAACTCTCTGCTCCCTCCAACCCCACATCCATGGGTCCTAACAAGAGCCCAGATAAAGCACATCACAGCCTAGAGCAAAGAGGACTATGTAGATAAATGGAGGATTGAAATAAAACCGTCACAAAAGCGACCCATAGACCAGTCCCCACAGAGAGAATGTATAAAATACCTGGAAAATCTCCAAAATTCTAGAGAGGCAAAACCTGAGTGTCTACAGACTGAGTGCTCACAACCTCAAAGGTTGAGAAGGGCGAATAGACTATGCCAACACTGTGGGCAGAAGACTCTCAAGGATGAGAATTGCTTCTTGCTGCACTGCCCCAAACATACTGCGACCAGGAAATCCTTTTTTAAGAAATTTCTGGAACTATTTGCAGACTTCACATTAGATGAGAGAAAACTCTACATTCTTTTAGAAGGGGATTCCACAGGGACAATTGCTGCACGCTATGTCACAGTATGCCACAGACTGAGAGGAGGAACCCACAGTGACAATCGCTGCACACTACATCACAGTATGCCACAGACTGAGAGGAGGAACCCACAGTGACAATTGCTGCACACTACATCACAGTATGCCACAGACAGAGGAGGAACCCACAGTGACAATCGCTGCACACTACATCACAGTATGCCACAGACTGAGAGGAGGAACCCACAGTGACAATCGCTGCACACTACATCACAGTATGCCACAGACTGAGAGGAGGAACCCACAGTGACAATCGCTGCACACTACATCACAGTATGCCACAGACTGAGAGGAGGAATCCACAGTGACAATTGCTGCACACTACATCACAGTATGCCACAGACTGAGAGGAGGAATCCACAGTGACAATCGCTGTACACTACATCACAGTATGCCACAGACTGAGAGGAGGAACCCACAGTGACAATTGCTGCACACTACATCACAGTATGCCACAGACTGAGAGGAGGAACCCACAGTGACAATCGCTGCACACTACATCACAGTATGCCACAGACTGAGTGGAGGAATCCACAGTGACAATCGCTGTACACTGTCACAGGATGCCACAGACTTAGAGAAGCATAAATTAACTTTAAACCTAAAAATATCCATAAACTGTTAACCCATTATACCCCTACTCCACCACCTTCCATGCCCCCCATTCCCCGCTGCTTTGGCAATGCCTGTATGAATCTTGGCCATGCCAATAAAGCGATCTTTGAGTTTATTATCTCTGTAGGGACTGGTTTAGCTTGTGTGACGGTTTTGTTACTCCTTCACATAGTCCTCTCTGCCCTTGGCTGTGATATGCTTTATCTGGGCTCTTGTTGTTAGGTCCTGTGGATTTAGGTTTGGGGTAGCATAGAGCTGACCACTTATTTCAGGACACATGGCTTTACTTGGTCTTCATTGCGTGTCATGGCTTTATAGTCAGAAAACCATAGGGCAAAGAACAAGAAATGGAACCTAAGAGGAATAAATGGACAAAATGTTACAAACAAAACGGACATGCATGGGGATAATGACGTATTAGTATTTAATCCTCCCCATGGATTTGTGTATTGGGTGGAGCGAGTCAGGGCTGCTGCTCTGTAGGTTGACTGGACAAGACAAATAAGAAAGCTGTTGAGCTGCAGCCATAAGAGCGCACTCAGTAGGCAGTAGCAGTGTGAGAGAAACTAGCCTAAGAGCTCTTCACTGCATAGGTGCTGGCTTACTGAACTGGAAGAGCCGCGATTCAAACCCTGGTCTTCTGTGTTCGAGGCAGAGCCACGTGTGCAACTATAAATCACGGGGCCCCCAAGCAAAACTTTGAGGTTCCCTCAACATTCACAGGCTTTCCCTTGCCTACCCCTTGTGACACTCACAGCCTGGGGGCCCATCTTGCAAGGGTCATAAAACAAGCGTGGACATCATAATCTAAACAGTGTAGCTACAGAAAACGCCTGATCTGAAAAATTGGACCCCTTAATCAGAGGGGGTTAAAGAAAACCTGTAATGAAGAAAATCTCCCCTGGGAGGTACTCACCTAGGGTGGGGGAAGCCTACGGATCCTATTGAGGCTTCCCCCGTCCTCCTCGGTCCCACGGCGGCAGCGAAAATCCTCCCGGAACAGCGGGGATGTAAATATTTACCTCCCCGGCTCCAGCGCAGGCGTAGTATCTGCTCTCCGCTTGGAGATAGGCTGAAATAGCTGATCGCTGTCTGTCCGCTCTACTGCGCAAGCGCAAGTCTCCTGCGCAGTAGAGCAGTCCCGACGGAGACCGGCTATTTTTGCCGTGAGGAAAAGCCGCAACAGCACCCCCACTGGAGCCAGGAAAGGTAAATCGGCGCTTGTCGAGGGAGGCTTCCAGGACACTTCGAGGGAGCCAGCGCTGGATTGCCTGCAGCTACAGCGGAGGGGGAAGCCTCATTGGGACTCTGTGGCTTCCCCCTCCCGAGGTGAGTAGCCCCCCAGGGGAACTGTTTTTTTTTTTTTTTTTTTTTATATACAGAGTCTCTTTAAGTAGTTGTTGGGGCCCCCTTACAGCTCTGGGCCCCACTGCAGTCACAGGAATTTGCTCCCATGTAGTTACTCCCCTGGGCAGAGCAATTAACCATTACACTATCCAGCCACTTGGTAGGTAGGACCTCTCTCTTCTGTATCTCAAGCAGTACGGTCTCTCTGTGCATGGGCTTGATACACAAGTGTAGTATTATTGCTTTTGCACAGACTGCACATGGCAGTTTTACCCTTCCTACCGGCAGCATGTACCGCGACGTACGCTATTACTGCGACCCTTGGTACTTGAGAAGTGGGGGCATTGCTATGGTAAAGAGAGTTGCTGTTCGTAACACTTGTTACCATAGTAACGCTCGTGCTACTCAAGTACCGCAGGTCTTGCTAATAGCATAAGTTGGGGTACGTGCTGCAAGTAGTAAGGATAATATTGCCATGCTCAGTCTGTGCATGGCAATAGATAAAACAGACATTTTATATTGTACTTTTCTCCTGGCCGCCTCAAAGCGTCAGAGCTGCAGCCACTAGGGCGTGCTCTATAGGCAGTAGCAGTGTTAGGGAGTCTTGTCCAATGTTTCCTTACTGAATAGGGGCTGGCTTACTGATCATGAAGAGCCGAGATTTGAACCCTGCACTTCTGTACATCAAGCCCCATCTCTCCCAGGGCTGTGCAGTCGGTACAGAAATCATCAGACGACTCAGTTTATGACACCTCTGACTCTAATTTGCATATAATAATCTTGTTGATTAAAAGTATGTAACAAATAAGGCATTTCATCACTGCCACAGCTTAGGAGTTTTTTTTAATGCTATATGAAGATGGCATCTGATTTTTGGGACCATAAAGCTCTTAGCGAGGAATCTGACGCTCTACCCTATGTGCCTATGTGAATGCCTCAGCAAGTCGTATGTATAAGATTCACCGGAGCCCCATATCTGCTGAGTTCCAGTGAATAGCCCTGCCACATTGCAGAAAAAGGCCTCTACCTTCTATATCTGATATACATTCACCTAAAGGATTATTAGGAACACCTGTTCAATTTCTCATTAATGCAATAATCTAATCAACCAATCACATGGCAGTTGCTTCAATGCATTTAGGGGTGTGGTCCTGGTCAAGACAATCTCTTGAACTCCAAACTGAATCTCAGAATGGGAAAGAAAGGTGATTTAAGCAATTTTGAGTGTGGCATGGTTGTTGGTGCCAGACGGGCTTGTCTGAGTATTTCACAATCTGTTTACAAAGAATGGTGTGAAAAGGGAAAAAACATCCAGTATGTGGCAGTCCTGTGGGCGGAAATGCCTTGTTCATGCTAGAGGTCAGAGGAGAATTAGCCGACTGATTCAAGCTGATAGAAGCGCAACATTGACTGAAATAACCATGCGTTACAAACAAGGTATGCAGCAAAGCATTTGTGAAGCCACAACACGCACAACTTGAGGCGGATGGGCTACAACAGCAGAAGACCCCACGGGGTACCACTCATCTCCACTACAAATAGGAAAAAGAGGCTACTACAATTTGCACAAGCTCACCAAAATTGGGCAGTTGAAGACTGGAAAAATGTTGCCTGTTCTGATGAGTCTCGATAGTCAGAATTTGGCGTAAACAGAATGAGAACATGGATCCATCATGCCTTGTTACCACTGTGCAGGCTGCTGGTGGTGTAATGGTGTGGGGGATGTTTTCTTGGCACACTTTAGGCCCCTTAGTGCCAATTGGGCATCGTTTAAATGCCATGGGCTACCTAAGCATTGTTTCTGACCATGTCCACCCCTTCATGACCACCATGTACCCATCCTCTGATTGCTACTTCCAGCAGGATAATGCACCATGTCACAAAGATCGAATAATTTCAAATTGGTTTCTTGAACATGACAATGAGTTCACTGTACTAAAATGGCCCCCACAGCCACCAGATCTCAACCCAGTAGAGCATCTTTGGGATGTGATGGAACGGAAGCTTCGTGCCCTGGATGTGCATCCCACAAATCTCCATCAACTGCAAGATGCTATCCTATCAATATGGGCCAACATTTCTAAAGAATGCTTTCAGCACCTTGTTGAATCAATTCTATGTAGAGTTAAGGCAGTTCTGAAGGCGAAGGGGGTCAAATACCGTATTAGTATGGTGTTCCTAATAATCCTTTAGGTGAGTGTAGAAAAGGCCAGGGCCATTCTCTGCAAGGGGGAGATCTATGCACTGGAACCCAGCTGATACGGGGTTCCAATCTTATTAAACAGACAATGGGCTTGATTCAGTAAACGGTGCTAACCCAGTTAGCACGCCTAAAGACTTTGGGCGTGATAACTAGGGTGCTAACTGGGTTAGCACCGTTTACTAAATTCACATCGTGCGCAAAGTCCCACACTGAAAACTTTGCGTGCGGTGTGCCCGAAATGTCGCATCGCGGTGCGAAGAAAACAGTGCACCCGATGCGCCTATAAGGTCGCATTGGGTGCGACTTTAACGTCACATGGTGCGACGTTAAGGTCGCACCCAATGCAACCTTATAGGTGCATCGGGTGCGCTGTTTTCGCGGTGCGCGCGGGATTTTGCACGCGATGTGAATTTAGTAAAGGGTGCTAACCCAGTTAGCACCCTAGTTATCACGCCCAAAGTCTTTAGATGTGAATTTATCATGCCTAAACTAACTTTAGGCGTGATATAGGGCTTTTCACAGGCGTGCTAACACTTAGCATGGTTTACTGAATCGAGCCCAATGTGTCGGGACTCACTAGCATAGCTCTCTGTTTTATGTACACCACAGATCTATATTTGTAGAATAGCTACCCGAGGTGACCTGTTACATGAGATAGACAGGGGTATGTACAGTGCCTAGCACACAAATAACTATGCTGTGTTCCTTTTTTTTTTTTTTTTTTTTTCTCTGCCTGAAAGATTTAAATATCAGGTATGTAAGTGGCTGACTCAGTCCTGACTCAGACATGAAGTGACTGCAGTGTGACCCTCACTGATGAGAAATTCCAACTATAAAACACTTTCCTAGCAGAAAATGGCTTCTGAGAGCAGGAAAGAGATAAAAATAGTTCATAGATTTTAGCTCTGGCATACTTCAATGAATGTGTCATTGAGAAAAAACAATTAAGTTTCAGTTAGAAAGGAAGCAGGCTGGCACTTGCATAGTCTAAAGCAGTAAAACAGCTTTATTTCATTCCGGCAGTGCGCAGAAGCCTCTGAAGACACTCAAGGAGCAAAACGGTCATTATGCAACCCCACTTCCCCCCACCTCACCCCACAGCCGTCAACAGGGTAGGCAGCTTTTTATGTGATTTGTACTGAACATTTCAAATGCATCAGCCGGATTGAAATAAAGCTGTTTTACTGCTTAAAGAGACTCTGTAACATGAAAAAGATGCCCTGGGGGGTACTCACCTCGGGTGGGGGAAGCCCCGGGATCCTAATGAGGCTTCCCACGCCGTCCTCTGTCCCACGGGGGTCTCGCTGCAGCCCTCCGAACAGCCTGCGACGGGCCCGACTGTAATTTCAATATTTACCTTTCAGGCTCCAGCGGGGGCGCTGTGGCTGCTTTCCTCTCCGAACTACACGGAAATACACGATCTCAGTCGGGTTCGCTCTACTGCGTAGGCGCCGGAAACTTGCGCCTGCGCAGTAGAGCAGACCCGACGGCGATCGGGTATTTCCGTGTAGTTCGGAGCCGACAGCCGTCAGAGCGCCTGCGCAGGAGCTAGGAAGGTAAATATTACGTCACGGCTGCACAAAGGGCTGCAGCGAGACCCCCGTGGGACAGAGGACAGCGTGGGAAGCTTCATTAGGATCCAGAGGCTTCCCCCACCCGAGGTGAGTACCCCCCAGGGGATTTGAGGTTACAGATCCTCTTTAAAGCCCCATCTACACGATACGATTCTTTTTACGATTCTATTTACGGTCCGATTAAATCCAACATGTCCGATTGGGATTCGATTCGATTCAGTTTGATTTGCCATATGAATTTTGTCATTCATAAATAGAATCGTAATAGAATCGTATAAAGAATCGTATCGTGTAGATGGGGCTTTAGACTATGCAAGTGCCAACCTGCTTCCTTTCTAACTGAAACTTATATTTGAGTATTTCTTGGCTTGAACACGCTATGTCTGACATCCAACTACCCTGATTGTGCCCTCTGTACTTCTGCTACGCTAGAGGTTACTGATGATGCTGCTTGCCTAGGAACGCTGAGTTGCTGCAGTGCCTGTTTCTGCTTTCTTCCTTTCCCTCACTGAAAAACAATGAAAACAGTTAAAACTTAAAAGTAGATTTAAACATAAAATAAAACTGTGGAATATCTTTTTTTTTTTTTTTTTTTTTAGGAGCAGAAAGGTAGATACAGTTGTTTATTTGGTACTTATCCGTTAGCCGGGCGCATCCGGCAGGTGGCGCTGTTGATGTTAATTCCAATCATAATTACTTCACGTAAACCTGTGAATGTAAACCGCCGGATGCGCCCGGCTTAAACAGATCAAGCCGCAGGCTTGCTTCGTGTCTCGCTCTCCTCCCCCTCTTGCCCTCTCTCCTATAGAACACTGGGGAGGGGACATGCGTGTCCCCCCAGTGTCGTTCGTCGCAATGCCGCAACGAACGACTCTGGGGGGACACGCATGTCCCCTCCCCAAGGCTCATACGAGAGAGGGCAAGAGGTGGAGGAGAGCGAGACACGAAGCAAGCCGGCGGCTTGATCTGTTTAAGCCGGGCGCATCCGGCGGTTTACATTCACAGGTTTACGTGAAGTAATTATGATTGGAATTAACATCAACAGCGCCACCTGCCGGATGCGCCCGGCTAACGGATAAGTACCGTTTATTTCATTCGTTTATTTTCGCCTCGGGTGTCCTTCAATAGAAATCAAGCTAGCCCTGGTTAAGGCCTGTTCAGTGCCCATTGCACTGCATTCCCTGTAGCAGCAGGAGGGCAACACAACGGATTGGGAAACTAGCGATGTATGTTACCCACGCTTTGCATAGCATACAGTGAAGCACAGTGCAATGAAAAGTATGCTTCACTACCTTTAACGCTCGTGATTTGCAGTAATGCGCTCAGTGCTTTACAATGCCGCCATTGCAATGCAAAGCGTTTCTGTTCCAATGCGACTTTTGGCAATGCGATTCCATTTATAATAATTAATGGAAATTGCAGTGTTTTCGTAGTTTTGTCGTAATCCATGCGTTAGGATTCCGCAATGAATCGCACAGCATGGATGGTGATGTTGGACAGTGTAGTCTATGCACTCTCCAAGTCTCTGCAGATTGCTTTGCATTGCGCTCCTGAAAACGTGTTGGACTGTATGCGAGTAAGAGGCATAACTCTGCATGAAATGTGCATGTTACATATATATGCACAGATGTATAGTTATAGATGCTACAGTTTTGTATCATAGTTATATTCCCTGCAGTGATTATAGTGTAGTAAGACTTAAAGGGCAACTGTAACGTATGGGATATGGAGGCTACCATTTTTATTCCCTTTTAAAGTGTAACGGTCGGGCATAAAATAAAAGATCAATTCTTTATTGTTATCTGGTAAACAAGTAATAAGGATGCTAACCAGGCAATCCAAAAGTTAAAATCTCTATTACTTTTCTTGTTTATAAATGAACATTCCCCAGTTTACCTGACTCTTATTTGGTACGTTGCCGCACAAAGGAAGTTGCAGGGCATGCTGGGTTGTCTTTTTTTTGCTTCTGTATTTCCTCTCAGACATAACTAATGTACAGAAGCCAAAAAGGACAACCCAGCATGCCCTGCAACTTCCTTTTTGCGGCAACGTACCAAATAAGAGTCAGGTAAACTGGGGAATGATAATTTATAAACAAAAAAAAGTAATAGAGATTTTAACTTTTGGATTGCCCGGTTAGCATCCTTATTATGTGTTTAACAGATCAAAGTAATTGATTTTTGATTTTATGCCCGATAGTTACACTTTAAACAATACCAGTTACCTGCCTGCCTGCCGACCCTCTGCCTCTAATAATTTTAGCCATAGGTCAGGAACAAGCATGCAGCAAACAAACAAAACAAAAACAGAACATTTATATTGCTCTTTTCTCCTTGCGGACTCAAAGCGCCAGAGCTGCAGCCACTAGGATGCGCTCTATAGGCAGTAGCAGTGTTGGGGAGACTTGCCCAAGGTCTCCTACTGAATAGGTGCTGGCTTACCGAACAGCCAGAGCCAAGAGTCGAACCCTGGTCTCCTGTGTCAGAGGCAGAGCCCTTAACCATTACACTATCCAGTCTGCAGCAGATCAGGTGTTTCTAACATTGTCAAATCTGACAAGATTAGCTGCATGCTTATTTCTGGTGGTATTCACACACAATACTGCAGCCAAATAGACCAGCAGGGCTGCCAGGCAACTGGTATTGTTTAAAAGGAAATGCATATGGCAGCCTCCACATCCTCTTGTTACAGTTGTCTTTTAACGCATGTTATTCTGCTTGCCTCCGTTTAGTGAATAAGCCCCTTGTCTCTGCAGAATGGATGACTGATATCTGCCTTTTGTTTTTCAGTAAACAATGTGGGGATTTCATATGAATATCCAGAGTATTTCCTGGACATCCCAGACCTGGATAATGTGAGTATAAGCCTGGCTTGTGTCTGATGCTGTCCCTATAGGGCTGGGGCTGCACCTGGCTTGTGTCTGATGCTGTCCCTATAGGGCTTGGGCTGCACCCGGCTTGTGTCTGATGCTGTCCCTATAGAGTTGGGGCTGCACCTGGCTTGTGTCTGATGCTGTCCCTATAGGGCTGGGGCTGCACCCGGCTTGTGTCTGATGCTGTCCCTATAGAGTTGGGGCTGCACCCGGGATGTGTCTGATGCTGTCCCTATAGGGCTGGGGCTGCACCCGCCTTGTGTCCAATGCTGTCCGTATAGGGCTGGGGCTGCACCCAGGTTGTGTCCAATGCAGTCCCTATAGGGCTGGGGCTGCACCCGGCTTGTGCCTGATGCTCTGTATAGGGCTGGGGCTGCACCCGGCTTGTCTGATGCTGTCCCTATAGGGCTCGGGCTGCACCTGGGATGTGTCTGATGCTGTCCCTATAGGGCTTGGGCTGCACCCGGCTTGTGTCTGATGCTGTCCCTATAGGGCTGGGGCTGCACCCGGCTTGTGTCTGATGCTGTCCCTATAGGGCTGGGGCTGCACCTGGCTTGTGTCTGATGCTGTCCCTATAGGGCTGGGGCTGCACCCGGCTTGTGTCCAATGCAGTCCCTATAGGGCTGGGGCTGCACCCGGCTTGTGCCTGATGCTCTGTATAGGGCTGGGGCTGCACCCGGCTTGTCTGATGCTGTCCCTATAGGGCTCGGGCTGCACCTGGGATGTGTCTGATGCTGTCCCTATAGGGCTTGGGCTGCACCCGGCTTGTGTCTGATGCTGTCCCTATAGGGCTGGGGCTGCACCCGGCTTGTGTCTGATGCTGTCCCTATAGGGCTGGGGCTGCACCTGGCTTGTGTCTGATGCTGTCCCTATAGGGCTTGGGCTGCACCCGGGATGTGTCTGATGCTGTCCCTATAGGGCTTGGGCTGCACCCGGCTTGCGTCTGATGCTGTCCCTATAGGGCTGGGGCTGCACCCGGCTTGTGTCTGATGCTGTCCCTATAGGGCTGGGGCTGCACCCGGCTTGTGTCTGATGCTGTCCCTATAGGGCTGGGACTGCACCCGGCTTGTGTCTGATGCTGTCCCTATAGGGCTGGGACTGCACCCGGCTTGTGTCTGATGCTGTCCCTATAGAGTTGGGGCTGCACCCGGGATGTGTCTGATGCTGTCCCTATAGGGCTGGGGCTGCACCCGCCTTGTGTCCAATGCTGTCCGTATAGGGCTGGGGCTGCACCCAGGTTGTGTCCAATGCAGTCCCTATAGGGCTGGGGCTGCACCCGGCTTGTGCCTGATGCTCTGTATAGGGCTGGGGCTGCACCCGGCTTGTCTGATGCTGTCCCTATAGGGCTCGGGCTGCACCCGAGATGTGTCTGATGCTGTCCCTATAGAGCTGGGGCCGCACCCGGCTTGTGTCTGATGCTGTCCCTATAGGGCTGGGGCTGCACCCGGCTTGTGTCCAATGCAGTCCCTATAGGGCTGGGGCTGCACCCGGCTTGTGCCTGATGCTCTGTATAGGGCTGGGGCTGCACCCGGCTTGTCTGATGCTGTCCCTATAGGGCTCGGGCTGCACCTGGGATGTGTCTGATGCTGTCCCTATAGGGCTTGGGCTGCACCCGGCTTGTGTCTGATGCTGTCCCTATAGGGCTGGGGCTGCACCCGGCTTGTGTCTGATGCTGTCCCTATAGGGCTGGGGCTGCACCTGGCTTGTGTCTGATGCTGTCCCTATAGGGCTGGGGCTGCACCCGGCTTGTGTCCAATGCAGTCCCTATAGGGCTGGGGCTGCACCCGGCTTGTGCCTGATGCTCTGTATAGGGCTGGGGCTGCACCCGGCTTGTCTGATGCTGTCCCTATAGGGCTCGGGCTGCACCTGGGATGTGTCTGATGCTGTCCCTATAGGGCTTGGGCTGCACCCGGCTTGTGTCTGATGCTGTCCCTATAGGGCTGGGGCTGCACCCGGCTTGTGTCTGATGCTGTCCCTATAGGGCTGGGGCTGCACCTGGCTTGTGTCTGATGCTGTCCCTATAGGGCTTGGGCTGCACCCGGGATATGTCTGATGCTGTCCCTATAGGGCTTGGGCTGCACCCGGCTTGCGTCTGATGCTGTCCCTATAGGGCTGGGGCTGCACCCGGCTTGTGTCTGATGCTGTCCCTATAGGGCTGGGGCTGCACCCGGCTTGTGTCTGATGCTGTCCCTATAGGGCTGGGACTGCACCCGGCTTGTGTCTGATGCTGTCCCTATAGGGCTGGGACTGCACCCGGCTTGTGTCTGATGCTGTCCCTATAGGGCTTGGGCTGCACCCGGCTTGTGTCTGATACTGTCCCTATAGAGCTGGGGCTGCACCCGGCTTGTGTCTGATGCTGTCCCTATAGGGCTGGGGCTGCACCCGGCTTGTGTCTGATGCTGTCCCTATAGGGCTTGGGCTGCACCCGGCTTGTGTCTGATGCTGTCCCCATAGGGCTGGGGCTGCACCCGGCTTGTGTCTGATGCTGTCCCTATAGGGCTGGGGCTGCACCCTGCTTGTGTCTGATGCTGTCCCTATAGGGCTGGGGCTGCACCCGGCTTGTGTCTGATGTTGTCCCTATAGGGCTGGGGCTGCACCCGGCTTGTGTCTGATGCTGTCCCTATAGGGCTGGGGCTGCACCCGGCTTGTGTCTGATGCTGTCCCTATAGGGCTTGGGCTGCACCCGGCTTGTGTCTGATGCTGTCCCTATAGGGCTTGGGCTGCACCCGGGATGTGTCTGATGCTGTCCCTATAGGGCTTGGGCTGCACCCGGCTTGTGTCTGATGCTGTCCCTATAGGGCTGGGGCTGCACCCGGCTTGTGTCTGATGCTGTCCCTATAGGGCTGGGGCTGCACCCGGCTTGTGTCTGATGCTGTCCCTATAGGGCTGGGACTGCACCCGGCTTGTGTCTGATGCTGTCCCTATAGGGCTTGGGCTGCACCCGGCTTGTGTCTGATACTGTCCCTATAGAGCTGGGGCTGCACCCGGCTTGTGTCTGATGCTGTCCCTATAGGGCTGGGGCTGCACCCGGCTTGTGTCTGATGCTGTCCCTATAGGGCTTGGGCTGCACCCGGCTTGTGTCTGATGCTGTCCCTATAGGGCTGGGGCTGCACCCGGCTTGTGTCTAATGCTGTCCCTATAGGGCTGGGGCTGCACCCGGCTTGTCTGATGCTGTCCCTATAGGGCTGGGACTGCACCCGGCTTGTGTCTGATGCTGTCCCTATAGGGCTGGGGCTGCACCCGGCTTGTCTGATGCTGTCCCTATAGGCTAGAGATCATTATGTCAGGCTGATTGGGTTAGAATGGCAGACTTAACATGTTAAAAGGAGGGTGATGCTTGAAAACATTGATCTTCCATTGTTAACCATGGTGACCAGCAAAGAAACGCAGGCAGCCAGGGCCAGATTTACCATAAGGCACTGTAGGCACGTGCCTCCAGGGCTGGGGCTGCACCCGGCTTGTGCCTGATGCTCTGTATAGGGCTTGGGCTGCACCCGGCTTGTGTCTGATACTGTCCCTATAGAGCTGGGGCTGCACCCGGCTTGTGTCTGATGCTGTCCCTATAGGGCTTGGGCTGCACCCGGCTTGTGTCTGATGCTGTCCCTATAGGGCTTGGGCTGCACCCGGGATGTGTCTGATGCTGTCCCTATAGGGCTGGGGCTGCACCCGGCTTGTGTCTGATGCTGTCCCTATAGGGCTGGGGCTGCACCCGGCTTGTGTCTGATGCTGTCCCTATAGGGCTGGGGCTGCACCCGGCTTGTGTCTGATGCTGTCCCTATAAGGCTGGGGCTGCACCCGGCTTGTGTCTGATGCTGTCCCTATAGAGCTGGGGCTGCACCCGGCTTGTGTCTGATGCTGTCCCTATAGGGCTGGGGCTGCACCCGGCTTGTGTCTGATGCTGTCCCCATAGGGCTGGGGCTGCACCCGGCTTGTGTCTGATGCTGTCCCTATAGGGCTGGGGCTGCACCCGGCTTGTGTCTGATGCTGTCCCTATAGGGCTGGGGCTGCACCCGGCTTGTGTCTGATGCTGTCCCCATAGGGCTGGGGCTGCACCCGGCTTGTGTCTGATGCTGTCCCTATAGGGCTGGGGCTGCACCCTGCTTGTGTCTGATGCTGTCCCTATAGGGCTGGGGCTGCACCCGGCTTGTGTCTGATGTTGTCCCTATAGGGCTGGGGCTGCACCCGGCTTGTGTCTGATGCTGGGGCTGCACCCGGCTTGTGTCTGATGCTGTCCCTATAGGGCTGGGGCTGCACCCGGCTTGTGTCTGATGCTGTCCCTATAGGGCTGGGGCTGCACCCGGCTTGTCTGATGCTGTCCCTATAGGCTAGAGATCATTATGTCAGGCTGATTGGGTTAGAATGGCAGACTTAACATGTTAAAAGGAGGGTGATGCTTGAAAACATTGATCTTCCATTGTTAACCATGGTGACCAGCAAAGAAACGCAGGCAGCCAGGGCCAGATTTACCATAAGGCACTGTAGGCACGTGCCTCCAGGGCTGGGGCTGCACCCGGCTTGTGCCTGATGCTCTGTATAGGGCTTGGGCTGCACCCGGCTTGTGTCTGATACTGTCCCTATAGAGCTGGGGCTGCACCCGGCTTGTGTCTGATGCTGTCCCTATAGGGCTTGGGCTGCACCCGGCTTGTGTCTGATGCTGTCCCTATAGGGCTTGGGCTGCACCCGGGATGTGTCTGATGCTGTCCCTATAGGGCTGGGGCTGCACCCGGCTTGTGTCTGATGCTGTCCCTATAGGGCTGGGGCTGCACCCGGCTTGTGTCTGATGCTGTCCCTATAGGGCTGGGGCTGCACCCGGCTTGTGTCTGATGCTGTCCCTATAAGGCTGGGGCTGCACCCGGCTTGTGTCTGATGCTGTCCCTATAGAGCTGGGGCTGCACCCGGCTTGTGTCTGATGCTGTCCCTATAGGGCTGGGGCTGCACCCGGCTTGTGTCTGATGCTGTCCCCATAGGGCTGGGGCTGCACCCGGCTTGTGTCTGATGCTGTCCCTATAGGGCTGGGGCTGCACCCGGCTTGTGTCTGATGCTGTCCCTATAGGGCTGGGGCTGCACCCGGCTTGTGTCTGATGCTGTCCCCATAGGGCTGGGGCTGCACCCGGCTTGTGTCTGATGCTGTCCCTATAGGGCTGGGGCTGCACCCTGCTTGTGTCTGATGCTGTCCCTATAGGGCTGGGGCTGCACCCGGCTTGTGTCTGATGTTGTCCCTATAGGGCTGGGGCTGCACCCGGCTTGTGTCTGATGCTGGGGCTGCACCCGGCTTGTGTCTGATGCTGTCCCTATAGGGCTTGGGCTGCACCCGGCTTGTGTCTGATGCTGTCCCTATAGGGCTTGGGCTGCACCCGGGATGTGTCTGATGCTGTCCCTATAGGGCTTGGGCTGCACCCGGCTTGTGTCTGATGCTGTCCCTATAGGGCTGGGGCTGCACCCGGCTTGTGTCTGATGCTGTCCCTATAGGGCTGGGGCTGCACCCGGCTTGTGTCTGATGCTGTCCCTATAGGGCTGGGGCTGCACCCGGCTTGTGTCTGATGCTGTCCCTATAGAGCTGTGGCTGCACCCGGCTTGTGTCTGATGCTGTCCCTATAGGGCTGGGGCTGCACCCGGCTTGTGCCTGATGCTCTGTATAGGGCTTGGGCTGCACCCGGCTTGTGTCTGATGCTGTCCCTATAGGGCTCGGGCTGCACCTGGGATGTGTCTGATGCTGTCCCTATAGGGCTTGGGCTGCACCCGGCTTGTGTCTGATGCTGTCTCTATAGGGCTGGGACTGCACCCGGCTTGTGTCTGATGCTGTCCCTATAGGGCTTGGGCTGCACCCGGGATGTGTCTGATGCTGTCCCTATAGGGCTTGGGCTGCACCCGGCTTGTGTCTGATGCTGTCCCTATAGGGCTGGGACTGCACCCGGCTTGTGTCTGATGCTGTCCCTATAGGGCTGGGGCTGCACCCGGCTTGTGTCTGATGCTGTCCCTATAGGGCTGGGGCTGCACCCGGCTTGTGTCTGATGCTGTCCCTATAGGGCTGGGACTGCACCCGGCTTGTGTCTGATGCTGTCCCTATAGGGCTGGGACTGCACCCGGCTTGTGTCTGATGCTGTCCCTATAGGGCTGGGACTGCACCCGGCTTGTGTCTGATGCTGTCCCTATAGGGCTGGGGCTGCACCCGGCTTGTCTGATGCTGTCCCTATAGGGCTGGGACTGCACCCGGCTTGTGTCTGATGCTGTCCCTATAGGGCTGGGGCTGCACCCGGCTTGTGTCTGATGCTGTCCCTATAGGCTAGAGATCATTATGTCAGGCTGATTGGGTTAGAATGGCAGACTTGACATGTTAAAAGGAGGGTGATGCTTGAAAACATTGATCTTCCATTGTTAACCATGGTGACCAGCAAAGAAACGCAGGCAGCCAGGGCCAGATTTACCATAAGGCACTGTAGGCACGTGCCTCCAGGGCTGGGGCTGCACCCGGCTTGTGCCTGATGCTCTGTATAGGGCTTGGGCTGCACCCGGCTTGTGTCTGATGCTGTCCCTATAGGGCTTGGGCTGCACCCGGGATGTGTCTGATGCTGTCCCTATAGGGCTTGGGCTGCACCCGGCTTGTGTCTGATGCTGTCCCTATAGGGCTGGGGCTGCACCCAGGTTGTGTCTGATGCTGTCCCTATAGGGCTGGGGCTGCACCCGGCTTGTGTCTGATGCTGTCCCTATAAGGCTGGGGCTGCACCCGGCTTGTGTCTGATGCTGTCCCTATAGAGCTGGGGCTGCACCCGGCTTGTGTCTGATGCTGTCCCTATAGGGCTGGGGCTGCACCCGGCTTGTGTCTGATGCTGTCCCTATAGGGCTTGGGCTGCACCCGGCTTGTGTCTGATGCTGTCCCTATAGGGCTGGGGCTGCACCCGGCTTGTGTCTGATGCTGTCCCCATAGGGCTGGGGCTGCACCCGGCTTGTGTCTGATGCTGTCCCTATAGGGCTGGGGCTGCACCCTGCTTGTGTCTGATGCTGTCCCTATAGGGCTGGGGCTGCACCCGGCTTGTGTCTGATGCTGTCCCTATAGGGCTGGGGCTGCACCCGGCTTGTGTCTGATGCTGTCCCTATAAGGCTGGGGCTGCACCCGGCTTGTGTCTGATGCTGTCCCTATAGAGCTGGGGCTGCACCCGGCTTGTGTCTGATGCTGTCCCTATAGGCTAGAGATCATTATGTCAGGCTGATTGGGTTAGAATGGCAGACTTGACATGTTAAAAGGAGGGTGATGCTTGAAAACATTGATCTTCCATTGTTAACCATGGTGACCAGCAAAGAAACGCAGGCAGCCAGGGCCAGATTTACCATAAGGCACTGTAGGCACGTGCCTCCAGGTGGCCTGATAATGGAAGGGAGGCGGCTCACTCACCTCCCCGAGCGCCTCCCTCCTTCCCTATGCAGAGTCCAGAGGAGGTTACTCGCCTACCTAATACTTGGGGGCACCTCTATCTACTTAGTATTAGGTAGCCAGGTGTACCCTCAATATTAAGGGACACCTGTAGCTACCTATGATGGGTAAGGGAGGAGTGACAGCTGGAACAGCCAGCACATTTTGGTGCGGTTTGTGGGTTTGTAGGTTCGTGAAGGGCAAAGTCTAAGGTATCAGGATATCTGTGCCTATAGGCTCCTGAGAGGTAAATCCGGTTCTGCATGCAGCCATTATTGCGTTGCATAAAAAATGGCTTCACAGGCAAGGATATTGTGGCTACTTTGATTGCACCTAAATCAACAGTTTATAGGATCATCAAGAACTTGAAGGAAAGAGGTTCAATTCTTGTTAAGAAGGCTTCAGGGCGTCCAAGAAAGTCCAGCAAGCTCCAGGATTGTCTCCTAAAGAGGATTTGGTTGCGGGATCGGAGTGCAACCAGTGCAGAGATTGCTCAGGAATAGCAGCAGGCAGGTGTGAGTGCATCTACATGCACAGTGAGGTGAAGACTTATGGAAGATGGCCTGGTGTCAAAGGCAGCAAAAAAGCCACTTCTCTCCCAAAAAAAAATCAGGGACAGGTTGATCTTCTGCAGAAAGTATGGTTAATGGACTGCTGATGACTGGAGCAAAGTCATATTCTCCGATGAAGCCCCTTTCCGATTGTTTGGGGCATCTGGAAAAAGGCTTGTCATCCTGAGACCAATCATGTGTGGGGTTGCTTCTCATCCAAGGGAGTGGGCTCACTCACAATTTTGCCAAAAAACACAGCCATGAATAAAGCATGGTACCAAAACACCATCCAACAGCAACTTCGTCCAACAATCCAACAGTTTGGTGATGAACAATGCATTTTCCAGCACGATGGAGCACCGTGTCATAAGACAAGTGATAACTAAGTGGCTCGGGGACCAAAACGTTGACATTTTGCATCCATGGCCTGGAAACTCCCCAGATCTTAATCCCATTGAGAAGTTGTGGTCATTCCTCAAGAGGTGGGTGGACAAACAAAAACCAACTAATTCTGAGAAACTCAAAAAAGTGATTATGAAAGAATGGGTTGCTATCTGTCAGGATTTGGCCCAGAAGTTGATTGAGAGCATGCCTAGTCGAATTGCAGAGGTCCTGAAAAAGAAGGACCAATACTGCGAATACTGACTCTTTGCATAAATCTCATGCAATTGCCAGTAAAAGCCTTTGAAACGTATAAAGTCCTTATAATTATATTTCAGTACATCATATAAACAACTGATACAAAGATCTAAAAGTCGTTTAGCAAACTTTGTGAAAACTCATATTTTTTACAGTCTCAAAACATTTGGCCAGGACTGTACATAGGAACTATACAGGGGGACACAATCAGGACAGAGGAGGACATAGAAAGGATGCAGTGGGACACAGGAATACACAGAGTGACAGAGGAGGGCATGGGAAGGATACAGGGGGCACAAGTAAGGACAGAGGAGGTCATACGATGGATACAGGGGGGCACAAGTAAGGACAGAGGAGGACATAGAAAGGATGCAGTGGGACACAGGAATACTCAGTGACAGAGGAGGACATAGGAAGGATACAGGTGGACTCGGCAAGGACAGAAGAGGACACCGGAAGGATACAGTGGGGCAGAGTAAGGACATAGGAATGACAGAGGAATACACAGAGTGACAGAGGAGGACATAGGAAGGATACAGGTGGACTCGGCAAGGACAGAAGAGGACACAGGAAGGATACAGACGAGCAGAGTAAGGACAGAGGTGGACATAGGAATGACAGAGGAATACACAGGGTGACAGAGGAGGACATAGGAAGGATACAGATGGACTCGGCAAGGACAGAAGAGGACACAGGAAGGATACAGAGGGGCAGAGTAAGGACAGAGGTGGACATAGGAATGACAGAGGAATACACAGGGTGACAGAAAAGGTACAAGGGGGACATTATGGGGGGGGGGGAATTCACAAGAAGCCCCTTGGCCATCGACGCATCAGGATCAATAATCCCCCCCCCCCTCCCCCCCCTGGTTTTTGTCCTCTAAACCTAGGTGCGTCTTTATGGTCCAAAAAATATGGTATATAAAATAATTAAAACACAAAAAAAATCTGTATTTTACTTTATAGCAATTATTTAAATAAATGAGATGTTTGATTGCCAGAGCTGGGCAGTGCTCTTACTGCTTCCATGCATGACCTCATAGGGTGATGGCCAGAGCTCTGTGTAGTGCTGACTGCTTCCATGCATGACATCATAGGGTGATGGCCAGAGCTCTGTGTAGTGCTGACTGCTTCCATGCATGACCTCATAGGGTGATGGCCAGAGCTCTGTGTAGTGCTGACTGCTTCCATGCATGACCTCATAGGGTGATGGCCAGAGCTCTGTGTAGTGCTGACTGCTTCCATGCATGACCTCATAGGGTGATGGCCAGAGCTCTGTGTAGTGCTGACTGCTTCCATGCATGACCTCATAGGGTGATGGCCAGAGCTCTGTGTAGTGCTGACTGCTTCCATGCATGACCTCATAGGGTGATGGCCAGAGCTCTGTGTAGTGCTGACTGCTTCCATGCATGACCTCATAGGGTGATGGCCAGAGCTCTGCAGTGCTCTAAAGGCTTACATTTATGATGTCATAGTGTGATGGGGGGAGCTCTGCGCCATGCTCTGACTGCTTCCATCCATGACCTCATATGAGGGGAGGAGCTATGTGCGGTGCTCTGATTCCATTCCTAATTGCTGATTATCGTTTTGTTTCTCTTGTAGAGCATTGACAAGATGATCAACATTAACATCACATCTGTCTGCAAGGTAAGCTTCTGCATTCTGTCGTCAGGAGAAGTGAGACTTGTATCAAGTGTGGGATTACCTACTCTGTATGTGGTGTGAGACTTGTCACGTGTGGGATTACCTACTCAGTATGTTGTATGTGGTGTGAGACATGTCACGTGTGAGATTACCTACTCAGTATGTTGTATGTGATGTGAGACTTGTGTCACGTGTGGGGTTCCCTTCTCTGTATGGTGTATGTGGTGTGAGACCTCTGTCACATGTGGGATTACCTGCTCTATATGTTGTATATGGTGTGAGACTTGTCACATGTGGGGTTCCCTGCTCTATATGTTGTGTATGTGGTGTGAGACCTGTCACGTGTGGGATTACCTGCTCTGTATGTGGTGTGAGACTTGTCACGTGTGGGATTACCTACTCAGTATGTTGTATGTGGTGTGCGACTCTTGTGGGATTACCTGCTCTGTATGTTTTATGTGGTGTGAGACTTGTGTCACGTGTGGTATTACCTGCTTTGTATGTGGTGTGAGACTTGTCATGTGTGGGGTTCCCTGCTCTATATGTTGTATGTGGTGTGAGACTCGTGTCACGTGTGGGATTACCTGCTCTGTATGTTGTATGTGGTGTGAGACTTGTCACGTGTGGGATTACCTGCTTTATATGTTGCATGTGGTGTAAGACCTGTGTCACGTGTGGTATTACCTGCTTTGTATGTGGTGTGAGACTTGTCATGTGTGGGGTTCCCTGCTCTATATGTTGTATGTGGTGTGAGACTCGTGTCACGTGTGGGATTACCTGCTCTGTATGTTGTATGTGGTGTGAGACTTGTCACGTGTGGGATTACCTGCTCTGTATGTTGTATGTGGTGTGAGACTTGTCACATGTGGGGTTCCCTGCTCTATATGTTGTATGTAGTGTGAGATTTGTGTCACATGTGGGGTTACCTGCTCTGTATGTTGCATGTGGCGTAAGACCTGTGTCACGTGTGGTATTACCTGCTTTGTATGTGGTGTGAGACTTGTCATGTGTGGGGTTCCCTGCTCTATATGTTGTGTGTGGTGTGAGACATGTCACGTGTGGGATTACATGCGCTGTATGTGGTGTGAGACTTGTCACGTGTGGGGTTCCCTGCTCTATATGTTGTGTGTGGTGTGAGACATGTCACGTGTGGGATTACATGCGCTGTATGTGGTGTGAGACTTGTCACATGTGGGGTTCCCTGCTCTATACGTTGTGTGTGGTGTGAGATATGTCACGTGTGGGATTACCTGCACTGTATGTGGTGTGAGACTTGAGCTGCGTGTGGGATTACCTGCTCTGTATTTTGTATGTGGTGTGAGACGTCACGTGTGGGATTACCTGCTCTGTATGTTGTATGTGGTGTGAGACGTCACGTGTGGGATTACCTGCTCTGTATGTGGTGTGAGACTCGTGTCACGTGTGGGATAACCTGCTCTGTATCTTGTATGTGGTGTGAGACTTGTCATGTGTGGGGTTCCCTGCTCTATATGTTGTATGTGGTGTAAGACTCGTGTCACGTGTGGGATTACCTGCTCTGTATGTTGTATGTGGTGTGAGACGTCGCGTGTGGGATTACCTGCTCTGTATGTTGTATGTGGTGTGAGACGTCGCGTGTGGGATTACCTGCTCTGTATGTTGTATGTGGTGTGAGACATGTAACGTGTGGGATTACCTGCGCTGTATGTGGTGTGAGACTCGTGTCACGTGTGGGATTACCTGCTCTATATGTTGTATGTGGTGTGAGACCTGTGTCACGTGTGGGATTACCTGCTCTATATGTTGTATGTGGTGTGATATTTGTGTCACGAGTGGGACTAACTGCTCTGTATGTTGTATGTGGTGTGAGACTTGTCACGTGTGGGGTTCCCTGCTCTATAAATTGTATGTGGTGTGAGACTTGTCACGTGTGGGATTACCTGCTCTATATGTTGTATGTAGTGTGAGATTTGTGTCACATGTGGGGTTACCTGCTCTGTATGTTGTATGTGGTGTGAGACTTGTGTCACGTGTGGGGTTCCATGCCCTGTATGTTGTGTTAGACTTGTGCTGCGTGTGGGATTACCTGCTCTGTATGTTGTATGTGGTGTGAGACTTGTCACGTGTGGGGTTCCCTGCTCTATATGTTGTATGTGGTGTGAGACTTGTCACATGTGGGGTTCCCTGCTCTATACGTTGTGTGTGGTGTGAGATATGTCACGTGTGGGATTACCTGCACTGTATGTGGTGTGAGACTTGAGCTGCGTGTGGGATTCCCTGCTCTGTATGCTGTATGTGGTGAGACCTGTGTCACGTGTGGGATTACCTGCTTTGTATGTGGTGTGAGACTTGTCACGTGTGGGGTTCCTTGCTCTGTATGTTGTATGTGGTGTGAGACTTGTCACGTGTGGGGTTCCCTGCTCTATGTGTTGTATGTGATGTGAGACTCGTGTCGTGGGATTACCTGCTCTGTATGTTGTGTGAGACTTGTGTCACATGTGGGATTACCTCCTCTGTATGCTGTATGTGGTGTGAGACCTGTGTCACGTGTGGGGTTCTCTGCTCTACATGTTGTATGTGGTGTGAGACTTGTGTCACGTGTGGGATTACCTGCTCTGTATGTTGTGTGAGGCTTGTTACGTGTGGGATGACCTGCTCTGTATGTTGTGTGAGGCTTGTTACGTGTGGGATTACCTGCTCTGTATGTTGTGTGAGGCTTGTTACGTGTGGGATTACCTGCTCTGTATGTTGTGTGAGGCTTGTTACGTGTGGGATTACCTACTCTGTATGTTGTGTGAGGCTTGTTACGTGTGGGATTACCTGCTCTGTATGCTGTATGTGACGTGAAGCTTGTCACGTGTGGCGTTAGCTGTGCTGTATGTTGACTGTATTATTAGAGCCCATTAGTGTGTGTGACAGAACATTTAGTATGTGTGGATGGCTGTGTCTCGGTGTCCCTCATGGTTATCCTCTGGTTTCCTCCTCACAGATGACACGCCTGGTTCTGCCTGGAATGCTGGAGAGGTGAGTCAGATCGGGATTCAGACACAAATAAACACAAAGCAGACAGCCCTGATGATTATTTATAGGGAGAATCCTTCCCTCTCATGTGGTGACTCATCTGCTGTCCTCCATGTTGGCGCGGCCGGAGGTGACTCACCGGAATCTCTCCTCTCTGCTCTGCTGCTCATTTTCTTCTTACAACTGAATTAAAAGAAAGTCTGAGTCATCAATAGAGAGTGAGCAGCTTTCTATTCTTAGGGGGTATTACAGGGATTGGGGGGGCGGGAGATGCCTGGGGGATTACCTGCTGATCAGCCATGCTAGAAATGGCAGCACGTAAACAGACGCATGTGTGCCGCATGTCTGTATTGTGCAGCATGTAAACACAGACACATGTGCCCCCCATGTCTGTATTGTGCAGCATGTAAACACAGACACATGTGCCCCCCATGTCTGTAAACATAAACTTTGAGATGCAGAAGTCTGGCTGTTTTTTGTTTATCAGATACTTATTTCAAATCAATTTATGACTTTTATGTTATGTGTGTGTGTTTTTTTTGTTTTGTTTTTTTCTTCTTCTGGATTTTTGGTTCATATTCTGTACCTCTACATCAGGGGTTCCCAAACTTTTCCGGTCAAGGGCCGGGTCAACATACTTCATACTGCTGGGGGGCCGGAGTATACATAAAATGTAGAAAAACAGAACATTGAGACTAGGTATTGTAGACACCGCCTATTAGCATGGGCAGCCCTCATGTCTCCCATTTAACCAGAGCAGATGTTATGCCCCTGACACAGCATGTGCAGATAGTACATATGCCCCAGGGGCGTAACAATAGACCCTGCAAGGAATGCAGCTGCAGGGGGGCCCAGAAGCCACAGGGGGCCCCTTCCTGAGATACTGACAAGTAAGGGGAAGGAAAGACAAACTTTCTGCTCTCTGCACTATTGTTCCAATGACTGCATCTGCTCAGCCACTGATAGCTAAACACACAAAGTTTTATAGACAAAGATTTGTAGACCGTCCCTATTCAGTGTGCAAGGGGCCTAGTGATTTATAGTTACGCCCCTGATATGCCCCTAAATCAGCAAATGGAGATATTGTGACCCTAACATAGGATATGTGAGCCCTAATGTCACCCAATGGCCTGCCAAAGCCTGCAGCACAATCTCGCCCATACACACACAATCTCTGTAGAAACATATGCAGTACAACCCTCCATTTCCCTTTTTGCAAAGTAACCAAACATTCCTGCACAGCACCGACCAAAATATAGGTGATTATGCTTGTTACAAGTCCTCTCCTCCACCTAAGACCCACTTTCCCCAGTAGCCCGAAACACAATCTCCCACACGCAAAGCAATCAGTGTTCAAAGTACATATTCTCAAGTCCCCCCCCATCCCCCCATAAAACCCAAACAAACAAAAACTACCACCTTTCACCAGTAATCACATGAACTGCAAATTATCCACCCCTATATACGCACGTAGGGTGTTGATTTTACAGCCAGTGAATGCCTGCTTTGTGGCTTCCATTTGGATGTGTGCATGGCCAGATTTGTACTCTTTACCGATTTGTACTCTTTTATCAGTACAGGTAGCGAGATGACCCCTCCCCCTTCCCTCTAGTATATGTAGCCAGATGACTCCTCCCCCCCCTTTCCCTTCATTATAGGTAGCCAGATGACTCCCCGTAATCCCTCTTTCCCCCCTCCCTTTCAGTATAGGTAGCCAGCTCGCCTTCACACTGCAGCAGCCATCAGTGTCACTCATTTCTCCAATCATCTCCAGTGCAGAAACTTCCTCTTCCTTTCCGTCTCCAATGCTGCCCAAGTCCATAGCCACTGGCCACAATGCCAGCGTGCACAGAGAGCAAGGTGGCTGCTGCACAGGCGGCTAGCAGCAGAGTACTGTGGTCAGGCGCTCACCTGATCTCCCTGCATTGCAGCATTTGCAAGCTTGCAAATGCTGCACCAGTTTAGCCTGCTGCTTCTGTGCCATTGCTCCTGTGGTGCCCTTGCTCCTGTGGTGCCCTAGGCCATGGCCTAGGTTGGCCTTGGCCTAAATTCGGCCCAGGATACGTGGTGCCAACACTGCTATTCTACTTGTATATGCAGGCCACTAATATTTAAAGATGAATCTATAAGTAATACATTTTGTGCGGGGGGGGGGGGAGACGGTGAAATAGCCTCAGGGGGGCCGCATTCGGCCTGCAGGCCTTAGTTTGAGGACCGCTGTTGTACATGAAATTGAAATTCCACTATAATAACTGTCCATTTCTTCATTAGTTGGCAAACTAATCAATGTAGCAGGGAAATAAATAATTCTTATCCCTCCGTGCCGGCGGCCATACACATTTAGATTGCCACTTAATGTGACAAACCGATCAATCCCAATCAATCTGATCAGAGTGGATGGATACCTCCCATACACGGCATGCACCATGGGTGTAACAAAAGCCCCCGTGATTGCAAGGGGGCCCAAGGGCTTCTCCTCCTCCCATGTGCATGCAGAGTCATGCAGGGAGCGTTCTATTTACCTGCTTCCAGCGTCGCAGGTCTTCTCTGTGCTGCCATTCGCCGAGCTCTCGATCAGCTGACTCGCATTGGTCATGTGACTGGCAGCAGAGAGAGTGTGATGTGATGCACAGAGACCCGCAGCGCTGTAACAGGTAACATCACTTTGTCACATGACCGATGTCAGTCATGTAATCGGGAGCTCAGCCAATGGCAGCAGAGAGTGCTTCTGCTGTGACGCACTGGAAGCAAGTAACTATAACATTCCCTTGGTTACTCTGCATGGTGGGAGGGGGTTGTGGGGATATTTAGAATCAGAAAGAATCAGAATCAGAAATCTTTATTTCGCCAAGCATGACATGGATCCATGCCCGGAATTGGTTTACCGACTGCCTGCCTAGTCCCTAAGAGGGTCCTATGGACCTAGGGGGCCCCATTCAATATTTTTCTGGCATACACATTATCAATAGATGTTGTTATAAAAGCTATTAAAAATGTACAGAACTGCAGCTTTGCACTGTGCTATACACAGCAGTGCTATGCGCTGCCAATCAATCGGCACTCCCACAAATCGAGCAATGTTATGATCAGTGTGGCTGGCTGCGTCAAAGGTTAGCAGCAGTTTTGCAATCAGAATAAAATCGATACGTGTATGGCCAGCTGACGTGTGGCGATTGCGTCATTAGTTTGTATAGTGTATGCTGGGCACAAGGAAATGTGTAGTGACGTGCTTATCAGTCAATCCTGCCAGGAGGATGGCATTTGTGACCGCGGATGTTTGTTTTTCAGGTCTAAGGGAGTGATCCTGAATATCTCCTCCGCCAGCGCCATGTACCCCGTCCCTCTGCTGACCGTCTATTCCGCTAGCAAGGTGAGCGGCCTCGCAACATTCACAACTGTTCCATGAACAGATTACATTCCATTTAAAGTGAACCCGAGGTGACCATAAACTAATGAGAGAAACAATTGTATTTATCCTCCTACTCCTAAAAATTACTTTTTTAGATATCCCAAGGCTTTATTTTATATTTAAACATTTAGGGCCTGAGCCCACTAACGCAGTTGTGTCCGCTTTTCACTTTACACATCAATGTTACAGATGCTGAAAAGCGGACACAACTGCGTCAGTGGGCTCAGGCCCCCACAAAGTACATTAATGTTTTGTTGTCTCTGCTCAGTGGCAGCCTAATAAGTGTCCCAGAGTTATAAAAAGGTCAATAGTTCATGTATTTTATCTCCCCCTGCTCTCAGAAATTTTATTCTGCCAGGAAAACTTTTATGGCTGTTATTTGCTTATCAGTGATGTTTACTATATTCCCGACAAAACCAACAAGACAGAAGCTATAAAAAGACAAAACCGAGAGCCCGATATGGTGTAGTAAGTTTTAGACAAGGAACAAATGACAAGTAAGTATTATACTTACAAACATGGGTTACTGCTCAGGGAACCACTGTAAAGGCAGGTGGGGAGATTAGACCTGTCCTCACTCAGGATTAAGATGTCGCTCTCTGTGATAGAAGAAAAGGAGGGTGTATCACCCTTCCACCAAGGGTGGAAAACTGCCAACAGGATAAAACAAACTAAAAAGTTTAAAATAATCAGGTGGTGGTGGTGGACCAGCCAACCCAAAACAGACTCAATGCTGTTGATTGAATTCAAAAACAATTTATTCACATACCCGCTTATTCAGGCATTAAACAGGAGTATCACACAGCTCTAGGTCCAGATAAAGCTTGGCACCTCTGTGACCTTTATCTGGACCTAGAGCTGTGTGATACTCCTGTTGTTTAATGCCTGAAGAAGCGGGATTTTGCCCGTGAAACGCGTTGCAGTATCTCGGAGCATGTGAATAAATTGTTTTTGAATTCAATCAACAGCATCGAGTCTGTTTTGGGTTGGCTGGTCCACCACCTGAATATTTTAAACTTTTTAGTACGTTTTATCCTGTTGGCGCCTCTGTACATTGATAAGACAGAAGCTGTCACTCACATGCCTAGAAATTATCTCTTTCAGGCAGCAAAAAAGTCTGGTTATGAATGTTTTGCATTATACATACACGTGTTAATCTCATCATGTCACGTCCCCTCGGGTACACTTTAAAGAGGAACTGTAACGACAAAACGGCCCCTGGGGGGTACTCACCTTGGGTGGGGGAAGCCTCAGGATCCTAATGAGGCTTCCCACGCCGTCCTGCGTCCCTCGGGGGTCTCGCTGTAGCCCTCCGTACAGCCGTGACGCAATATTTACCTTCCTGGCTCCTGCGCAGGCGCTCTGATGGCTGTCGGCGCCGAAGTAGGCGGAAATACCCGATCGCCGTCGGGTCTGCTCTACTGCGCAGGCGCAAGTTTCCGGCGCCTGCGCAGTAGAGCGGACCCGACGGAGATCGGGTATTTCCGTCTATTTCCGTGCCGAAAGTCGCCACAGCGCCCCCGCTGGAGCCAGCAAAGGTAAATATTGAAGCTACAGTCGGCTCTGTCGCCGGCTGTTCGGAGGGCTGCAGCGAGACCCCCGTGGGACAGAGGACGGCGTGGGAAGCCTCATTAAGATCCGGAGGCTTCCCCCACCCGAGGTGAGTACCCCCCAGGGGAGGTTTTTGTTGTTACAGAGTCTCTTTAAGTGTTATGTTGTGGTGTTCCCATCATTGGCATCCTTGGGGGTGGGATCTTCTGTAAATCTAAACTTAAGAGCCCCTTATGACTTACACGCATGTCATCCTGCGGGGGTCACCTCATGGCTCCATTCCACACGAGGATCCTTGTTGTGATCTTCATCGTAATGTAGAATGTGTGTGAAGAAAAATAATTTATATATTCTGCTGGAGTTCCTTACTGATCTGAACCAATGGGAATCCTTTCTGAAGAGTGTTGTCACCGGTTAGTTCAGTGGAGCAATAGAGCACCCCCAACAAGAAATGCAGAGGATTGCCAGGGTTCCATGTTAGTTCAGTGATACGAGTGGTGGAATAACAAGTGACTGCCAGGGCTTCTCAGTGGTCCGACCAGCACACTTATTACAGCGTTTGGAGGCTAGAATCTCCTGGTGTGAGTAAAGCGTTAGCAGGCCAGAATCTCCTGGTGGGAATAAAGCCTTAGGAAGCCAAAATGTAGTGGTGTGAATAAAGCATTAGGAGAGCAAAATCTACTGGTGTGACTAAAGCATTAGGAGACAGAATCTCTGTGTGAATAAAGCGTCAGGCCAGAATCTCTTGGTGCGAATAAAGCATTAGGAGGCCAGAATCTACTGGGGTAAATAAAGCATTAGGAGGACAGAATCTCCTGGTGTGAATAACACTTAAGGAGAGCAGAATCTCCCGGCTTGAATAAAGCATTAGGAGAGTAGAATCTTCTGGTGTAAATAAAGCATTAGGCCAGGACGTCCTGGTGTGAATAAAGCTTTTGGAGAGCTCCTAGTGTGAATAATGCGTTAGAAAGCCAGAATTTCCTGGTCTGAGGCCTTAATCCACTGGCATGAATAAAGCATTAGGAGGCCACCAAAATCTTCTGGCGTGAATAAAGCGTTAGGAGAGCTGAATCTCCTGGTGTGAATAAAGCATTAGGAGAGCTGAATCTCCTGGTGTGAATAAAGCATTAGGAGAGCTGAATCTCCTGGTGTGAATAAAGCTTTAGGAGAGCAAAATCCAGGGGCATAGCAATAGTCATAGCAGCCCAGTGGCTGATATGGGGCCCTGGAGCATAGGGTGCCCAGTGGGCACTTAATGTATTGACCATTAACTTTCTTGTATTCCTCCACCCTCTTACTATCAGTGCCCATGGACTATATGCAGTGTAGATTGCATGAGAATGTAAATTGCCCAATTAACTCACATCCATAGGATAATCACGCCGGCCAGCGTGAGAGTCCTACGCGGTTCTCTAATATTGAACTTCGCAGGACTCTCACGCCAGGTGGTGTGATGACTCGTAGCCGGCCAGCGTGATTACGCATATTGGCAAAGCAGGAAGCAGCCCTGACTACTTATGGCCGAAGTCGCACCACAGCTGAGCCGCCAGGAGGACGCCGGGGGACCTTGTGGCCTACGGTGAGCTGGAGGAAGCCGGTCCCTTTAAGAGTGAAAGTTTTGCTATGGGGCCCCATGATCTCTAGCTACGGCATGGCAGAATCTCCTAGTGAGAGCAGAATCTCTGGTGTAAATAAAGCATTAGGAGAGTAGAATCTCCTGGTGTGAATAGTGACATCCTTGTTATTGGAGTGATGTGATAATGCAGTGACAATGGTGCAGAGGGAATGCTGCTTTGTGTTGTACAGTTACAGTTGTTGTTCTGTATATGTAAGTAATGGCTGCTCTGTTCTCCTCTTTGCCTCTGTCAGGTGTTTGTGGATTTCTTCTCTCAGGGTCTGCAGGCAGAGTACAGGAGTAAGGGGATCACTGTGCAGGTAAGTCGTCTACGTTGCCGCCGAGGATCCTTGTTATTGTGTGGTCTCCATGGTAACAGCAGCTGTCTTGGCAACAAGCAGCTCACGTTTTCTCTCTCCCACTCAGGAGAGTGTGACGTCCTCGCCGTTCAGCTTCTCGCTCTTCACTCGCTGGGCTTATTTTCTCAGCTCTCAAATTCTAAAAGGGGGGGAAAAAAATCCAAGAAAAGAAACAGTTTAGCGAGATTATGAATTTGTATTGTTGTGTTGTCAGTGATTTTCTCTCTCTCTCTCTCTCTCTGTCTCTGTCTCTCTCTCTTCTTCTTCTTCTTCAATGAACAAAGGGTTAGAATCTTGCTGCATTTCGTTTGACATCATTCCCTGGATCTGAGACCTTAAAGGAATTATCAGGCAAAAAAAAAAAGTTTCACTTACCTGGGGCTTCTACCAGCCCCATGCAGCCATCCTGTGCCCTCGTAGTCACTGCTGCTCCAGTCCCCATCCACCAGCTAGTTTCGTTTTTGCCAAAACTCGGGGTCGGCGGGCTGCATTGCGTACATTTTTACGCATTCCCCCTGGCGCAGGAACATTAACACATGCACCACTAACGGGTAAAAATGTCTGTTAATGTTCCTGCGCCGGCGGGAATGCGTATAAATGTACGCAATGTGGCCCGCCTTTCAGCTAGTCACACACAGCACGATCATGGCCTGACATGGCAAGCTGTCCTCAGAGGAGCTTACAACATGATCCCTACCATAGTCTAATGTCCTAAAAAATTATGTATTTACAGTATATAGTACTGTGATCTTCTGCAACACTTCAGAGTATTTAGTCATGTCACTGACTGTCCTCAGAGGAGCTCACAATCTAATCCTACCATATTACCATATTATTACCGTAATTTTTCAGACTATAAAGGTGGCCACACACCATACCATTTTTAAAATATCTTTTCAATTTAAGACTTGCAAGAATTGTAGCATTAAAAAAATCTGAGCACTGTACCACACATGTATGTTCAATCAATGTTTCCCCAAAAAAATTTTCCCCCTTTTTTTTATTTTTTTTTTATGAAAAAAATGATTGAAAACTCAGAGAAAATTGCTTGGAAGCATATACAGTATGGAAATTCACAATCTACCCTACACCATTCAATTTTCATAAAAATTGATCAGAAAAATCCAGCACTCCCGATAGACTTTTATAGGATAAAAACGGGAATTCCGATCGGATTTCTTGCTCGAATTAAAAAAAATAAATAGAAAAAAGTTCGAGTTTTCGTAAAATCCAATTTTATTGAATTGGCGGCTCCATACTGCGTACGCGAGTGCATGAGAGACAGAGGGCGCTTGCTTGCGTGTGTGCGCAGTATGGAGCAGTCAGTCTTCAGGAGCACTTGGTCTCCTGAAGACTTTCTGATGTCGCCTTCGCCAGCGGAGCGAGCAGTATTTGACCAAATTAGTCAAATCCTGCTCCCGGGGACGGCGCTGCAGCGGGAGAGGAGAGGGAAGGCTCATTAGGACCTAGAGCCTTCCCTCTCCTTAGGTAAGTATCTGGCTTTTTTTTTTAATCAGCAGTTCCCATTTACTTGTTCTCACATGACATGCAGCAGCTCAACACATTGGCTGGCTATGAGTCTGTAACAAACAAACTGCTCACCCTCAGCCACGCCAATCCTCCTCAGTCAGGACAGCAGTGCCACCTCCTCCCTTTCGCTGTGCAAGTCAAATGAAACACTGCTGCTCTCCTGCCTCCCCCCTCCTCACTCACTGTCAGACTCCTCACACAGCACAACAAGCTGCTTTTACCCACTGATGACCTCTTCACCTCCCTCTCCTCCTACTCTGACTGCATGCTGTTAGTGTAAACACAGTACAAACATGCCGCCCCTGTAATCTCAGCACCTGATGCAAATGTTTCACCTTGCCTTATGAGAGAACCGCCCTGACTATGGGACGCTGCTGCTCCCCCATTGCTACTGTTCTGCCCCCATCACATGGAGATTTCCCAACAGAGCCAATCTGCACAAAACTGACCACAAGTTTGTGAAATCGGATATGTTGAGGCAGCAGATTACTGGCAGATTTGCTCAATGTGATCAGTCTGTCAGAATCGGGTTTTAGAATTGCTGGTGATTACTGGAAAGCACAAATTGCTGCTGAAACCGCTGTAGTGGGTTTCAGGCAGGTTATCGGTAAATTGTTGCATATTGGCGCAGAAATCTGATGATCCTCGATCTCTGCAGTGTGGTGGAAGACTTGCTTCTTAGCTGATGTCTTATTGGGTTGTGACGCATCAGTCACGTAGTCTGATCTCAATCAGCAGTCCGAGCACCTGGATCCCTCAGATGCAAGTTTGCTGAAAGTGATTAGAAGGGAGTCCAGTCTGCAGAATGGGTTATTTATAGCAGCCCTGCATCCTCTGTATGTCTGTTTGCCTCTGACTCAGTCTTGTACTGCCATCTTGTGGATGGAAAATATAACTGCAATGGTCTGTACAATTCTGTGTGTGTCATCCTATAGAAAGTTTTATTCCACAGCTCTGTGCAGAGTACGTGAAACCATCCCTGCCGCCAGCTCACTCTGTTTTCTCTACCAAACTCATACATATGAAACATGCTGGTTCTGGGTATTTGGACAAAGTCCGGTGCACAAGTTTCCCTCTTCTAGTTACATAGTTATTTTGGTTGAAAAAAGACATACGTCCATCGAGTTCAACCAGTACAACCAGTACAAAGTACAACTCCAGCCTGTCCCCCACATACCCCTGTTGATCTAGGCTAAGTTCACCTCAGGATACACCTAAGGGAAGGCAGGTTGACAAAGACTTCCAATGTATTTTATTATGTACAACCTCTGCTCAAAAAACTTTATGCCAAAAAACTTTATTTGTAGAAAAGTATACAACCACCCCTCTAAAACCCCCAACCCCCCAAAAACAAATAGGACATGGGCTTGTAAACCATAGGAGTACTCCTAATGCAAACATACTGACACTCAACCTACACATACATCAGAATTTCATCTGCCGATCCATTAACTGTATGCGCATGTAATTCACTGTTTCCAGAAACAGAGATGGCAATCCGTATCATATGATAGAGGACAGTCCTGATAATTCAATTGCAGGTCAATCTCTGCTTCGTGTCAGTTCAGTAGTCCTTGATGGAATAAATATGCAATCCCGGTTTCATAAAAGACCCTCCGGCCACAAGCAGCTTCACAGAGAGATCACAGCACTGTAATGCAATCAGATTGGCATCTGGGTATTTGGACTGTGGAAAAAAGCCTATACTAACACAAACTGATAGTGTAAATGTGTGATGCGGTCACTGTAGTGCTGTGTATATAAAGCCATGGTCTATCAGGGCGGGGCTGTATAATACTGTATAGGAGTGTCACTTACTGCAGTACATCAGAGGCCATAGAGTAATTAGCTAAGGGGCAGTTAGGTGCTTTATATTGTGGCTATAGAGTGCTGTACTGTATATCAGGGGCTATAGTTTGTACTGTATATTGGGGGGCGGTAGAGTGCTGTACTGTGCCTCTGGGGCGGTAGAGTGCTGTACTGTGCCTCTGGGGCGGTAGCGTGCTGTACTGTGCCTCTGGGGCGGTAGAGTGCTGTACTGTGCCTCTGGGGCGGTAGAGTGCTGTACTGTGCCTCTGGGGCGGTAGAGTGCTGTACTGTGCCTCTGGGGCGGTAGAGTGCTGTACTGTGCCTCTGGGGCGGTAGAGTGCTGTACTGTGCCTCTGGGGCGGTAGCGTGCTGTACTGTGCCTCTGGGGCGGTAGCGTGCTGTACTGTGCCTCTGGGGCGGTAGCGTGCTGTACTGTGCCTCTGGGGCGGTAGCGTGCTGTACTGTGCCTCTGGGGCGGTAGCGTGCTGTACTGTGCCTCTGGGGCGGTAGCGTGCTGTAGTGTATATCAGGGTTCATGCTCTTTGTCTTTCTTTGCAGAGCGTTCTTCCTTTCTATGTGGCCACCAAACTGAGCAAAATCCGCAAGCCAACATGGGACAAGCCGACCCCAGAGACGTATGTGAGGTCGGCCCTGAGCACTGTGGGCGTACAGAGCAGGACCAATGGCTTCCTCCCCCACGCCCTGCTGGTAGGTCCGGAGCTTGCTGTGTATGTGTGCATGGAAAGGAATGTCATTTGTACACCAGAAATCCGAAGTCCTCTCCACTAAAAATAAACAAGAAGTAGAAGCAGCCACTGCTTGCTTCCTAAACTGTACGCACAAGAACTGCCCAGAGATCTGCATCATTCAATATGAATCTGCAGCCACTATGTGTAGATTGCAGGGATATCTGGAGGCGGTGCCAGTGCTATCCTATATATTAGAAGGGCCTACATATAGAATCTGCATATCCGGTGTGGCACTGGGCTGCACTTGGTTACCGGAAGCTAGTGGGAGAAACTAGCATCTAGTGCTGGAGTAGCAAGTCATTCTGCTCCTGTCTGGTCATACTAGTTTATGGAAAAGCAGTAAAACCCTCTGACAGTTTTTTACCTCTAAACAGGACTATTGTGAAGGACTGGATCCCCCACTTTACTTGGTTGTATGGTGAGGGATCCTCCTGCTCTATTGTGAGGGATGGGATGAAAATATGTGCCTCCAAGTGCAGGCCTGATTGACGATGCAACCAATTTTGGGCCAAGCGTGTCGATCGGACATGCTGCAAGATGTCAAGCTGTTGTGGTTGATCGGGTGCAGGGCAGTCACGGCAAGCTATATCGGGAGAAGTGCTGAACACAATGAAACCCCCGATTCTGTCCCCCTAATATTCAATGTGCCCCCGGAGCCCAGTGCACTATAAATAACCTGTCCCACGTTGTTGTGTGTGTGTGTGTGTGTGTGTGTGTGTGTGTGTGTGTGTGTGCGTGCGTGCGTGCGTGCGTGTGTGTGTGGACTGAGGATGGGGCTAAGGAGTAATGGTAAAGTGGCACACAGGAAATGTATAGTGCACTGGGGGTTGGGGGGGCACAGTGAACATCAGGTGGACAGTCTCGGTTCAGTGAGGCCGCAGATGCAGCATGAAATCGATCTGGAATTGGCCTATGGTGTATGGGAAGCTGGCAGATCTCTCTCTAATCAAATTTGATTAGAAAGATTTGTCCCTTGGTTGAATCTCCCCATCATCGCTGCATGTATGGCTACCTTTATCTATTTGTCATAAATACCTCACAATCCTTACAAGATCCCTTTTAATGAATGTATCTGGATGACCTTTTTATTTGCAAAGAAAAAATTCTCTACCTCCTTCTGATTATTCATGTTTACTGACAATGTTAGAACATACTGAGTCTGAAGAAGGCTTACAAGCTGAGAGCTTACTGGTTTTCTTTTAACCACTTAAGGACCAGGGATGTTTTTGGCGATCTGTGCTGTGTGGGCTATTCAGCCCACAGCACAGATCGTGTGGCAGCCAGGGCGACCAGAATTCCCCCCCCCCCCCCCTTTTTCCCCACTAGGGGGATGTCCTGCCGGGGGGGTCTGATCGCCGCCGGCTAGTTGTGATTAGCGGGGGGGGGGGGCTTCTCAAAGCCCCCCTCCGCTGCGGTTTCTGCGCTCCCTCTCTCTACCTCCCTCCCCTCCTTGATCAGAGCTGTCCTGCGCCGGATAGGATAGGCTTCAGCCTATCATATGCCGGCGATCCCCGGCAGCAGCGCCGTATGATGTAAACAGCGGGGAGTTCTTCCCCGTGTGTTTACATTAGGCGTGCGAGCCGCGATCGGCGGCTCGCACACTGTTCACGGAGACGCCCTCCGTGAACTGACATGGAAAGGCCGCTCGATCGAGCAGCCGTTTCCATGTAATAACCACTTAAACCCGCCGCCGCCTATCGGCGTTAGGCGGTCCTTAAGTGGTTTTAATTAAATTACCCATTTAAACTAGAGCTTGTATTTTACAGACAGGGAGTTTTGAATCAGGATAATAATCCCGATTCAAGCACATCTGTAGGTAACATTTCTTCAGTAGTAGACCATTATTTCGACAATCTGCGCTGCTCAAAAGCCTCTGACTTTTGTTTGTGATGTTTACATGTGGTTCCTATCATTGTTGAACTACTTAGCCTTAATTGTATCACCTGAGTTAGGCAAAACCTAATCTAAATCTCACCAAACAAACATTGATTTTGATCCCCCAAATGGGCCCTGACAGCCATAGTGCTCCCCAAAAACAAATGGAATCTGGAGCTGCTAATGACTGTATTGGAAGGGACAACATCTCCCCCCCCCCCCCCCCCTCTTTACTTGGCTCTATGGGGGGATGGGTCCTCCTCTTTACTTGGCTCTATTGTGAGCTCCCCCCCCCCCCCCCCTCCCCAGAATGTCTGCAGTAGACATGTTAGCGCTGTGACTATGCTGCATGCTGGGCTGTATTGTGAGGGAACACCCCCCCCCCCCCACCCCACCCATAGAATGTCTGCATTGGGTTGTGTTAGCGCTGTGACGTTGCTGCATGCTGGGCTGTGTTGACGTTTCTTCTGTTTGTCCTCAGGGTTGGCTCACCTCTTCCCTACCCACCTGCCTGGCCATGAAACTGGCGATGAATGTGAATAAGGGGATTCGGGCTCGCTTCCTGAAAAGGGCCAAGAAGAACTGACGCCTACATCCCACCGATAATCCGGAATATAAATCCTCATTGTATTACTGACCTGTATAATTCCCCAAATCTACAGACGTACTGCACCCTGAACTGATCCAGTTGAGTTCTCTAACCAAGCATAGCATCCCATAGCTTAGCTTTGCCTTCCTGCAACTATGCACCTATACATACAGGCTTCAGACCTCTATTGCCTGTGTAATGTCTGATTGCGCTGCCCGGAAGCTCCCTTCCACACTGAGTAGCACGCATGCCCAGTGTGAAGTTAATGATGCTGCTGGAGGTAAAATACGAAATATCTCCGCTCCCACACCTCTTACACTCCCCAAATTTTCAGGGTAGGGAGGGGACCCCCAGTACGACCTCTATGCCAAATTGCAGCCCCCAAGACCTTCTGGTTCAGGAGATAGGTTTCTGTAATCTATCTTGGGAACCAGCGGGTCTCGGGGGCTGCAATCTGGCATAGATGTAGTTCAGGGGGTCCCCTCCCTACCCTGAAAATTTGGGGAGTGTAAGAAGTGTGGGAGCGGAGATATTTAGTATTTTACCTCCAGCAGCATCATTCTATAGGAACTGTGGCCGCACTGTCTCCTACTGCGCATGCGGGGCAGCGCAAACCCACAGGCAGCGCAATCAGACACAACACCTGCCTTTTGCCTTACTGAGGTCTTACAACTGCTCACTGTGTACTTCCTGTGCACTGCAAGTCCCGCCTCCTCATGTACACACATGGTTTCTCCTGTAAAGCAGGGATGCTGTGAAATGTCCTCTTGTGTTTTTTGTTCCTCCTCCAACTCTAGGTGTCACATGGTCACACCTGAGTGACCCGCCCACAAGCTGAATCCAGTGAGGAAAGGACACTGTATGTCTTATCGGGTATTCTGTGCAGCGCCTTGCTTTGGACCATTTATAATTGCTGTTATACTTTACAGGGCTCAGTGCTGGGTTTAGTTGGACTCTGCTCTCCTTTTCTTTTTAACGGTACTAAATTCTCTTTTTTCAGACAAGTGGTGTGTAAGTTTGTTCTGTAACTCTGCAGATCACCTACAGGTAAAGATGAACCTAAACCAAGTCTTGAACTTCATCCCAATCAGTAGCTGATACCCCCTTTCCCATGAGAAATCTATTCCTTTTCTCTAATAGATCATCAGGGGCCTCTGTATGGCTGATATTGTGGTGAAACCCCTCCCACAGTGTGATGTCATGACCATGGTCCTGACAGTTTCTGGTCTGTGAACCTCGTTGCATTGTGGGAAATTAACTGCTTTTTCCAACTGCCAAGCCAGCAGCATAGAACTCTCAGTAACGAACATTCCGTACAGATCTCCTGGCAGAACTAAAGATGTCACCACCAGTGATCAGTGTCAGAATGTAAATCAGGGTGAGGAAAGCTTTTCCAATGGGCAAACGCTGTATAAATAATTTATAATTGATTATGAAAAATAAGTCATTTTATTCTGGTATTTTCACTACAGTTCCTCTTTAACTGTATATTTGTATAGAAGCTCTGTTGAGGATTCTGTTATTCTGAACCTATTCTGAGAATAAAGACCTCTCTAGATTTATTGCTAGGACACAGGCGCATTCTGAGAGTCACTAAAGGGGACAGTCTGCCTGCTGTAATGACATGCTCAGTGTTGTGGGGAGGACTAAGGCAGATCTCCAGCTGTGGCTATAAATGACTGGAGCCAGCCATACATGGAGCTATTGCAGCTTCATTCAACAGTCAGTCATGTCACCTTGTTTTTAGAGAAACTGCTCCCCTACACAACTATGTGCCTTGCTAGCCACATTGCTCACAGCCCAACAAAGCTATGTGCCTGTAATACCCCACTGCTCCCACATGCCTTCCTGCTCACTGCCCTGCAAAAGTGTGTCTTGCTTGCCATACTTCTCACCTCACTACAAAACTATGTGCCTTGCTGCCCCCACATGCCCTACAAAACTATGTGCCCTGCTAGCTATACTGATTGCTGCCTTACAAATCTATGTACCCTTTTGCCCCCCCCCCCCAGCCATACTGGTCGTTGCCCCACAAAACTTTGCCTTGATATGCCCTACTACTCACTGCCCTACAAAACAATGTGTCCTGATGCCACCACATGCCTCCCGACTAACTTCCCTACACAACAATGTGCCTGTCACACCCCTACTGCAATGGGAATGGGCAACTTCCTCCCCCGACTCTACAAAAAGAAAAAAAAAACCTGGTACGTGGGAAATATTTACACTAAACAATTGAAATTGGTCACACAGCCTCATAAAGTATACCAAGTACGTTTATTATATCAAAATTGTTAAAAGACACCAAACCTCAAGCAAGATAGCCATAGGTCAGTATATTCCCCAAACAATCCCCATAAAAACAATTATTGCGGATAACATATATGACGCTGACTGCGTAGCAAACAATGACAATTCAATGTTTTAAGCACCCTGATGAAACGTCCAATTGGGACGTGAAACGCGTCGGTGGGCGGAGCTGACGCGGCTGCGTGCAGTGCAGCATCATCCACACACGTGGGGCACGGAACTCCGGGTTGGCGTCTTCCGTGCAAGAGAGTTGCGGCATGGCGGAGCCAGCAATGTTATGCTCCCAGGCCAATTGATAGGACTCTGCCACACGGACCAACGGAAGTTTCCTAGATGCGATACTTACATCTGACATGGGTGAGATCTACCCCTTCTTGCTTTGACCAAGTGGTGTTCAAGTTCTGGTGACATTCTGATGAACTGAACCATTTAAGTGGGATTCAAGTCAATCTTAAGGGGGCCCCCAATATTCCATATCAAGGCACGTGTATGTGTGGTGAATGATTGCGCGGACGTGGTTAAGTGCAGCAGGATTGATATTTCTGGCCAGATACAGTCTTGTTTATGCTTAAAACATTGAATTGTCATTGTTTGCTACGCAGTCAGCGTCATATATGTTATCTGCAATAATTGTTTTTATGGGGATTGTTTGGGGAATATACTGACCTATGGCTATCTTGCTTGAGGTTTGGTGTCTTTTAACAATTTTGATATAATAAACGTACTTGGTATACTTTATGAGGCTGTGTGACCAATTTCAATTGTTTAGTGTATGTTCATAGCTCCGGTTGGCCCCATCGCCATACCTGAGGGAGTAATAAGTCCCAAGTAATTAATGACACCGCTTATGCATAAAATTGATTAGTACTAACGTGGGAAATATTTGCCTCATATTTGCAAAGAATTTTCCATAAGCTAGTCAGCCAGAAAGGCTGCAATTCTGAATTTCACCTGCTCATCCCTACTAGGGCAGACCAGCAACCTCTCAGATTTCGCACCTTGGAAAAGACTATCCTCTTCCATTAGTCCAATTGCAGTTGAATTGGAAACTCCTATATAAGCTCAATCCTCCCTCAGGATAGCTGGGTAATGCCAATGCACTCCTCCAAGCAGGTTCACTACCCCTGCTCCACACAGTGACACAGAAAACATTTAGAAGGAGGTACTCCACAGGCAAGAAATTGCGTTCAAGTTTAATGGCAATGTCAGTACACTACATGTTATGGGCTCTGCCCTTCATCAGTTGTGAAATGCTTGATGAAGGGCAGAGCCTGTAACAAGTAGTGTACTGACATTGCCATTAAACTTTAACGCAAGTTTTTGCCTGTGAAGTGTCTCCTAAATGTTTCCTGTATCTTCCGTTAGCGCTGAAAGTGGCAGGGACTTAATATGGCAAAAGCCAAGACCACCACCTCTTCCCAGTACAGTATAGTGCGCTCTGAAATGTCCCCTCTATATACAGAAACTCAGCGAAAGTCTTCATGGAACAGCCTCCGCCTTGGCAGTGGGGTCAGAAGACTCCACAACTTTCCTGTAACTACATCTGCTGAAGTCTCAGGGTGGTGTTCCCTTTTTCCAGCATTGCCACCAGCTTGTCGCAATATGACATGAAAAAACTCCATAAGCAGTAAGCAGACATGGAATGGGATAGAAGGAATTGCTCGAGTGCAATCTCTACTAATCTTAGGGCTGGTTAACACTGCAAGAGATTTTTCTAAGTGCTTGAGATTTTAAAATCTCTTGCTAATGTAATGCTAGGAGTTTGTTCTGATCACTTGAGTAATGTGATTTTATAAAAATCCCCATAGCATTGCATTCGCTTTTCAAATCACTAAAAAAAGCTCCTGCAGTATGAACTAGCCCTTAACCACTTAACGACCGCCTAACGCCGATGGGCGTCGGCAGGTCGAAGTGGTGTTTCCATGGAAGTTCCATGTCAGTTCACGGAGGGTGTCTCCGTGAACAGCCTGCGAGCCTCCGATCGCGGCTCGCAGGCTAATTGTAAACACGGAAGGAAGAAATCCCCTATGTTTACATCATGCGGCGCTGCTGTCGCAGCAGCGCCGTAAAGGAGATCGGCGATCCTCGGCCTCTGATTGGCCGGGGATCACCGCCGTCTGATAGGTTAAGGCCTATTAGAGGCAGTACAGGATGGATCGCCGTCCTGTGCCGCCCATAGCCAGAGCGGCGGCGATCAGACCCTCCCCAGCAGGACATCCCCCTAGTGGGGAAAAAAGGGGGGAAGTCTGATCACCCTGCCACAATCATGATCTGTGCTGCGGGCTGGAGAGCACAGATCAGCCAATAATCCCTGGTCCTTAAGTGGTTAATCAAATCCAGGAAATCTACCCATACCCAGCAACAACAACCCTATACACCTCCCTCCTTACACAGTCCACGAACATTGATGTAAGAAGTTTCTGGGAAGACCTGTCCCAAACTAGCCTTTCCTGAAATTATGGTCTAAACAAAGCTGCAGTCATCACTGCATCATCTGCAGCCACCACTCATCAGAAGTAATAAGAGTTACAAAATATGCATTTAAAACACAGGTTTTGAACTCCAGGCCTGGAGGGCCAGATCCATGCCAGTGTTTAGGATGGACTGAGAAAGAGAGGAATTTGTTCTACCTGATGGACCACACCTTTCCTGATTCAGGCCCATCAATTCATTTGAGCTGTGTCAAAAATGTGTGAGGACCTCGGCCCTCGAAGGACCGGTTTGACATCCCTGATTTCAAAATATAAATGTATGTGTGTTTAAATAGCATACAGGTTAAGCATAGCATATTCTGCAAGACAGAGAGGTCGGGGCTGAGACGGAAATCCCAATTCAGAAATATCAGAACTGAGAAATGATGATCAAGATATGTCAAGACTGAAAAAAAAAATCACAATTCAGAGATATCGGGACTGAGAGAAATCGCAATTCAGAGATATCAGGACTGATAGAGAAATTACAAATCGGAGACATCTGGACTGATACAGAAATCACAGTTCAAAGATATTAAGACTGAGAGAGAAATAACAATTCAGAGATATCAGGACTGTGACCCATATGCAGTTCCCTTTTTCCCCTGAGTTTTGTCTAAAGAGTTTAGTGAATTGCATATGGCCCTGAGAGATAAATTTCAATTCAGAAATATCAGGACTGAGAGAGTGAATTCCCAATTCAGAGACATCAGAACTGATAAAGAAATCATAAGTCAGAGATACTGGAACCAAGAGAAAAGTCACAATTCAGAGATATCAGGACTGAGAGAGAAATGTATTATTTTTGTTTATAAAGCTCTGATGTATTTTATGCAGCGCTGGACAATAACTGGGGTTACTGACATAAACAGGTGACTGACAGCTCTGGGTCATACAAGGGTACAGGACCACACAATAGAGGGAAAGACATGGAGACCAAGTAAGTCCATAAATGGAAATATATGCTCTATAGTGAGATTAAGTGATCCTGTAGGATACATGGGGGGGGGGGTGCCAAAGACTTAAAAATCTAAAGAGAGGGGGGTAGGTACACACTAGGAAGGAGACTGCTGCATTAGTGCTCGCTCAGCAGATAAGATTAGGGCATTGATGTGGGAGTGTTGAACAGCCTGAGCAGGTCTGTTTTGATGGCTTTCTCCAAGTTGTTCAGGTCTCATCCACTAGAGGCTTCTGAGGGTGAATACACTGTGAGCAAAGTAAATGTTTAATGATGGTGTGCCCACACGATACAATCTTGTTTGTATGTACAATCTCTAAAAAAAAAAAATCAATTTTGCACTGAAAATCTGGTATTTTGGTGCTACCGCTCTCCAGATTGAATCCAGGTGGAGCGACCTTGGACTAGCTATTTCTAAAAGGAAGAAAAAGGTGGTTTGCAACCTAACTAGCAAATCAACAATTTATAAAGGCAATGCGGTAGTGTGTGTCTCTCTCCTGAGGACAGAGGTCTAGCATGCATCAGAATAATCAGGTAACAGCAAAAACTGAAACTATACACACAAAATATACATTATAGGGAACCTAAACGGAGAAGGATATGGATTTTTACTTTTAAAATAATACCAGTTGCCTGACTCTCCTGCTGATCCTGTGTCTCTAATACTTTTATCCACAGCCCCTCAACAAGCATGCAGATCAGGTGCTCCGACTGAAGTCAGACTGGATTAGCTGCATGCCTGTTTCAGGTCTGTGATTCAGCCACTACTGCAACCACAGAGATCAGCAATACTGCAATGTAACTGGTATTGTTTAACAGGAAACATCCATATCCCTCTCAGTTAAGGTTCCCTTTAAAGGGGAACTGAAGAGAGAGGTATATGGAGGCTGCCATGTTTATTTCCTTTTAATCAATACCAGTTGCCTGGCAGCCCTGCTGATCCTCTGCCTCTAATACTATTAGCCATAGCCCCTGAACAAGCATGCAGCAGATCAGGTGTTTCAGACTTTAAAGTCAGATCTGACAAGACTAGCTGCATGCTTGTTTCTGGTGTTACTGCAGAGAAATAGACCACCAGGGCTGTCGGGCAACTGGTATTGATTAAAAGGAAATAAATATGGCAGCCTCCGTATACCTCTCACTTCAGTTCCCCTTTAAGGCTAGGTGCACACTTGCGGAAAACGTGTTTTTGCCGCTAATGGAAGTCTATGGGCCACAGGAAAAACCGCATATGCATTTTGTATGCGTGTGCTTTGAAAAACGCTGTTTTTTTTCTGGTTTTGTTGCATAAAGTTCAAAAATGTATTTTCTAGTTGAACTCGATGGACATATGTCTTTTTTTCAACCCAAATAACTATGTCACTATGTAAAAAACACACATAATGAAGGTCAATGGAAACACAATGTTCTGCGTTTTTTATGCATTTAACTATGCGTTTTTGCTTTAAAAAATTGTTTTGTGATGTATTTCCACTTCCTGTTGTCTTCCGAGTGATTTGCATAAAATGCAAAATGAAAAACGCATACAAAATGCATGTGCATTTTTATATGTGAGCCACAAACGCATTAAAACATTGAAAAAAGCATCTGCGGTAATGCTAATAAAAACGCCGCAAAATTGCACAAAAGATGCACACATTCACATAAAACATGACATAAAACGCAGCTTTTCATGTTATGTGTGCACCTAGCTGTGACCTGCAAACTTGGTTCTCCAACTTTTAAGGAACTACAAGTCCCACAATGCATTGCAGGAGTCTGACAGCCACAGTTGACTCATAAAGGCAAATGCATTGTGGGACTTGTAGTTCCTTAACAGCTAAGTTTGCAGATCACAGACCTAGCCTAAAACTGCCAAATAAATATATCAGGCAGTTAAAGGGATACTGTAGGGGGTCGGGGGAAAATGAGTTGAACTTACCCGGGGCTTCTAATGGTCCCCTGCAGGCATCCTGTGCCCGCGCAGCCACTCACCGATGCTCCGGCCCCGCCTCCGGTTCACTTCTGGAATTTCAGACTTTAAAGTGAAAACCACTGCGCCTGCGTTGCCGTGTCCTTGCTCCCGCTGATGTCACCAGGAGCGTACTGCACATGCCCAGTATGGTCTGTGTCTGCTCCTGGTGACATTAGCAGGAGTGATGAGTGAACTGGAGGCTGGACTGGAGCATCAGGATGTCTGTGGGGGACCATTAGAAACCCCGGGTAAGTTCAACTCATTTTCCCCCGACCGATACAGTATTCCTTTAAGCAGGATTGGTTGGCTAGAAATACAGAAAAGCAAGAATGATGAAGAATGTCTGAAAAGTTCAAAAAACAGTGTTTGGCTGAGTCCAATAATGGGCAAAGTCTGTGCTGAGTAATTCAAAGTATTGCCATTTGGCCAGTTTCCTGCTGGCCTGTCAGTTGATGGAACTGGACAAAGATAATAGACAATGGATGCAGTACTGAGTAGGTTGCTGGGTTTTGCCCACTCTGCAGCTGGGAAGTGGCTGTGACAAGCAAAGTCAATGCTAGCTGCAATCAGAGCTGGGGCAGTCCCCCATCCAAGGACAGACATCTGGCGAGAATACCTGGAATGCAGATCTCTCAATGCCCTTTTTAAGTATAAAGAATTGGATTGCATATTTGCATTCAGTAAGGCGTTAGAAATTCACACATACGGGACATGCGTATTAAACTGTAAGGTACAACTGAGAACCTGTCTTACTCAGTTTCTTGGTGTCTGATATGCCTGGGAACTTACCAAAAGGTGTGTCAGGTTGGCCCCTAATAACTTCTGTAAAATAAAATGGTTCTGTTTTGTTTTGAAGCATTTCATATGAAATCTAGTGAAGGAGTCACAGGAGCCAGCTCTAAAGAAGTCTTAGAATCATGCATGGAAATGGGTAATGTGCAGGGCACTCAGGCGTAGGTCATTGGAGGACTAGAGGGAAAAGCCTGGTGTGTAGCTGTGAACAAGTTCAGACATGTACGTCAGGCAAAACTTGTGGATAGATCGTTAGGCCCCCTTTATACGTAGCCAGAAATTTCCCCAGTATTAGGTAGCCACTGGTGCCCTCGGTATTAAGTAGCCAAACCTCCAGTATTAGGTAGCCACAAGTGTCTCCCATGTTAGGTAGTCAGAGGTGGCCCCCAGTATTTGATGGCCAGAGGTGGCCCCCAATATTAGGTAGCCAGAAATGCCCCAGTAATAGGTAGCCTCCCAGAACTAGGTAGCCGTACAGTACTAGGTAGCCAGAGTTGGCCCTAATATTGGGTAGCCAGAGGTAGCTTTAGTATTTGGTAGCCACACGATACTAGGTATCCAGAGGTGGCCCCAGTATTGGGTTGCTAGAGGTTTTCCTAGTATTGGGTAGTCGCACTGCACTTGGTACAAATAACAAAAAGAACAGTAGTTCCCTCAAAAACCGCACCACTCAATTAATGCAATAATTAATTCATCATCTTTATTCAACAATTCAATAAAAACACTTAAAAACAAGGCTGGTAGCCATGCTGAAATTCCATGATTATAAGTCCAGGTAAAATGATATCAAAACACCACATCCATTACACTTGCAATGCGCCTTATTTGTGGCTACAAGCACTATTAGGCACTGCTATTTGGCCTGAGGAAGTGGGTATGCACCCACGAAACGCGTTGCCAGTGCAATAAAATTCTATTAATACGTGAATTTGTCTTCATTGAGGTAAGCCACCTCACTTTTTTCATTTTATTTGTTTTTAATGTATTTTATCTGCTCTGGGCGCCTCTTCCCCCTTTACCTTGTGCCTTCACCCTCCTTTTGGAGGGGGATCAACCCTCTTTGACCAGTTTAGGTCATTTGAGGTTTGCTTTTTATCAAGAGTGCGACCATCACCAGCTCCATCTGGTCACCCGAGTGGAGTCGGGGTTATACATCTCCACCTGCTTCTAGTGGTCGGTTGCCCTTCTGCAACCCACCTTTGTGAGTATAATACAGTCGCATATTTTACATACTTCTGGTACTGTGACATACTGCACCATTTGGGCTCCTGTTGTCTCTGTGTTTTCTTCCTGCAGGGTGCAATTTTTAGTATCCCTACTTTTTGACAATTGCAATGTGTACAGTATAGTTAAATATTAGCTGCCAATAAATTAGTCATAAAGGGTAAAGTTACCCAATGGAAGCTGCCGTATTCCGGTGAGCAGCGAATCGCGACGGCACGCTTCGGATGCCATGCTCCCCATCCTCTACTAACCATTTTCTGGGTAAGCACCAGATTTCACTTCAGCGCTTGCTGTCTCCTTTGCACTTAACCCTTTTACTGCTTTTTTGCACTTTCCATTCCAGCGTGGTGTACGCTGGCATATTCGGCACTTTCCGGATTTTTCACTTCAATTGCACTACTAATACCACTTTAGGTTTTTCATTTAAGTTTATTTCCCTTTTGTATACTGCTTTCCCATTTCACGATTTTTTGCTGATGCTCTACTTTACCCTTTATGACTAATTTATTGGCAGCTAATATTTAACTATACTGTACAAATTGTAATGGATGTGGTGTTTTGATATCATTTTACATGGACTTATAATCATGGAATTTCAGCATGGCTACCAGCCTTGTTTTTAAGTGTTTTTATTGAATTGTTGAATAAAGATGATGAATTAATTATTGCATTAATTGAGTGGTGCGGTTTTTGAGGGAACTACTGTTCTTTTTGTTATTTGTTGCATGTTGTTTAGTTCCTTACTGCACACTCACAGTATACTACCCTATTATTTCAGGGTGCTGTTGATGGTGCTTGCCCCCTTTTTGAGTTTTGTTAGGAGCACTGCACTTGGTATTCAGCAGTAACCCCCAGTATTAGGTACAAAGAGGTGCCTCCCAGTGTTGGGTAACCTCTCAGTACTAGGTAACCCACAGTACTAGGTGCCCACAGTATTAAGTAGCCAGAGGTGGCCACACAGTACTGGGTAGCCAGAAATAGCCCCAGTATTTGGTAACCAGAGGTGGCCTTAGTACTAGGTAGCCAGAGATGCCTGCCGGTATTGGATAGCCAGAGGTGGCCGCAAAGTACTAGGTAGCCTCACAGTATTGGGTAGCCAAAGGTGCACTCAGGGGCGTAGCAATAGGGGGTGCAGAGGTAGCGACTGCATCGGGGCCCTTGGGCCAGAGGGGCCCCAAAGGGCCCTCCCTCAGCTACAGTATTGGCTCTCTATTGGTCCTGTGCTCATAATAATCACTTCTATAGATACTTTGAATAGTGGTAATCATTAACAAACTGTTCCCCGTCCTCTTCTTTCAACTCTGACACTGTAGTTGCCATTGGCAGGTTTTGGTGCGCTGTATCAATTGTTATGTATAGAGTGCTTGGGGGGCCCCAATGTAAAACTTGCATCGGGGCCCACAGCTCCTTAGCTACGCCACTGGGTGCACTCCAGTATCGGGTAGCTAGAGTTGTCCCCAGTTTTAAGTAGCTAAAGGAGTCCCCAATATTGGAAAATGACTTGTTTTACTTCAAGAAGTTTTGAATCAGAATGATACCATTTATTGGCTAACTTAAAAGAATAAGAGTAAGCAAGCTTTTGGTTGTATAGCCTTCGTCGGGCTTCAGTCCTGTTTCAACAGTATCCTACTGCTACTGTTTTACCTCAGTAACTTTTCTTTGAAGTAATTGAAAACAGGAGGCCACTTTTCATTGCCAAGAGCGTTGTTTTGTCTTTTGAGGCCCCCTCCCCCCCCCCCCATATTAGTAATTGAGAGATGCACCCAGTATTAGTTAGCCAGAGGTGCCTCCAGTTTAAGGTAGCAAGAGGTGCCCACAGTAGAGTTGGGCCAAACCTCCGATTTTAGGTTCGCGAACCGGGTTCGCGAACTTTCGCGGAACGTTCGGTTTGCGTTAAAGTTCGCGAACCGCAATAGACTTCAATGGGGATGCGAACTTTGAAAAAAAAAAAATTATGCTGGCCACAAAAGTGATGGAAAAGATGTTTCAAGGGGTCTAACACCTGGAGGGGGCATGGCGGAGTGGGATACACGCCAAAAGTCCCCAGGAAAAATCTGGATTTGACGCAAAGCAGCGTTTTAAGGGCAGAAATCACATTGAATGCTAAATGACAGGCCTAAAGTGCTTTCACACTGACACACCAAACTCACAGTGTAACGCACCGCAAACAGCTGTTTGTGTAGTGACGGCCGTGCTGGACTGGTGCGCACCATGGCGAGAGTGCAGGTTTTGGTGGCTTTACAGCCCATATGGTCGCCTGGCTGATGTAGCTGAATGACAGAACAGTGACTGTCCAGCTGATCAAATTTGGTCTGACCACAATGAAGCAACGACCTTATTATCTTTTGTGTGCCCCCCGAGACACTCATCTAGGCGCCGGTCATTGCCTCATTGTGATACACAAGCCCCTTCACCACGGCAAGGTAATGATCACGAAGGGGAATGGGCGCATGTACATGCCTTTTCTTTTGTTGTTGCAGCTGCCCGCAGTGCAGCCAGAAAAATTAGGCAGTCATGTACACGCACCAGAAAAATTATTACAGCGGCCGCTGCTAGCAGCGGCCTAAAAAATTCAGCAATCCGCCTGGAGTCCCGGACCCTGTTGGTGGTGGCGGAGAAGGTAGTCAAGCGGCCTGCAGGCAGACATGCTGTGTGGAGGGACTGGGAGCGACTTAGTCTTCTTGGGGCAGGACAGGCAGCCAGTCACACAACAGGTATGCAGTGGCGGGTTCACTGAACAGGTATACAGTGGCGGGTTCACTGAACAGAACAGGTATACAGTAGCGGGTCCACTGAACAGAAAAGGTATGCAGTGGCGGGTTCACTGAACAGTACAGGTATACAGTGGTGGGTTCACAGAACAGGTATGCAGTGGCAGGTTCACTGAACAGAACAGGTATGCAGTGGCGGGTTCACTGAACAGGTATACAGTGGCGGGTCCACTGAACAGAACAGGTATACAGTGGCGGGTCCACTGAACAGAACAGGTATGCAGTGGCGGGTTCACAGAACAGGTATGCAGTGGCGGGTTCACTGAACAGGTATGTAGTGGTGGGTTCACTGAACAGGTATGCAGTGGTGGGTTCACTGAACAGGTATGCAGTGGTGGATTCACTGAACAGGTATGCAGTGGTGGGTTCACTGAACAGGTATGCAGTGGTGGGTTCACTGAACAGGTATGCAGTGGTGGGTTCACAGTACAGGTATGCAGTGGTGGGTTCACAGGACAGGTATGCAGCCAGGAACAAGCTAAGCCTAACTAATCTTTCCCTATGAGAGACAGTCTGCAGCAGCTCGCCCTACTCTCACGAATGCAGGCACACGAGTGACCGTAATGGCCGCCGCTGCCTGCCTTATATAAGGGGGGTGGGGCTCCAGGGGCTAGTGTAGCCTAATTGGCTACACTGGGCCTGCTGACTGTGATGTAGAGGGTCAAAGTTGACCCTTCATGTGCATTATGGGGCGAACCGAACTTCCGCAAAGGATTGCCTGCGGGACGCGAACGCGAACCACGGAAGTTCGCATGGAACCGTTCGCAGGCGAACCGTTCGGCCCAACTCTAGCCCACAGTATTGTGTAGCAAGAGGTGCCCACAGTATTGTGTAGCAAGAGGTGCCCACAGTATTGTGCAGCCAGAGGTGCCTCCAGTATTAGGTAGTCAGAGGGACCCTCAGTATTAGGTACTAGACGGGCCTCTAGTATTGGGTAGCCAGAAGAGTCCCCAGTATTTAGGTAGCCAGAGATGCACCCAGTTATTAGGTACCAGATGGGCCTCCAGTATTAGGTAGCCAGAGGGGCACCCAGTATTGGGTAGCCACTAGCCAGATGTGTCCCCAGCAATAGGTAGCCAGAGGTCGAGACAGACACAAATGAAGCAGGGAAATTTGGATGCACTATGCGTCGCCATAGGCCATCGTTCAGACAGAAGTTAGACCACTGTCAAAAAATGGAGCCCATATTAGAAACAGCGTAATTCGCCCACCAGCAATAGCAGGCAGATGAATTTATATCTTTCCCCAGAGTTCAATGTGGCCTCAAGGGGGAATAGTAATTTACGCCATCGGGACTTTTGCAGGAGCAGGGTGTGCTATTTTTCGGCTTTGCCCTGCATCCAAATTTCCCAGCGCCATTTTTGCACATATGCGCCATTTTTGCACATAGGTAGCCAAAGGTGTCCCCAGCAATAGGTAGTCAGAGGTGGGTAGTCGCACAGCACTGGGTAGCCAGATTTATCCCTCCATGCAGAGCAGAGAATGGAGCAGAGTCTGTAGAGAGAGGACTTGCCTCTCCATCATTCGATCAGTGATCTTTTTCTGTTGCCTCCTCGTTCACAGTGAGGGGGCCCGAGCTCTGCCTCTGCCCGGGAACCCCAACCACATGCTACAGCACAAGGTGCAGAGTGGGCAGCTCTCTCTAGTGCCACTCACCACCAGAGAAACCACCCATCTTAAATTTTGGCTCCAAGGCTCTCCTTTGGTTTCTAAACCTCATGAGTGTTATGCCGCTCAGTAGGTTATGTTACTTTGTGCCCCAGGATGAATACATTTGCTGTAATAACTGCAAAACATTTAGCTAGCACAGTGCTGGGCCGAAATTACGCATGCGCGTAATTACGCACCGTAATTTACCGTTATTTTACGCGTAAGTGCTACGCGTAATTTACGTCTTACGCGTAAGTATGTACGCGTAAGCCGTAAAGCGGTATTGTAATTACGCCGCCTACCGTAATAGCGTAGGTATGCGTAATTTTACGGCGAATTACGCGTAATTTTACGCGTAATTTCGTAGGCACAACTCCCCTTCTCTAAGAGTAGCCAATCAGTTATCAAGTTTGTTTGGGAGCTACATCCTAAGCAACCAATAGTATCTTCTCCCGCCCTTCAGTATATAAGCTGTCAGCCATGATCTGTGTTCTTTGTGGGTTGCTTTCACTTTCTGAGGAGAAGGAGTGAGACAGAGAGTGATACAGTTTTACACATCCATATTAAGTGCAATTCTATTGCATTTTCTTAGATCTTTGATCTGTGTGATTGTAAGCCTGTGTTAGGAAGTTGATTATTGTAGTTAGGGCTTTGTTTAGGGTTAGAATTCTGTTGTTTAGTGTTAGAGGCAGGGAAAACTGATTATAGGGCTTGTGATTTTACAGTGAAAGCGTGTAGATTGTAGAGACAAGAGAGGGCCTGTGATATGTAATAGAGTGAAATCAGTTAGATTCAGGGATCGTGTGCTGAGAGTGAATTGTATTTGTTTTTTTTGTTTTTTTTTTATCATTTTAATTATTTGATTTGATTGAATTTTATTTTCATTTTTTTTGTGGGGGGATTTATTTCAAGTGCGTTGTCCAAAAGCAATTGATATATAATTTGGACTAGCTCTCCAGTCCTCTCCTCCCTCATTACATTGAAATTTTAATTTGATTTATTTTTATTTTATTTTATACGTTTATCATTTGTCACTTTCCCCTACATTTCAATAAAACAATAACGTTTGGCACTTGCTGAACATATTCCCTACAATGTCTGGCAGAGGTGGAGCAGGCCGTGCCCGTGGCCGAGGAATTGAACCCACTGCAAAAAGATGTTTGTTTGACACCTTGACAGGCAGTGATCAAGAACCAGCAGCCCAAAAAGTACATCCCTATTTCACAGCAGGAAGGGGACGCTCTGCACCAAGCAGGGGATGCACTGTACCCGGCAGGGGTCAGTCCAAAACTGGCAGGGGACAGTCAGTTGGTAGTGGACAATCAGTGCGAGGTAGTGGCCAATCCTCAACAGGCACAGTGAGGAGTGAAGATGTAACTCCAAAAAAAGTCTACAACCTTACGCGCGATTCTATGATGATGAAGGGCCCACGACGCCCCATTAGGGAGAGCCAGGCTGCTGATATTGTGGAGTTTGTGACGAGAGATAGCGGTTCTCAGTCCCCCAATCTTCAGGCCCTGGAGAGTAGCAGCAGTACCAGCAGCACACCCATGCCTGCTCAAAGATCTGCCACCAACATCCAAAATGAGCCTTCACTTCCATATACTGCACATATTGCAGACCTTGTGGACAAAGCTCTTTCGCAGTCCGACATAAACCTAGAGTCTGATGCCCAGAATTTTTTTAATGAACCTCAGAATGTTATCGATGAGGGATTGGCGGGTGATGATCATGATGACAACTTGTACCATGCCCGCGATCAGTCTCAGTCCTCAATGGGAGAACATAACATCCAGGATGAGGGCTCTTCCAACCTTCTTTCTCCCAATTATCCTGATGATGATGAGCTGGGTTCTTATAAGGGATGTAGTGACGATGATCTGGATAGGGACTATGACCCGCCTGAACATCATGATGATGCCAGCTCAGATGATTCAGAGCCGCAGAGGCTGCATCAGCATACCGTGAGACCTAGTGGAAGCAGTGGCTCCTCTGGTAGGCTTTTTCAAACGAGGCAGCAGCCACAGGCTGAGCCTGCATCTGAAAGCACCCTCTCCCAAATTGTTGTGCCTGAGACTGAAAAAACAGTTAAAAAATCATCTAAGAAAGCCCCAGTTTGGAAGTACTTTACCGTTGATGAATCTGATCCCCACATTGTCATATGCAACATTTGTGGTCATAAAGTGCGTTTAGGGAAGGACTTGTCAAGAGCGGGCACAGGTGGTCCACTCTCCCACATAAAAAAGCATAAGAGAGAAAATCAGCTTGTTCAGGAAGCAATGGGTAAAATACCCCGCACAGTGCCCCATCCTTCTTCCCATTCAGGTTCTGACATCGGCACCCCTTCCCCCTGCCTTCACTCCGCAACACAGTCTGGCAGTAGAGGCCACATGTCAGCTACCTCAATTGCACGTTTCTCGTCAGTGGCTCACAGCACCCAGCCCTTAATTACTGAGTCGATAAGGTCGACAAAGCCACTGCCTTCCCATCACAGCAGGATCCGGAGGTTGAATGGGCTGCTGTCACAGGCTATGGTCCAGCAGTTATTGCCCTACAGTCTTGTAGAGGAGGGTACAGCCATTCGCGAGCTGCTGAGGTTTGGCATACCAGAATGGCGGATCCCCAGCCGCCATTATTTTGCTAGGACAGCAATACCTGATCTGTATCGCCACACTGTGGATAATGTGACTCTGTCCCTTGACTATTCTGTAGGCAACAGGGTACATCTCACGACGGATTGCTGGACCAGCAGTCATGGCCAGGGACGTTATATGTCCTTTACGGCACATTGGGTCACCCTCCAATGTCAACAGGAGGGTTCCAGTCCTGGGGCGGCCAATGAGCTGGTTGCGCCGCCCCGTGGTGTCAAGGGGAACAGTTCCACACTTGCCTCTAGTCATGTCGCAACCGCTACAGCTGAGGCCCCCAGTAAGCGTGCCCGTGGGACTGGCCACAGCAGAGTGGTACATCGACGCTGTCAGGCGGTTCTGGGTTTAGTCAGCGTTGAGCAGCAGAGACTTACTGCACCAAATGTCCTGGCCATTATCAACGGACAGGTGCAGAAGTGGCTGACCCCAAGAAGACTCCAGGCTGGTCATGTTGTATGTGACAACGCAGCAAATCTGATTGCCGCCCTGAATCAGGGCAACATCCCCCATGTGCCATGTTTTGCCCACATACTCAACCTGGTGGTGCAGCGCTTTTTACGCACCTACCCAGGTTTGAGTGATGTGGTGCAGCATGCAAGAAGAGTTGTATCGAAGTTACGTTATTCTTCAAATGCCAAAGATTCGCTGTCTAAATTGCAGGAGAAACATGGCCTGCCCCCCCATAGGCTCATTGCAGACAGTGCAACACGGTGGAACTCCACACTTTGCATGCTGAATAGGTTGTGCGAGCAGAAAAAGGCGGTTGCAGAGTACCTCCGAGGAGGACATGGCACCCAGGGCGCACCTGCCCGATTCACCCAGGAAGAGTGGCGGCTGATGTATCAAGTCTGCCGTGTCTTGTCCCCATTCGATCAGGCTACAACATTCGTAAGTGGGGCACAAGTCTGTATCAGCGAAGTGATCCCTCTCGTGTACATGCTGGACGAGAGTCTGAGTAGCCTGATGGCAGCTGGGGAGGATGCGCTTGATGAGCTTGAACAACAAAGCTTGCTCCAAGCCACCCAAACTCAGGCACATGAGGAGGAGGAGGAGGAGCTTACTTTCACGCGGGACTTACTTGAGGTGCCTGACCATTGTGAGGAGGGAGAGCAGGCCAGTGCGGCATCTGTGGTTCATGGGTGGGTAGACATTGGAAGGCAGGACGAGCAGCAGCAGCAGTCAGAGGATTTTGATGTGTTGAGCAGACCGGATGATTTGGAGGCGCAGGCTCATCTCTTCCCCATGGCTGTTCATATGTTGAAATGCTTACGCAGAGATCCCCGGATCCAAAACATTAAGGAGAGGGATGACTACTGGTTGGCCGCCCTTTTAGACCCTCGATGCAAGGGGAAACTGGGTCAGTTCATTCCAGCAAGCCGGCAGGAGGAGAGGATGCGGGAGCTGCAGCAGGCCCTAATACGTCATGTGCAGGAGGCCTTTCCACAGTCTGAGATCACAGCTATCCCCACTCATCGCACCCAGCAAGTAGCTGAGCCAAGCAGACCCATTCTTCCTGGAGACCTTTTTGGAGCAATGAGAAACTTTTACTTCTCTGAGCGTCCAACAATAACAACAAGAACAGTAGAAGGAAGTTTTCACCAGCGGGTGAGCCGCATGGTTAGTGATTACATGGGGTCACTTGGTGCATCTGACAGTATGCGTACAGAGGACCCTATGGAATTTTGGTCCGCCAGACTGGAAACCTGTCCCGAGCTGGCGCAGTATGCGCTTCAACTTCTGGCATGCCCGGCTTCCAGCGTCATTTCTGAGCGTGCATTCAGTGCGGCAGGTGGGGTGGTTACTGAAAAGCGATCCTGTTTGTCTACAGATTCAGTGAACAGACTGACCTTCTTAAAAATGAATCAGTCCTGGATTGATGGTGAATACTCAGCCCCTGCCCTCAGAGACAGAAACTGAATGAGATCGCTTTAAACTCCCTCTGATATACCTATATGTCTGTAAGATAACATTAAATATTTAATGTTCAGTTGTGTTCCCAACATTAGGGTGCACTGCACAATTTGATTCAAAGGTACAGCAGTCTTCCCACTCTTATGGAGCCCTAGGGTTAAAAAAAAAATAAAAAAATAAAAAAAAATGTTATTGATATCGTTGCTCACACCGTTAGAGTGCACTGCACAATTTCATTTTTTTTCTGCTCCTGCTGCAAAAGTATTTCAGTGTTCCTACTTTCATGGAGCACTGCTATGTCCTGCTATGTTTACTGGTGTCCCTGATGTTGCTGCTGTTTTGTTTATTGGTCTTCCACCTTTCGGGTGACTTTGCCTCCTACCTGCCACCAAAATGGCTTGGGCTTACTGAGGGTGATGGTCAACTTACTATATGACTGAGCCGCTGCTCCTCTCAGGGCCACAAGCTAGGACTTTGCCTACTACCTGCCACCAAAATGGCTTGGGTTTACTGAGGGTGATGGTCAACTTACTATATGACTGAGCCGATGCTCCTCTCAGGGCCACAAGCTAGGACTTTGCCTACTACCTGCCACCAAAATGGCTTGGGTTTACTGAGGGTGATGGTCAACTTACTATGACTGAGCCGCTGCTCCTCTCAGGGCCACAAGCTAGGACTTTGCCTACTACCTGCCACCAAAATGGCTTGGGTTTACTGAGGGTGATGGTCAACTTACTATATGACTGAGCCGATGCTCCTCTCAGGGCCACAAGCTAGGACTTTGCCTACTACCTGCCACCAAAATGGCTTGGGTTTACTGAGGGTGATGGTCAACTTACTATATGACTGAGCCGCTGCTCCTCTCAGGGCCACAAGCTAGGACTTTGCCTACTACCTGCCACCAAAATGGCTTGGGTTTACTGAGGGTGATGGTCAACTTACTATATGACTGAGCCGATGCTCCTCTCAGGGCCACAAGCTAGGACTTTGCCTACTACCTGCCACCAAAATGGCTTGGGTTTACTGAGGGTGATGGTCAACTTACTATATGACTGAGCCGCTGCTCCTCTCAGGGCCACAAGCTAGGACTTTGCCTACTACCTGCCACCAAAATGGCTTGGGTTTACTGAGGGTGATGGTCAACTTACTATATGACTGAGCCGATGCTCCTCTCAGGGCCACAAGCTAGGACTTTGCCTCCTACCTGCCACCAAAATGGCTTGGGCTTACTGAGGGTGATGGTCAACTTACTATATGACTGAGCCGATGCTCCTCTCAGGGCCACAAGCTAGGACTTTGCCTACTACCTGCCACCAAAATGGCTTTGGCTTACTGAGGGTGATGGTCAACTTACTATATGACTGAGCCGCTGCTCCTCTCAGGGCCACAAGCTAGGACTTTGCCTACTACCTGCCACCAAAAAGGCTTCTGGTGACTTAAAAAAAAAAAACTCACCTTTTTCTTGTTCAGTTTCTTGGTGTCCCCACCGTTAGGGTGCACCGCACTTTTTTAAATAATTTACCACCTTCTCTTGATTATAGATAGCTGTGTTCCCACTGTCAGGGAGCACTCCACAAAAAAAAAAAAAAAAAAAAAAAAACTCACCTGTTCCTGTTCAATTTCTTGGGTGTCCCCACCGTTAGGGTACTCCACACTTTTTATTATAATGTACCACCTTCTTTTGATTATAGATAGCAGTGTTCCCACTGTCAGGGAGCACTCCACACAAAAAAAAAAAAAAAAAAATCACCTGTTCCTGTTCAATTTCTTGGGTGTCCCCACCGTTAGGGTACTCCACACTTTTTATTATAATGTACCACCTTCTTTTGATTATAGATAGCAGTGTTCCCACTGTCAGGGAGCACTCCACACAAAAAAAAAAAAAAAAAACTAACCTGTTCCTGTTCAATTTCTTGGGTGTCCCCACCGTTAGGGTACTCCACACTTTTTATTATAATGTACCACCTTCTTTTGATTATAGATAGCAGTGTTCCCACTGTCAGGGAGCACTCCACACAAAAAAAAAAAAAAAAAAAAAAAAAAACTCACCTGTTCCTGTTCAATTTCTTGGGTGTCCCCACCGTTAGGGTACTCCACACTTTTTATTATAATGTACCACCTTCTTTTGATTATAGATAGTAGTGTTCCCACTGTCATGGAGCACTCCCAAAAAAAATAAAATATACTGAAACTGAATTTCTGGGGGGAGGGTGGAAGGGGTTCAGGTCTGGTTACCTATGGATTACTGGGGGGAAGAGGAGAGGTCTGGCTACCTATGAACTACTGGGGGGAGGGTGGAAGGGGTTCAGGTCTGGTTACCTATGATTTACTGGGGGGAGGGTGGAAGGGGTTCAGGTCTGGTTACCTATGAATTATTGGGGGGAGGGTGGAAGGGGTTCAGGTCTGGTTACCTATGAATTATTGGGGGGAGGGTGGAAGGGGTTCAGGTCTGGTTACCTATGAATTTCTGGGGGGAGGGTGGAAGGGGTTCAGGTCTGGTTACCTATGAATTATTGGGGGGAGGGTGGAAGGGGTTCAGGTCTGGTTACCTATGAATTTCTGGGGGGAGGGTGGAAGGGGTTCAGGTCTGGTTACCTATGGATTACTGGGGGGAAGAGGAGAGGTCTGGCTACCTATGAACTACTGGGGGGAGGGTGGAAGGGGTTCAGGTCTGGTTACCTATGATTTACTGGGGGGAGGGTGGAAGGGGTTCAGGTCTGGTTACCTATGAATTATTGGGGGGAGGGTGGAAGGGGTTCAGGTCTGGTTACCTATGAATTATTGGGGGGAGGGTGGAAGGGGTTCAGGTCTGGTTACCTATGAATTTCTGGGGGGAGGGTGGAAGGGGTTCAGGTCTGGTTACCTATGATTTACTGGGGGGAGGGTGGAAGGGGTTCAGGTCTGGTTACCTATGAATTATTGGGGGGAGGGTGGAAGGGGTTCAGGTCTGGTTACCTATGAATTATTGGGGGGAGGGTGGAAGGGGTTCAGGTCTGGTTACCTATGAATTTCTGGGGGGAGGGTGGAAGGGGTTCAGGTCTGGTTACCTATGATTTCCTGGGGGGAGGGTGGAAGGGGTTCAGGTCTGGTTACCTATGAATTATTGGGGGGAGGGTGGAAGGGGTTCAGGTCTGGTTACCTATGAATTATTGGGGGGAGGGTGGAAGGGGTTCAGGTCTGGTTACCTATGAATTTCTGGGGGGAGGGTGGAAGGGGTTCAGGTCTGGTTACCTATGGATTACTGGGGGGAAGAGGAGAGGTCTGGCTACCTATGAACTACTGGGGGGAGGGTGGAAGGGGTTCAGGTCTGGTTACCTATGATTTACTGGGGGGAGGGTGGAAGGGGTTCAGGTCTGGTTACCTATGAATTATTGGGGGGAGGGTGGAAGGGGTTCAGGTCTGGTTACCTATGAATTATTGGGGGGAGGGTGGAAGGGGTTCAGGTCTGGTTACCTATGAATTTCTGGGGGGAGGGTGGAAGGGGTTCAGGTCTGGTTACCTATGGATTACTGGGGGGAAGAGGAGAGGTCTGGCTACCTATGAACTACTGGGGGGAGGGTGGAAGGGGTTCAGGTCTGGTTACCTATGATTTACTGGGGGGAGGGTGGAAGGGGTTCAGGTCTGGTTACCTATGAATTATTGGGGGGAGGGTGGAAGGGGTTCAGGTCTGGTTACCTATGAATTATTGGGGGGAGGGTGGAAGGGGTTCAGGTCTGGTTACCTATGAATTTCTGGGGGGAGGGTGGAAGGGGTTCAGGTCTGGTTACCTATGATTTACTGGGGGGAGGGTGGAAGGGGTTCAGGTCTGGTTACCTATGAATTATTGGGGGGAGGGTGGAAGGGGTTCAGGTCTGGTTACCTATGAATTATTGGGGGGAGGGTGGAAGGGGTTCAGGTCTGGTTACCTATGAATTTCTGGGGGGAGGGTGGAAGGGGTTCAGGTCTGGTTACCTATGGATTACTGGGGGGAAGAGGAGAGGTCTGGCTACCTATGAATTACTGGGGGGAGATGGGAGAGGTCTGGGTACCTATGAATTACTTGGGAGGGTGGGGGATTAGGTCTGGCTACCTATATTTAACTGGATGGAGAGGTCTGGCTACCTCTATTTATATGTGTATCAGATATACATGCATGGAGATTTATTATCAGATGCATATATATATATATATATATATATATCTATATATATATATATAGATATATATTTTATTTATACATATACTGTATATACATATGTCCCCAATATCCACCAGCTGTGATCACTTGAAGCCGTATTCATGTGCTTGTCGGTTGCTTACTTGAACCACCAGCAGAAAAAAACGCAAACCTGCTCCAAAATATTCACTGAAACCTCCAGCAACATCTTTCAGCCCTCCTGAAACTCCTAGCGGCTTTCTGCAATCCTCCTTGCATGGAAGCCGGCGTGTTACCTGACCTGCCTAGAGTCGAGTGATACGCCTGCTGCCGTGAACAGAGTACGTCGGAAAGCCAATAGGAGCATGCTAGGAGCTTCAGGAAGGCTACAAAACGCCGCTGGAGGCTCGGTAAGTATTTTGTAATGCCTGCAAACCAGGCCCAAATTCTTCACCCCCACCCTAAAGAAAGAACCCCTGAAAGGGACACTGAGCAGGGGCACAGGGTATGTTTTTAAAGGGACTCCAAGATCAAATTAAACGCAAAATGTGAACTTACCCGGGCTTTGCTGTAGCCCAGTGTTGGTCTGTAGTTGGCCGGCGGATCCTGGCGACACTCGGGCCGAGTGTCGGGCTCCTTCTTCCGCATACATCACGCGTAACGTCATTACGCCGGCCGCCTCGCGTCATCACGGTGGCCGGCGTGACAGTACGGCGCATGCGCGATTAAACCACGCATGCGCCGTACTGTGACGCCGGACACCGTAATGACGTTACGCGTGATGTATGCGGAAGAAGGAGCCCGACAATCGGCCCGAGTGTCGCCAGGATCCGCCGGCCAACCATTTCTGAAGAGGCATTGGGAGAAGACCCGGAGGTACGTCGTGGGAACTACAGACCAGCACTGGGCTACAGCAAAGCCCGGGTAAGTTCACATTTTGCGTTTAATTTGATCTTGGAGTCCCTTTAAGTATACCCAAGTGTATATGAAGTGTATACACTTCCTCTCTTAATCCCTCTCCATCCCGGTATGCCCACTCTCAATGCTATTGAAAACATGGCTCCTACAGAAAGTAGAGCTGAAACATGAAAAATGATGTCTGTGGCAGTGGGTCCTTACAGCGCATGCGCAGTCTCTGTCTCCTCGAATTCTTTTCCGACTCTCTGCATCGCATCATAGTTCCGTGCACTATGACGCGTGCCACAGAGAGGAGGGGAGGAAGAAAGTAGAGTAGCCTGAACCTGCATGCGCTGTAAAAGAGAACTAAAAAGCAATGAATAATTGCTACATATACTCTTTACACTTTAAATGTCTATTTTGCACACTGGTGCTTTGTGTTGGACACAGAAGAAGATCTACAAAATTAAGGGATTGCATCACACAAGCAATGTGACACATACAACTAAGTATTCTGCATAAATATATGTTTTTGAAATGCATTGTATTAACAATGTCATTACATTTCTTTTGCGATTATTTAGTCCAACACAATGTGTCAGTGTCAGAGATCGTACAACAAAAGAGAAGAAACTTATCCTTTTTTAAGAAAAAAATTTATTTTTTTGTGAAAAGTTTTTCTTTTCTTTTTTTTTTTTTCTTAAAGCGGATCCGAGATGAAAAACTAAATATAACAAGTAACTTGTCTATATTTCTTATCTAAAGTTTAGATAGTTTACACAGCAAATCTATCTTCAAACAGCTTCAACAGCATATTAATATTTTTTCCTGTGATACAATGGGAGCAGACATGTTTTCTGCTTGTCACTATTACACAATTACACACACAGGCAAGCTTATCTGTATCTAGGGCAATGCTAATCTGCCTATCTGCATATTCTGTGAAAACTCCACTCTTATCTCCTCCATTACAAAGGCAACTGATCTGTATCTGCACTGAAGCTCTCAGATTGTGAAAACTCTGCCTCTGAAATCTATAGCTAGTGGTAATGCTGGGAATACACGGTTCGTTTTTGCCTTCGTTTAAACCTTCGATTCGTTCGGTAAACGAATCGAGTGTTGAAAACGTATGTGAAAATAGTCATAATCTCATTATAGTTTCGATTAATAGACCCCAAAAACGAACGACTAGTGATCGAACATGTTTGATATTATCTCTCTTTATCCATCTAATCGAGCCATTGGTAGGCTTGATGGCTGTTCAGATCGATTATATATTCGTTTATGCTAGTCCGTCCCTGTAAAAAGGGATTTTCGTTTCTTTGCAGCCTTCGATCATTGGGAAAACGAAACCATCAGAATCGAAAAAAAAAAACGAAACCGTGGCTGGTGATATTAACCGTATGATCGATTATTTCGGGATCGAAAAGGACAAAAGGCACAATCGAAACGAAGGTTTAAACGAAGGCAAAAACGAACCGTGTATTCCCAGCATAACACCTTTTTCACCTGCCCAGACTGATATCCCACAATCCCTTGCAAGCGCCAAGGCATTCTGGAGAAGCTGTGGGTGTGGCTTGTTTAGTTTATAGGAAATTAGGGTATTAAAACAAAACAAAAAAAGTATTTGGCTTGAGGAATGCCCTATAAACTATATGTAAGGAACACAATTATGCAATGAGTAAAAGTTCATCTTGGATCCACTGTAAAGGGGAACTTCAGCCTAAACAAATATACTGTCATTAAGTTACATTAGTTATGTTAATTAGAATAGATAGGTAATATAATCTCTTACCCACCCTGTTTTAAAAGAACAGTCAAATGTTTGTGATTCATGGGGACAGCCATCTTTGTCATGGGGGCAGCCATCTTTTTGGTTGAAAGGAGGTGACAGGGAGCAGGAGACACAGTTCCAACTGTCCTGTGTCCTGATCACCCCTCCCAGCTGCACACCCTAGGCTTCAAATGTCAAATTCAAAATGTTAAAAAAATAAAAAAATTGCACAAAAACAGCAGAACGAGAACAACAACATCAGAAATCCCATCATGCTTTGCCCGGATTCAGGGTTAAACTGCCCGGGCAGTTTTCTTCTGTACAGCTAAAAATGAGGCTTGTATAAGAGAAACAAAGTTCTGATGCTGTGAAACTGTTAAAGAAACACCAGGCCTTTTAAGTGCTGCTGAGTGCACTTAACCATGCAGCAGCTACATCACCTGCCAGCAGTAAAAATGTTCAACAAAAAAAAAAAAAAACAACAACAAAAAAAAAACCCCTCAGTCCACCCTACCCCCTGTCCCCTTCAACTGGCGGACCTCCTCCTCCACATTCGCCATATGCTGGCGCATCTCCAGCATCTGTGTCTTCAGTATGCGGATTTCCCGCTCATGCCTCCTCTTCGTCTTCGTCAGCCTCCTCACCTGGCCGCTCAGCCTCGTATATGTTGATAGAGGAACTGTAGAAAAAAATGTGCAAAATAGGTAAACCCAGCAATCCATCAACTTGTACATATTTCAATCTCATTGATCATCCCTAAAATTAAGAACCTGTAATGTAATACATATAACATAGCATTTACTTGCTTTTACATAGTATGCAATGTTAATCATACAGTAAGAGAATTTTACCATAAAGCGGTGTCCTGGCTCGACTACGATAAGCCCTCTGGCTATGATGGCTGGGGCCAGGTGAGGAGGCCCTTGACGAAGAAGGAGGCCTGGGTGCAGAGGATCCCCGGGGCCGGGCAGTGCGGGCACCACTTGCAGCTGTAGTAAGGAGTAATGAATAATACAATTTAATCAAAATATATGATAAAATGGATAAAAAGTAATAACTTTATTGTTTGAACTACAATTACTTTTATTTCTATTTTCAAGTGAACTTTGATAAGGACCTTACTGTAAACACAGAACAAAAAGTCATATTCTTATTCCTTTAATGTATTTATTATACATGAAAGAATATGACTCTTCAATACAGTAAAATAAAACTAGGATAGGCTTTAAAGTGATCCTTTGCGGCTATTGCGGCCTCCGGGACGTAATAGTAGCATAGGGGGCGATATTTTTGCTGGGAACACGAAGAATCACTCGCGTTCCCAATGCCTGTCGGTTCCTGACAGCGAAACCGGAAGTGGTCGCCGTGGGGTCCAGGAGGATCTGAGCGTGGCGGCGAGGGCACCGATCGACTGCAGAGGGCTCAGGGAAGCCACAGTTGAGTCAAATTTTTTTTTTTTTTTTACAGGCTTAAGGATCACTTTAAAGAGAGCACTTGGAACGCAGACTGGGGCAATGGTTCATCTTGTAGTAGGAATACGACCCTGGGCACACAGTCAAGATATCAATGGTGTGGCTCCGAGACAACTCTGTGTATGTCCTTGAGTGGCCCAGCAAGAGCTTAGGCTTCAATACGATTGAATAGCTCTGGAGAGATCTTTAAAAAAAATTGCTGTGCAACAAAGCCGGAACATCCACAAGGCAAACCTAGCCACTTGCCTAGGGCCTGGAGAGGATATAGGGTCCAGATGGACGACAGCACCTATCAAATTTTTCTAAAAAAAAAAAAAAGTTAATTGATCATCAGTGGTTATCAAAAACCAATGTTAAGCCTAGGGGCCCATTTTTTTTAATAACTTTATTTGCATGAATGCAGTATAATCAGTACATATTGCACAAATATCATCACTATGCCCACACAGGAGCACAAAATAATATGTTTAAACCCATTTTGGAATAAGCCCCTAACAAAACAAAATGTGGGAAAAGTGCTGCACTGTGAATACCTTACGGATATATACTTTAACTGTACATACTGCACAACTCTATAGTATTCAGCCCATGGAATTATTTTTTAGGATAAATACATACAGCATATAAAACCCAAAATAGACATACATAAACTAATAGTTTGCTGACTTACATCCTATTTGGGCAACCACCCGCCTGAGCAGGTCCTGGTCCCTCCTCTTAAGGTCGCTCCATAACATTTGGACCTGCTTGGTGGTGAGGTCCCGCCGGTACTCGGCCCTCAGGATCCCCTGCACCCTTCTCACCACGTCCCGCTTCTCCCTCGCGGTGGTGAGGTCGTACCGGCCTCTTGTAAATTCCTGGAAAAGAAATATTACAGTATTAATGACCACTGTATTATACCTTCATTAATTAAGAATCTTCTTACTTACAGCATAATGTAAAAGATTATAATATTATTCATAATGACAGTTTTCAAAAATTGTGGGAAGCAACCAACTATGACTTCGGGCAGATACTAGGGATCAACGATGACTAGTGCCACCTATAACTGCTGACATTGCTAGCCATAATAACTACATCATTTCATTTCATGTGTGATTGGACTGACAGAGAAGATCCTGTGACAGCAAGCATCAAATATATAATTGAATGGATTCCATGAACTGGCCGCGGCGTCTATAGACTTTGTGCCAGTTCATAGCCATGGGCGTCCGCACAAAATTTTCCAGGGGGGGGGGTGCAAAAAGTCAGGGAAGAAGTGGTGTGCCGCAAATTTTAGAGAAGATGTGTGCGCCGAAAAACCTGAGGGTTATGTTGTGCGGCGCACGTACGCGCCACCCCCAAAAATGGGTGCGGCCATGGACCAGAATGTGGGTGTGGCTATGGGTGGCGACAAATTTTCGTTTACTTAGCAATGTGGGACATTAGATTAGGACAGTGGTGGCGAAACTTTTGGAGGCCGAGTGCCCAAACTGCAACCTAAAAGTCAATTTATCTATCGCAAAGTGGCAACAGCAATTTAAAACTTCATACAAACGTTTTAACTCATACATGAACATTATTGAAAATCCAAGTTGCAAATAAACTGTGAAGATAAACAATTTCTTTCATCCTACTCCTGAAAAATGTATTCGTTTTTTAGAACCTCACAGTTTTATTTTCCGTTTTAAAAAGCAAAAATGTAGGTTTAATGCTATTGTCTCATAGGATAATGATTCAGCTTTTCCCAGAGGCCCCCAACAAGACAAATGTAGCAATCATGAGGCCCCCAAGAAATCATCAGGCTCCCAACAAGACACATTCAGCAATCTTGAGACCCCCAACAAGACAAATTCAGCAATCATGTTGCCCCCAACAAGACAAATTCAGCAATCATGAGGCCCCCAACAAATCATGAGGCCCCCAACAAGACATTCAGCAATCTTGAGGCCCCCAAAAAATCGTGAGGCCTTCAACAAGACGAATTCATCAATCATGAGGCCCCCAACAAGACAAACTCAGCAGTCATGAGGCACATAAATAGACAGGATTTCACATAAATAGGCAGAATGCCCCCTTAATATGGTAGACACCTCTCACCTGGATTCTCAATTCTCCTCTACTGGCTGTTGTGCCTGGCAATACTGTTTTTGGTTGGATTGGGGATGACGTGCGGACTGAAAGGCCTTGCGTGATGCTTGCCTGAAATGTGTCCCAAATTGCGATTTTTTTCCCTGCTAAAATGTGGCCTAAATTGAGTTTGTTTTCTGCTAAAATATGGCCCAAATTGCGTTTACTTTCTGCTGAAATGTGGCCCAAATTGCGTTTATTTTCTGCTGAAATGCAGCCCAAAGTGCGTTCATTTTCTGCTGAAATGTGGCCCAAAGTGCGTTTGTTTTCTGCTAAAATGTGGCCTAAATTGCGTTTGTTTTCTGCTAAAATTTGGCCTAAATTGTGTTTGTTTTCTGCTAAAATGTCTATATTTGCTGCTTTGGGGTTACGGTTACGCTCCACCCATACAATGTCATGACCACACCCATTTTTTGGCGGGGCGCCAAAAAAAGGGCGTGGTCATGACATTGTATGGGCGGAGCGTAACCGTAACCCCAAAGCAGCAAATATAGACATTTTAGCAGAAAACAAACGCAATTTAGGCCAAATTTTAGCAGAAAACAAACGCAATTTAGGCCACATTTTAGCAGAAAACAAACGCAATTTAGGCCACATTTTAGCAGAAAACAAACGGGCCTGGGGGGCGTGTGCGGCGCGCATAGTGCGCCCCGCACTATGCGCGCCGCACACGCCCCCCAGGCCCGTTTTCCGGCGCGCTGCGACCCCCTCCCCAGCCGTCCACAGCCCACCCCCCACCTTCACTTGTCCCAGGTTGGAACCAGAAAAAACAGGTCACTGTAGTGAATATGTCTCACTCTACTATTAACAGTACTGCTACAAATGCAAAGTTACAGAGATAAACTAAAAACAATTCTCTACTACACTAACACCTATGATATCCTTTTACATGATGGGACATATAAAGATTAGAGAAATGCAGTCAGAAACAGTAGCCAAAAACTATACATTCTGTTAATAGATTGCTTAAGTTACCTCAATTAGCATCTCTTTCATCCTGAGGGGAATCTTAGGAGGCATGGTGGATGGTTGATGGCAGTGCTGCGTGTCTGATGCCTGTGATGCGTCCTCTCCACGCGTTTGCCGGTGCCTGCTCTGGCCAACTTCCTGTCTCTACGCATCAGCCAATCAAAACTTCCGCTTGTGACGTACGCGTGTACGTACGTGTACGGAGGCAAAGTACGCATGCGCGCGCGCAGTGGTTGCGGAGCGGAGACGCATGGTTGTACGCTTGCCGACTACAACATACGCATCGTTGGCAATCCGGTGCGCGCATGCGCGGTACAATCAGGGGTAACGCGTAAAGAAAATCCGCATGCGAGCATAATGTTACGCATACGGCTACGATAGCTACGCGGAGATGCGAAGTTCAAGAAGTAGTTTACGGTATCCTTACGCGTAACGTCGTAAGTTTACGCGTAATTACAGTGATGTACCGTAGATAATTTCCTACGCCGTAACCGTAATTGCGTAATGCGTAATAGCGTAAAATTACGCGAAATGATCCGTAAGCGTAGATTTTCCCATTACGACCAGCACTGAGCTAGCATTAGGCTAGCTAGTAAAAGTGTCCACCCATCCTCTCCGCCCCGATCCAGCCAGTTTATACATTACCCAGTCTGGCTCCAGCAATCGGCACAGCCTCCCCGGACCGCTCCGGTCTTCACTATGGGGAGGAATGCACATGACGTCCCCGACGTCATGCGCAAACCCGATCCTCCCCATAGAGAGACCAAAGCCGTGCAGGGAGGCTGCATGATCGCTGGATCCAGGCAGTGTAATGTATAAACGGGGGGTGTCGGAAACTGTTACTAGCTAGCCTAGTGCTAGCTAAAGATTTTGCAGTTATTACTGCAGATAAATTCATCCTGGTGCACTCCTGAGGACAGAAAGCGGTATGCCCAACACAAGGTTGGGCATACTGCTAAGGAGGTTAACAGACCAATGGGGATCAGGAGGATCCCCATTGGTTGATAAGAAACCAATGGGGAGCCTTGGAGCCAAAATTTAAAGATGCTTTTTTACTCAGCTATACTAAGTATAGTTGAGAGCGTATCTGCCTATGCGGACACATTGCCGCTGGCTCCCGCATAGGCGGATGCGCTCTCAGCTATACTTAGTATAGCAGCAGGGAGCGACGTGTGGCGGCGGCGGCCGGCCTGCGAGATCTTCAATCAAGTTGTTACAGAAGAAGATTGCAAGATAGAGGATATTGGCGTGGGAACATTTATTTTAAAGGTACAGATAAGTATTTCTGGTTAATTAAGAATATTAAAGGACTTTTTCGTTATATTTTTATTTCATTTAACCCGTTATGGAAACGTTGTACCTCTATACTCATTCCTCCTGGGAGGGGGGTCGGCATCTGGGGTCCCCTTCTTAAAGGGGACTCCCAGATGCTACCATGAACCCCTCTGGGAGTTGTCGCTCCCACCTCCTCCTGGGGCACCAGAGGTGGGGAAGAGCTCCTTATCCATGGATTGGAAATGGGCTCGGGGGAAAGGGGTAGGCTTGGCCGCCCCTCTCCCCTTGAGCCCCCCCCCATACCATAGACCATACAACCTGGTATAGCTCAGGGTGTGAAGCCCCATTCGGCTGGGGCTCCGCATTCTGGCTAACCCAGCCTGCATGGGAGACAAGGGGTTACAGAGGCTCGGGAAGGGGGACTCCATGTCATTTTTTTTTTTTTTTTTTTAATTCCCACTCGGCACAATTCCCACTCGGCACAATTTTTTTTTTTTTTTTTACATTTTCTTATTTTAAATATTGTTTCCCACTATCTTTTTAACATATCCTGCAAATTTGGTGTTGCTAGGATGTAAGGTGCCTTGGCTATTAGCTGCTAAAGTCGTCGGGAATTGTTTCCCTAAGTACTGTCATTTAACGCATTTAAGGGCTGGTTCACACTAAAGGTTCGTATACACGTCCGATAAAGATAGTTCATTACGAACGATTCGTGACGTTTACACGATATTCAAATTAGACCGAAAAGATCGTTTGTAATGAACGATTGTGTACACACGTGAACGATATAAGTATAAAGTACTGAACGACGAACGATAAATGCGTGCGCAAACTGAAGTGACGTTATGACAGGCAATAAGAACATGTGTACTACTCCACAGATAATCATTATCGGACGATCTTTGTACACACTGCAACGATTGAACGATTATCTTTCGAAAAAATCCGCCGGGTTGGATCGGTCGGATTGAACGATAACGGTCGTTATCGTCCAATAAACGATCGTTGGAAAATTTGGAACGCACGATTATCAGTCCGATTGTCGTTATCGCTCATTTTTGAACGATTGTTATCGTACGTGTGTACTCAGCTTAAGGGCGAATTGTTTTTTTTAAGCTAAAAGGGCTTGTGCAATGATTCCTTATGAAAGTGTTCATATCCGTGCATTTCGACTGCTTTTTCGCTCACCTGAGTGTTTTGTCTCAATGGAAGGTATAGGGAAATCGCTAGGCACCTGAAAAAGCGCTTTGTATAGCGATTTCCCAAGCACTTTTAAGAATAAATACATTATATTTATTCTTTTCCGGTCAAAGAGTTCACTTCCTGACTGACGTCAGAAAGTGAAAAAACAAATCGCTCATCAAAAGTGCTTAGAAAAGTGAAATGCGAACACACCTTCCTGGACTGCTTTAGGATGTCCTGTAAGCCTGGGTACTAAGACTGAATTATGAGATTAGCACATGTGCCATGCAGGGTACATGTGACAAAAAAAAAAGACAAAGACAAAACACTTATATAGCGCTTTTCTCCTGGCGGACTCAAAGCGCCAGAGCTGCAGCCACTAGGGCATGCTCTATAGGCAGTAGCAGTGTTAGGGAGGCTTGCCTAAGGTCTCCTGCTGAATAGATGCTGGCTTACTGAACAGGCAGAGCCGAGATTCAAACCCTGGTCTCCTGTGTCAGAGGCAGAGCCCTTAACCAGTACACTGTCCAGCCACTGTCAACTTTTCCAAATTCAAAGCCGAAATGAGATTGCTGCCGTTGTCACACACCACGTTGCCGATCTCCAGCCACTGATCCACCTGTTTGTTCAGAGCAGCCAGGAGAGCTGCTCCAGTGTGACTCTCCATCTTTTCTATTATGATCCCACGTGGCATCCGTATCATCATAATCATCCTCCCCAGCTTCGCTTGCCTCAGACACCTCATAAACTGCACCAACAGCAGGTACTTCATCCTCCTCATCACACGTTACATCCATAGTGTCGCCTAACTCAGACATATGAGGTGGTGTAACTTGCTTAGCGCCTTCATCTATTTGTAACAATAATGGCTGTGAATCGGTGAATTCCCCACCAAATAACTCCTGCGAAGTGTCAAGTGCATTGGATGTGGTGCTCGTAGTAGCGCTGGTGGCTGCGGAAGATGAGGTGTTCTATGTTAAATAGTCAACCACGTCCTGACAATCTTGGGAGTTGATGGGACGTGCCTTCTTCTGAGCACTATACTTTGGGCCAGGGCCACACGCAATCACGTCAGCACCACCTCGAACAGACCTGCCGGGTGGCCTTCCTCTGGGTCTTCCTCTGCCTGTTGTTTTGTCCATAATGGGGGGGGGGGGGGGGGGGTAAGTGAAAGGTATGCACTGAGTTGACTAATACAATGTGCAGTGAAAGGTATGCAGTGACTGGTATTACAATACACAGCATGCGGTCACACAGGTACTGTGAACAATTATGCAACGACTAGTATTACAAATTTGCAGCTGTCACACACACTGGTACCGTGAACAGGTGCAGTGACTGGTGGTATATAACAATGCAAGCGCTCATGTAGGTAGGTAGGGGCAGTGAACAGGTGGGTATGCAGTGATTGGTATTACAAATGTGCAACTGTCACACACACACAGGTCCCGTGAACAGGTGCAGTAACTGGTGGTATATAACGCTGCGTGCGCTCAAGTAGGTAGGTAGGGGCACTGAACAGGTGGGTATGCAGTGATTGGTATTACAAATGTGCAGCTGTCACACACAGGTAGTCACTGAATGTGCTGGGCCTGGCAGTGGCACAGTAGGAATTACCAAGGGGCCAAGGTCCAGCAGCTGCGACTGACTGACAGGGCTGTATATGCAACACAAGTGTCTGTAGGACACACACACACACACAAAAGTAGATCACAAGAACAACATTCGCTCTCAAAAGAACTGTTGAGGAGTGCTTTTTAGCAATAAGTATCAGCAAGGAGCAAGCTAACAAGCCTAACACAAGAGCCTAACTAAGCTTTCCCTATGTCAGCAGGTTCTTTCCCTTCTCTAATTACTGCAGCCACACGAGTGAGTGAAAAGGCCGACGCTGCTTGCCTTTTTATAAGAGGAGGGGGGGCTCCAGGAGGGAGTGTAGCCTGATTGGCTACCCTGTGACTGCTGACTGTGATGTAGAGGGTCTAAGTTGACCCTAATGATGTAGTATGGTCAAGCTCGCATATAGTTCACCGCAAACGCGAACCACCGAAGTTTGTGCGAATAAGTTTGCGTGCGAACCGTTTGGGCCATCTCTACACACAGGCACTGACATGGTTAAAATCGCATACTTACAGAAATGCACGAAAACGCATGTAAATTCACATGAAAATTCACATACAAACGCATACAAATCTGTTTGTGTTTTCCGCAAAAAAATCGCACCGCACTAGTGGAAACAGGCCCTTACCCTCCGAGATAGCGGTAAATATTGTCACTAAGCACGGGGAGGGGAGGGGCTATAAAGCGGCAGTGGGGGACACAGAGGCATGTCATGAGGCAGGGAACATGCCTCTGTGTATCATCTCTCCCCCTCCCCTGCTCCACTTTGGGTTCTCTTTAACCACTTAAGGACTGCAGTGCAGTCATAAAACCCCTTAAAGGACTTCCGAGGCCAAAATTAATAAAATCACACTATACCTTTTTTTTTTCCAGAATCCACGGAGGACGTCGTGCCGTCCTCCGCTCCGTTCCGCCATCAATGCAGGTCTTTTCGTTCCCCTAGGGCTCGGCCCGACCCCACCGAACGGGTCGCATCGATGCCACCTCTAACATGGCCGCCGCCATGCTCCGCGGCTGCGCAGTATGCTTTGTCGCTGACGTACGCTTGGGGAGCATGCCGGGACCTAGTACGCGGCGGGAGGCGGGCAATAGGCTGCGCAGTCGCGCTAGCGACAAAGAGTAATGCGCAGCCGCGGAGCAAGGCGGCGGCCATGTTAGAGGTGGCATCGATGCGACCCGTTCGGTGGGGTCGGGCCGAGCCCTAGGGGAACGAAATGACCTGCATTGATGGCGGAACGGAGCGGAGGACGGGCACGACGTCCTCCGTGGATTCTGCAGAAAAAAAAGGTATAGTGTGATTTTATTAATTTTGGCCTTGGAAGTCCTTTAAGGACCAGACACTTTTTTTCCATTCAGACCACTGCAGCTTTCACGGTTTATTGCTCAGTCATACAACCTACCACCTAAATGAATTTTACCGCCTTTTCTTGTCACTAATAAAGCTTTCTTTTGATGCTATTTGATTGCTGCTGTGATTTTTAGTTTTTATTATATTCATCAAAAAAGACATGAATTTTGTCAAAAAAATTATTTTTTTTTACTTTCTGTGCTGACATTTTTCAAATAAAGTAAATTTTCTATATACATTCTTGTCCATATTTATTGTGCTACATGTCTTTGATAAAAAAAAAAAATCCAATTAGGGCCCTTTTCCACTTGCAATCGCTAGCGTTCACGCTGAACACTAGCGATTGCTGAATCGCAATTACCGGCGATTCCCCGACGTTCGCCGCCGCGATTTTGCTATGCTATGCACTGCATAGCAAAATCGCGGCAAATATCGCTCTGCCGCGCGTTCGCGTTCCTGACAAAAACGAATCGCGGTAGTGGAAATGACCTACCGCGATTCCTATGTTAAAAAGCAAACCGTAGCGATTGTACCCTAAGGGCCCTTTTCCACCAGCGCTGGCTGAATCGCAAAAACGCAAACCGCTAGCGATTTTACAATCGCTACGGTTTGCTTTTTAACATAGGAATCGCAGTAGGTCATTTCCACTACCGCGATTCGTTTTTGTCAGGAATGCGAACGCGCGGCGGAGCGATATTTGCTGCGATTTTGCTATGCAGTGCATAGCATAGCAAAATCGCGGCGGCGAACGTCGGGGAATCGCCGGTAATTGCGATTCAGCAATCGCTAGCGTTCAGCGTGAACGCTAGCGATTGCAAGTGGAAAAGGGCCCTAAGTGTATATTTATTGGTTTGGGTAAAAGTTATAGCGTTTTCAAACTATGGTGCAAAAAGTGAATTTTCCCATTTTGAAGCATCTCTTACTTTTCTGACCACCTGTCAGGTTTCACGAGGTGCTAAAATTCCAGGAAAGTATAATATATACCCCCCAAATGACCCCATTTTGGAAAGAAGACATCCCAAAGTATTCACTAAGAGGCATGGTAAGTTCATAGAAGATTTTATTTTTTGTCACAAGTTAGCGGAAAATGACACTTTGTGACAAAATAAATAAATAAATGAGGCCTGGAACCCACTGCAAACCGCAAACGCTAAACGCAACCGCTAGCGTTTTGCCTGAGCGGTTTGCAAGCTGATTCATGCGAGTTTTCGGTCGCGTTTTGCAACAGTGTATTTTTTTCCTCAGCGGTTGTGTAGCGTTTTGCGTTTCGCGTTTTTATCCTGATTGGTCCTGTGAATAATTTTTAATTTTGTTACAGTGTGCTGAACCGCAAAACGCTAGCAGAACCGCTCAGTTTAGGTTTTGCTGAGCGTTTCTGCTAGCGTTTCAATACTTTGCATTGAAGCGCTAACGCTCCCAAAATGCTGCATGTCCTGCGTTTGCGTTTCTGAGAAACGCAAACGCTCCTGTGGAAGTTGCCCCATCCATTAACATTAGCCCAGCGTTTTGGCAAACTGCTAGCGTATCGCAGTGCTGCCAAAACGCTGCCAAAAGCGCTCCTGTGGGTTCCAGCCCTAAAAGTTTCCATTTCTTCTAACTTTTGACAAAAAAAAATTAAATCTGCCACAGACTCACCATGCCCCTCTCTGAATCTTTAGGAATGTCTACTTTCCATAATGGGGTCATTTGTGGGGTATGTTTACTGTCCTGGCATTTTGGGGTGCTAAATTGTAAGAACCCCTGTAAAGCCTAAAGGTGCTCATAGGACTTTGGGCCCCTTTGCGCACCTAGGCTGCAAAAAAGTGTCACACGTGGTATCCCCGTACTCAGGAGAAGTAGTATAATGTGTTTTGTGGTGTATTTTTAAACATACATGCTGGGTGGGAGAAATATCTCTGTAAATGAGATTTTTTTTTACACACAATTGTCCATTTACAGAGATATTTCTCCCACCCAGCATAGGTATGAGTAAAATTACAGGGAGTGCAGAACTGTTAGGCAAGTTGTATTTTTGAGGAATAATTTTATTATTGAACAACAACCATGTTCTCAATGAACCCAAAAAACTAATTAATATCAAAGCTGAATATTTTTAAAAGTAGTTTTTAGTTTGTTTTTAGATTTAGCTATTTTAGGGGGATATCTGTGTGTGCAGGTGACTATTACAGTGCATAATTATTAGGCAACTTAACAAAAAACAAATATATACCCATTTCAATTATTTATTTTTACCAGTGAAACCAATATAACATTTCAACATTCACAAATATACATTTCTGACATTCAAAAACAAAACAAAAACAAATCAGTGACCAATATAGCCACCTTTCTTTGCAAGGACACTCAAAAGCCTGCCATCCATGGATTCTGTCAGTGTTTTGATCTGTTCGCCATCAACATTGCGTGCAGCAGCAACCACAGCCTCCCAGACACTGTTCAGAGAGGTGTACTGTTTTCCCTCCTTGTAAATCTCACATTTTATGATGGACCACAGGTTCTCAATGGGGTTCAGATCAGGTGAACAAGGAGCCAATGTCATTAGTTTTTCTTCTTTTATACCCTTTCTTGCCAGTCACGCTGTGGAGTACTTGGACGCGTGTGATGGAGCATTGTCCTGCATGAAAATCATGTTTTTCTTGAAGGATGCAGACTTCTTCCTGTACCACTGCTTGAAGAAGGTGTCTTCCAGAAACTGGCAGTAGGACTGGGAGTTGAGCTTGACTCCATCCTCAACCCGAAAAGGCCCCACAAACTCATCTTTGATGATACCAGCCCAAACCAGTACTCCACCTCCACCTTGCTGGCGTCTGAGTCGGACTGAAGCTCTCTGCCCTTTACCAATCCAGCCACGGGCCCATCCATCTGGCCCATCAAGACTCACTCTCATTTCATCAGTCCATAAAACCTTAGAAAAATCAGTCTTGAGATATTTCTTGGCCTCAGTCTTGAGATATTTCTTGGCCCAGTCTTGACGTTTGTGTGTCTTGTTCAGTGGTGGTCGTCTTTCAGCCTTTCTTACCTTGGCCATGTCTCTGAGTATTGCACACCTTGTGCTTTTAGGCACTCCAGTGATGTTGCAGCTCTAAAATATGGCCAAACTGGTGGCAAGTGGCATCTTGGCAGCTGCACGCTTGACTTTTCTAAGTTCATGGGCAGTTATTTTGCGCCTTGGTTTTTCCACACGCTTCTTGCGACCCTGTTGACTATTTTGAATGAAACGCTTGATTGTTCGATGATCACGCTTCAGAAGCTTTGCAATTTTAAGAGTGCTGCATCCCTCTGCAAGATATCTCACTATTTGTGACTTTTCTGAGCCTGTCAAGTCCTTCTTTTGACCCATTTTGCCAAAGGAAAGGAAGTTGCCTAATAATTATGCACACCTGATATAGGGTGTTGATGTCATTAGACCACACCCCTTCTCATTACAAAGATGCACATCACCTAATATGCTATATGCTTAATTGGTAGTAGGCTTTCGAGCCTATACAGCTTGGAGTAAGACAACATGCATAAAGAGGATGATGTGGTCAAAATACTCATTTGCCTAATAATTCTGCACTCCCTGTACACCCCAAAACACATTATACTACTTCTCCTGAGTACGGCGATACCCCATGTGTGACACTTTTTTGCAGACTAAGGGGCCCAACGTCCTATGAGTACCTTTAGGCTTTCACAGGTCATTTTGAGGCATTTGGTTTCTAGACCACTCCTCACGGTTTAGGGCCCCTAAAATGCCAGGGCAGTATAGGAACCCCACAAGTGACCCCATTTAAGAAAGAAGACACCCCAAGGTATTCAGTTAGTAGTATGTTGTGTTCATAGAAGATTTTATTTTTTGTCACAAGCTAGCGGAAATTGATTTTTATTGTTTTTTTTCCACAACGTGTCATTTTCCACTAACTTGTGACAAAAAATAAAATATTCTATGAATTCCCCATACACCTAATGGAATACCTTGGGGTGTCTTCTTTCTAAAATGGGGTCACTTGTGGGGTTCCTGAACTGCCCCTATACTCATAAGAAGTTGGGCGCCTTAGCGCACCTAGGCTGCAAAAAAGTGTCATACATGTGGTATCGACGTACTCAGGAGAAGTAGTATAATGTGTTTTGGGGTGTATTTTTACACATACCCATGCTGGGTGGGAGAAATATCTCTGTAAATGACAATTTTTTGATTATTATACACACAATTGTCCATTTCCAGAGATATGTCTCCCACCCAGCATGGGTATGTGTAAAAATACACCCCAAAACACATTATACTACTTCCCCTGAGTACAGCGATAGCACGTGTGACACTTTTTTGCACCCTAGGTGCGCTAAGGGGCCCAACATCCTATTCACAGGTCATTTTGAGGCATTTGGTTTTTAGACTACTCCTCACGGTTTAGGGCCCCTAAAATACCAGGGCAGTATAGGAACCCCGCAAGTGACCCCATTTTAGAAAGAAGACACCCCCAAGGTATTCCGTTAGGTGTATGGTGAGTTCATAGAAGAATTTATTTTTTGTCACAAGTTAGTGGAAAATGACACTTTGTGAAAAAAAAAAAAAAACAATAAAAATCAATTTCCGCTAACTTTTGAAAAAAAATAAAATCTTCTATGAACTCATCATACACCTAACGGAATACCTTGGGGTGTCTTCTTTCTAAAATTGGGTCACTTGTGGGGTTCCTATACTGCCCTGACATTTTAGGGGCCCAAAACCGTGAGGAGTAGTCTGGAAACCAAATGCCTCAAAATGACTGTTCAGGGGTATAAGCCTCTGCAAATTTTGATGACAGGTGGTCTATGAGGGGCCGAATTTTGTGGAACCGGTCATAAGCAGGGCAGCCTCTTAGATGACAGGTTGTATTGGCACTGAAGTGCAGGAAGCGCAGGATGTTCTCAAATCGTGACCTGGACATGGCAGCAGAGAACATAGGCATGTGATGTATTGGGTGCGTAGACCAATAAGACTGCAATATATTCTTTTTGACTAGACCCATGTTAAGGAGAAGGCCCCAAAAAATGTTATGTTCGGAAACTTGGAGTGGCTTCCACCGAAAAGGCTGGGCATAGTAGCTTCTTGGATTGGCGGTTGCGTATTGTGTGGCATAATGGTTGGTCTCACCACACCAAGTCGTACCAGCAGTGATCAGAAAAAAAAAATTCTATCACTGCGGTGGGGCGGGTGAGGGTTTGGTCGGGTGATCAGAAGCCCGCAGGGGGCAGATTAGGGCCTGATCTGATGGATAGGAGTGCTAGGGGGTGACAGGTGGTGACAGTAGGTGATTGATGGGTGTCTCAGGAGGTGATTAGAGGGGAGAATAGATGCAATCAACGCACTGGGGAGGTGATCGGAAGGGGGTCTGAGGGGGATCTGAGGATTTGGCCGAGTGATCAGGAGCCCACACGGGGCAAATTAGGGCCTGATCTGATGGGTAGGTGTGCTAGGGGTGACAGGTGGTGACAGGAGGTGATTGATGGATATCTCAGAATGTGAATAGAGGGGGTAATAGATGCAAGCAATGCACTGGGGAGGTGATCGGGGGGGGGGGGGGGGGGGGTCTGAGGGCGAGCTGAGGGTGTGGGCGTGTCATTGGGTGCCCACAAGGGGCAGATGAGGGTCTGATCTGATGGGTATGATGGGTAGCAGTGACAGGGGGTGATTGATGGGTGATCAGTGGGTGATTAGAGGGGAGAGCAGATGTAAGTAATGCACTGGGGAGGTGATCAGAGGGGGTCTGGGGGGGGTATCTGAGGGTGTGGATGGGAGATTGGGAGCCCGCAAGGGGCAGATTAGGGTCTGATCTGATGGGTAACAGTGAAAGGGGGTGACAGGGTGATTGATAGGTGATCAGTAGGTGATTACAGGGGAGAATATATGCAAGCAATGCACGGGCGAGTTGATCAGAGGGGTTCTGGGGGGCTTTCTGAGGGTGTGGGCGGGTGATTGGGTGCCCGCAAGGGGCAGATTAGGGTCTTATCTGATGGGTAGCAGTGACAGGTGGTGACGGGGGGTAACAGGGTGATTGATAGGTGATCAGTAGGTGATTACAGGGGAGAATATATGCAAGCAGTGCACTGGTGAGTTGATCAGAGGGGGTCTGGGGGGCTATCTGAGGGTGTGGGCGGGCGATTGGGTGCCCGCAAGGGGCAGATTAGGGTCTGATATGATGGGTAACAGTGAAAGGGGGTGACAGGGTGATTGATAGGTGATCAGTAGGTGATTACAGGGGAGAATATATGCAAGCAATGCACGGGCGAGATGATCAGAGGGGTTCTGGGGGGCTTTCTGAGGGTGTGGGCGGGTGATTGGGTGCCCGCAAGGGGCAGATTAGGGTCTTATCTGATGGGTAGCAGTGACAGGTGGTGACGGGGTGATTGATAGGTGATCAGTAGGTGATTACAGGGGAGAATATATGCAAGCAATGCACTGGCGAGTTGATCAGAGGGGGTCTGGGGGGCGTTCTGAGGGTGTGGGCGGTTGATTGGGTGCCCACAAGGGGCAGATTAGGGTCTTATCTGATGGGTAGCAGTGACAGGTGGTGACGGGGTGATTGATAGGTGATCAGTAGGTGATTACAGGGGAGAATATATGCAAGCAATGCACTGGCAAGTTGATCAGAGGGGGTCTTGGGGGCTGTCTGAGGGTGTAGGCAGGTGATTGGATGCCTGCAAGGGGCAGATTTGGGTCTGACCTGATGGGTAGCAGTGACAGGGGGTGATTGATGGGTGATTAGTGGGTGATTAGAGGGGAGAGCAGATGTAAACAATGCACTTTCGGAGGTGATCTGAGGGTGGGTCTGCTGGCAATCTGAGGGTGTAGGCGGGTGATCAGGTGCCCACAAGGGGCAGGCTATGGTCTGATCTGATGGGTGGCAGTGACAGGGGGTGATTGATGGGGGTGATTGACAGGTGATCATTGGGTGATTACAGGGGAGAATAGTTGTATACAGTACATGGGGGGGGGGGGGGTCTGAGGTGTGCTGTGGGCGATCAGAGGGCAGGATCAGTAGGAGGCAGCCTGTATAATACGCTTTGTATACATTACAAAGCGTATTATACACTTACAATGCGGCGATCGAGGGGTTAACAACCCGCCAACGCTTCTACACAGCTGGCGGGTTGACACTGCGGGTGGGCGGAGCCTAATGCCGGCGGATGCACGCGTATCTATGCGCGCCATCCCCAGCTTTGGCTGCAATGGTGTTTGAATCACACCAGAAACAAGCATGCAGCTAATCTTGTTCGATCTGACAATAATGTCAGAAACACCTGATCTGCTGCATGCTTGTTCAGGGGCTATGGATAAATTAAAGGCAGAGGATCAGGAGGACAGCCAGGCAACTGGCATTAAAGGAAAGAAATATGGCAGCTTCCATCGCCCTCTCACTTCAGTTGTCCTTTAATAGCTACACAACAATATTGTGAAATTAGGGACACGTGTTTTATTATTAACGTTCTTATTCCCCTGAATAGTATAATTAATTTTTCCATTTTCTCTTTTTCCTTCCTTCTATAGTTCAGTAGCTCCAGCCTGGAGCTGTCAGTAAGATAACTAACCTCTCATTTGTGTTACTGCATGCACTAATCTGCTCCAATCTTTGTAAATGGACATTGATTGAGGTATAGTTACTGCACAAGTCAGTCTTTCATTGAAGCCCTTCTCTGATATATAACACAGCAGGGGGACCTGCTGGAGGCTAGGAACCTTCCTGCATGTGCAGAGTGGGGAGGGAAAAGAGTGTGACACAGGAATAGGAAGCAGCATGGAACTGCAGAGGAGGCTATAGAGAAACACTGTGGTCGGGCAGAGCAAGAGCAGCTTGTAAATATCAGGGGTATGTGGGGGACGGGCTGGAGTTGTACTTTGTACTGGTTGAACTCGTTGGACGTATGTCTTTTTTCAAACTATATCCCTTCATACATCTCTATAGTGTGTGTGTGTGTGTGTGTGTGTGTGTGTGTGTGTGTGTGTGTGTGTGTGTGTGTGTGTGTGTGTGTGTGTGTGTGTGTGTGTGTGTGTGTGTGTGTGTGTGTGTGTGTGTGTGTGTGTGTGTGTGTGTGTGTGTGTGTGTGTGTGTGTGTGTGTGTGTGTGTGTGTGTGTGTCAGTCACCAAAGTGGGCCCCTCCGTCCCTCCAACCCCAGCCGTCACACACTTATCGCTATTAACTAAGAGGCGCCCCAGGACCCCCAACACCTTAATCTGTAGTTGTCTGGCTTGCAGTCACTGCAATGTATCCCCTTTAATTATTTCTCCCTGCTTCAAACATATAAGGGGAATGATAGCTGAGTGAGTTGTGCGCCCCTTCCTACACTGCGCCCTGAGGTTAGAGCCTATCTTGCCTCGGCCCGGCCTTGGTCACCTGTGTGTGTGTGTGTCTGTGTCACCAGAATAGCTCCCAACTGTCCCTCTTTTTCCCTCATTTGTCCTTCTTTCAGGACTGATGTACAGCTCTATGTAAATATATGTATGTTTCTACTGAACAATGTGTTTAATTGAATCTAAACTTTATTCCCATCCTTCAAATGTATATATTTCTTATTTTAAAATGTTAATATGAAGTACCATGATCCAGGATAGAAAGGACCAGTGTGGTTTGAATTATAAAACATAATTTTTTCTTTTGAAATCTTTATGGTATGTGTGACTAGCAGTGTGCCAGAGGCGTGATTAGGGGTGTGGCATAAGTGTCCCTCTTTCTTATCTCAAAACATGTCCTTGCTCCCTCCCCGCTCGTCGCTGCTGTCACTTCTGAAGGTTACAGGAGTGCTGAAGGTGGTGCCCAAGTTGGGGGTGAGAGTCAGGACCCACCGTTGTGTGTGTGTGTCCAGCCCACTGCTCCCTTCTCCTGTCCTTTAAAAACTGTCCTAGTTGGTCCCCAGAACAGTAATCCCCTCCCCCCCGGCTAATAAAGGGTGACCCTACCCAGTATTAGTATAGTGTTTCTAATAAAGGGAGGCCCTACCCAGTATTAGTATAGTGTTCCTAATAAAGGGGGGCCTACCCAGTATTAGTATAGTGTTCCTAATAAAAGGAGCCCCTGCCCAGTATTGGTATAGTGTTCCTAATAAAGGGAGGCCCTGTCCAGTATTAGTATAGTGTTCCTAATAAAGGGAGACCCTGCCCAGTATTAATATAGTGTTCCTAATAAAAGGAGACCCTACCCAGTATTAGTATAGTGTTTCTAATAAAGGGAGGCCCTACCCAGTATTAGTATAGTGTTCCTAATAAAGGGAGGCCCTGCCCAGTATTAGTATAGTGTTTTTAATAAAGGGAGGCCCTACCCAGTATTCTTATAGTGTTACTAATAAAGGGAGACCCTGCCCAGTATTAGTATAATGTTACTAATAAAGGGAGGCCCTACCCAGTATTAGTATGGTGTTCCTAATAAAGGGAGGCCCTACCCAGTATTAGTATGGTGTTTCTAATAAAGGGAGGCCCTACCCAGTATTAGTATAGTGTTACTAATAAAGGGAGGCCCTACCCAGTATTAGTATAGTGTTCCTAATAAAGGGAGGCCCTACCCAGTATTAGTATAGTGTTCCTAATAAAGGGAGGCCCTACCCAGTATTAGTATGGTGTTCCTAATAAAGGGAGGCCCTACCCAGTATTAGTATGGTGTGCCTAATAAAGGGAGGCCCTACCCAGTATTAGTATGGTGTTCCTAATAAAGGGAGGCCCTACCCAGTATTAGTATGGTGTGCCTAATAAAGGGAGGCCCTACCCAGTATTAGTATGATGTTCCTAATAAAGGGAGCCCCTGTCCAGTATTAGTATAGTGTTCCTAATAAAGGGAGACCCTGCCCAGTATTAGTATAATGTTCCTAATAAAGGGTGACCCTACCCAGTATTAGTATAGTGTTCCTAATAAAGGGAGGCCCTACCCAGTATTAGTATAGTGTTACTAATAAAGGGAGGCCCTACCCAGTATTAGTATAGTGTTACTAATAAAGGGAGGCCCTACCCAGTATTAGTATAGTGTTCCTAATAAAGGGAGGCCCTACCCAGTATTAGTATGGTGTTCCTAATAAAGGGAGGCCCTACCCAGTATAAGTATGGTGTTCCTAATAAAGGGAGGCCCTACCCAGTATTAGTATGGTGTTCCTAATAAAGGGAGGCCCTACCCAGTATTAGTATGGTGTTCCTAATAAAGGGAGGCCCTACCCAGTATTAGTATGGTGTTACTAATAAAAGGAGGCCCTACCCAGTATTAGTATACTGTTTCTAATAAAGGAGGCCCTATCCAGTATTAGTATGGTGTTCCTAATAAAGGGAGGCCCTACCCAGTATTAGTATGGTGTTACTAATAAAAGGAGGCCCTACCCAGTATTCTGTACCTTTTTTTTTTTTTTTTTTTTTTTTTTCCCCCCTCTCTGCAGTTATGTTTACATATGTTTCTCTGTATTAAGGTGTGATCTGATTTGCCTGCTGATTGCGTTGGTGGAACACTGGAGAATGGATGACAAGCGGAGGCGGGCCCGGGTGCAAGGGGGGTGGGCCGGTCCACCGAAGGCTGCTTTCCGTGCAGGTATGTGACCTTCTATTTATATAACTCTGTGATATTGGCAGATTGTTACAGAATTACACAAATCTGTTCTCTGAAGCTGACAATTTGATGTCCCTGTGCTCTCTCCACACACACCTGCGGGAGGCGACAAACTCCAGAGAAAAATTGACTGCCACATATGATTTGCTTCTCGTGTGACAGAAATCTTTTAGGATTAAAAGTATACCTGAAATGAGAGCGACATGGAGGCTGCCATATGTATTTCCTTTATAACAATACCAGTTGCCTGGCAGTCCTGCTGATCTCTTTGGCTGCAGTAGTGTCTGAATCACACATCTGAAACAAGCATGCAGCTAATCCAGTCTGACTTTAGTCAGAGCACCTGATCTGCATGCTTGTTCTGGGGCTATGGCTAAAAGTATTAGAGACACAGGATCAGCAGGAAAGCCAGGCAATCTGCATTGTTTAACCTGCTGGGCGGTCTGGACGAGCTCAGCTCGTCCAGTACCGCCGGATCCTGCCGCTCAGGCCCTGCTGGGCTGATTTGGCTCAAATAAAAAGCAGCACATGCAGCCGGCACTTTGCCAGCCGCGTGTACTGCCTGATCGCCGCTGCAGTGCGGCGAAAGAGGGTCCCCCCAGCCGCCTGAGCCCAGCGTAGCCGGAACAAAAAGTTCCGGCCAGCGCTAAGGGCTGGATCGGAGGCGGCTGACGTCAGGACGTCGGCTGACGTCCATGACGTCACTCCGCTCGTCGCCATGGCGATGAGGTAAGCGAAACACGGAAGGCCGCTCATTGCGGCCTTCCGTGTTACTTCTGGCCGCCGGAGGCGATCGGAAGAACGCCTCCGGAGCGCCCTCTAGTGGGCTTTCATGCAGCCAACTTTCAGTTGGCTGCATGAAATAGTTTTTTTTTATTAAAAAAAAACCCTCCCGCAGCCTCCCTGGCGATCTTAATAGGCTGCCAGGCAGGTTAAAAGAAAATAAATATGGTTCACCTCCATATTTCTCTCTCTTCAGGTCTGTATTAAAGGACAACTGTAGTGAGAGGTATATGGAGGCTGCCATATTTATTTCCCTTTAACCACCCTGGCGTTCTATTAAGATCGCCAGGGCAGCTGCATGAGGGTTTTTTTTAAATAAAAAAAAAACTATTTCATGCAGCCAACTGAAAGTTGGCTGCATGAAAGCCCACTAGATGGCGCTCCGGAGGCGTTCTTCTGATCGCCTCCGGCGGCCAAAAGTAACACGGAAGGCCGCAATGAGCAGCCTTCCGTGTTTGGCTTCTCCTGTCGCCATGGCGACGAGCGGAGTGACGTCATGGACGTCAGCCGACGTCCTGACGTCAGCCGCCTCCGATCCAGCCCTTAGCGCTGGCCGGAACTATTTGTTCCGGCTGCGCAGGGCTCAGGCGGCTGGGGGGACCCTCTTTCGCTGCTGCTCGCGGCGGATCGCCGCAGAGCGGCGGCAATCGGGCAGTACACGCGGCTGGCAAAGTGCCGGCTGCGTGTGCTGCTCTTTATTTGATCAAAATCGGCCCAGCAGGGCCTGAGCGGCACCCTCTGGCGGTAATGGACGAGCTGAGCTCGTCCATACCGCTAAGGTGGTTAAGCAGTACCAATTGCCTGGCTGAACCTCTGCCTCTAATACTTTTAGCCATAGCCCCTGAACAAGCTTTCAGCAGATCATGTGTTTCTGACAGTATTGTCAGATCTGACAAGATTAGCTGCATGCTTATTTCTGGTGTGATTCAGACACTACTGCAGCCAAACAGACCAGCAGGATGCCAGGCAGCTGGTATTTCTTAAAGAGTCTGAAGTTTTTGTTGTTTGTTTTTTCTCTCTATTAATCTTACATCTTCAGCATTAAGATTCATGCTGAGTTGCTGCATCCCCATGGCAGAACGAGGAATTTATCCCCTGAAATACTGAGGCAAAATACCACGATTTTTGAAGTCTGCCCGGTAGAGGCAGAGCTGTGCGCAGTAGCTCTGCCTCTTATCCAGTCAATCTCCGCCTCTCCCCGCCCCTCTCAGTCTTCTTTCACTAAGAGGGGTGGGGAGAGGCGGAGATTGACCGGATAAGAGGCAGAGCTACTGTGCACAGCTCTGCCTCTACCAGGCAGCAAAATTCTGCAATCGTATAATTTTGCCGCAGTATTTCAGGAGGATAAATTCCTCCTTCTACTGCAGGGATGCGACAAATCAGCAAGTATCTTAATGCTGATGATGACTGATTAATAAAAATAGAAAAAAACACTTCAGACTCTCTTTAAAAGTAAAAAATTTGGCAGCCTCCATATTCTTCTCACTTCAGTTGTCCTTTAAAGGGATAAGCTATGTTATACGCTATAGCAGCATAGAGGGTGATATAGCGGCTGGGAACACGGAGAATCACTCGCGTTCCCAGCCTGTCGGCGGCTGTTGCCGAACCCGGAAGTAGCCGCCGGTGGGGACAGGAGGATCGGAGCGAGGCTGCGAGGGCACCATACAGCTTCAGGAGGTTGAGGGATGCCCCAGGTGAGTAAAAATCATTTTTCTGTTTTTGACTTAAGTATCCCTTTAAGCATGGAGTGATAGACACACAAAACCATGTGATCCCAACCAACCAAACCCAGTCAGTTCTGGGCAAGTGTAGAGAACTAAGTGACTTTCAGACAAGTCAGATTGTGGTGGCTAAACTCCAGGTGCTGAATACCACAGGACCGCCTCACAGTTCTTGTGCAGTCCAGACTTGACCACAAGTGGGAGCTGCACTAAATTATAGGCTGATGGTGTATTATATGTATTATAGATATACTAGCTGATGACCCGGCGTTGCCCGGGTATGTGTTTGGCTGGTGTTGACTCCACCCACTTTTTCTAACCCTAACACACAACCACTCAATGACCAAGTTTGTGAGCTTTGGGGTCTTTGGCATCAATAATTTGTATATTCTTATAGAAATAAAACAAATCAGATTGGCTGTTTGTGGCTCTGCCCCTCTTCAGCATTTGAACCCTAGTCATACAATGACCAACTGTAGCAGGTTTGAGGCATCTGCTATTAACAGTGTAAAAATGGCAGCAATTTAAATATTCCCCTTGAAAATCGCAGATGAATTTTGATTGGCTATTATAGGCTCCACCCACTTAAATATTAATCTCAGTCACCCAGTGACTATCTGGAAAAAAGTTTGAGAACCCTGCTATTAAGTGTAAGAATGGCTGCACTTGTTACAAAAGAATGGCTGTCCATGTTACAAAAAATTGGTGGTGCCAAAAACAAAGTCACTCAATGACCTAGTTTGTGAGCTTTGGGATCCTTAGCTTCAATCATTTGTATTTTCCCAGTGAAATGAAACAAATCTAAATGGCTTTTTGTGGCTCCACTCCCTTTTTCTGAATTTGAACCCCAGTGACCCAATGACCAACTGTACCAGGTTTGAGGCTTGTGCCATTAACAGTGCAAGAATGTCAGCAATTTTAATATTCACCTTAAAAATCAACAGGTGAATTTTGATTGGCTGTTGTAGGCTCCACCTATTGTCCTAATTAATCCCGGTCACCCAGTAATAAACTGTGCAAAGTTTGAGAACCCAGGCTACCATTAACAGTGAAGAAGGGCTGCAGTTTACATTTTCCCAGTGAAATGTGTAGTTGATTCCATCCACTTTTTGTAACCTGTCACACAGTCACTCAATGATGAAATATGTGAGCTTTTGGGTTCCTAGCATCAAAATTGTGTGAATATAAGCAGTTTATCCAGCAAAGAGATCTGATTGGCTGTTTGTGGCTCCACCCCCTTTAGTGAGTTTGAACCCCAGTCACATAATGACCGGCTGTAGCAAGTTTGAGGCCTCTGCCATTAACAGTGTAAGAATGGCAGCAATGTAAATATTCCCCTTGAAAATAGGTGAATTTTGATTGGCTGTTTGTGGCTCCACCTCCTTTAGTGAATTTGGACCACAGTCACCCAATGACTGACTGTATCAGGTTTGAGGCCTCTGCCATTAAGAGTATAAGAATGGTAGCAATTTTAATATTCATCTTGAAAATCAATAGGTGAATTTTGATTGGCTTTTTTAGGCTCCACCCACTTTTCTGAATATGAATCCCAGTCACCCAGTAACCAACTGTGCAGGGTTTGAGAACCCTGCCATTCATTGTGAAGAAGGGCTGCAGTTTACATTTTCCCAGTAAACTTTGTATTTGACTCCACCCACTTTTTTGTAACCTTGACACACAGTCAATCAATTACCAAGTTTGTGAGCTTTCGGGTTCCTGGCATCAAAATTGTGTGAATGAAAGCAGTTTATCCAGCAAATAAATCTGATTAGCGGTTTGTGGCTCCACCCCCTTTAGTAAATTTGGACCCCAGTCACCCAGTGACTAACTGTACCAGGTTTGAGGCATCTGCTATTAACAGTGGAAGAATGGCAGCAATTTAAATATTCCCCTTGAAACTCAACAGGCGAATTTTGATTGGCTGTTGTAGGCTCCACCCATTTTCCTCATTATTTATCCCAGTCACCCAGTGACCAACTATGCAAAGTTTGAGAACCATGCCAATAACAGAACGGTTGAAATCAATCTAACAAATCTAATTGGCTGTGGCTCCACCCCCCTTAGTGAATTTGTACCCCAGTCACCCAATGAATGACTGTATCAGGTTTGAAGCCTTTGCCATTCATCGTGTAAGAATGGTAGCAATGTAAATATTCCCCTTGACAATCAATAGGTGAATTTTGATTAGCTGTTGTAGGCTCCACCCACATTTCTGAATATTAATCCCAGTCACCCAGTGGCCAACTGGGTCAAGTTTGGGAACCCTGCCATTAATAGTGTAAGAATGGTTGCAGGTTATATTTTCCTATGTGAAAAATGTGGTTGTTGGTGCCGCCCACATTTTCTAGCTTTGACATACAGTCACTCAATTACCAAGATTATGAGCTTTGGGGTCCTTGGTATCAATAATTTGTATATTCCCATTTAAATTTAAACAACTCTGATTGGCTTTTTGTGGCTCTGCCCCTTTCTTAAAATGAACCACAGTCACCCAATGACCAACTGTACCAGGTTTGAGGCTTGTGACATTAACCGTGTAAGAATGGCAGCAATTTTAATATTCCCCTTGAAAATCAACAGGTGAATTTTGATTGTCTTTTTTAGGCTCCACCAACTTTTCTGCATATTAATCAGGGCTGTGGAGTCGGTACAAAAATCCTCCGACGACTCAGTTTATGAAACCAGCGACTCTGACTCCAACTCCGACTCCGGGTACCCAAAATGGCTCCAACTCTGACTCCCCGACTCCTTAGTCTAATATTTACCAGGGCTTTGGATTTTGTACACAAATCATCTGACTCTGACTTCCGACTCCTCAGTTAATGAAATCACGGACTCCCACTCCGGGTACCCAAAATTGCTCCGACTCCTCAACTCCGACTCCACAGCCCATTATATTAATCCCAGTCACCCAATGACCAACTGTGCAAAGTTTGAGAACCCTGCCATTAACAGTGTAAGAATGGCTGCAGTTTATATTTTCCCAGTTTTTGTAACCTTGACACACAGTCACTCAATGACCAAGTTTGTAAACTTTCAGGTTCCTGGCTTCAAAAATGTGTGAATGGAAGCAGTTTATCCAGCAATGAAATCTGATTGGCAGTTTGTGGCCCCGCCCCTTCAGTGAATTTAGGCTCCAGTCACCCAATGACTGATTGTAGCAAGTTTGAAGCCTCTGCCATTAACAGTGCAAGAATGTCAGAAGTTTAAATATTCCCCTTGAAAATCAATAGGTGAATTTTGTTTGGCTGTTGTAGGCTCCACCCACTTTCCTGAATCTCAATCTCATTCACACAGTGACCAACTGCGATTAACAGTGTAAGAATGGCTGCAGTTTACATTTTCCCATTTAAAATTAAAGGAGAACTGTAGTGAGAGGTATATGGAGGCTGCCATATTTATTTCCTTTTAAGCAATACCAGTTGCCTGGCTATTCAGCTAATCCTCTGCCTCTAATACTTTCAGCCATAGGCCCTGAACAAGCATGCAGCAGATCAGGTGTTTCTGACAAATTTAGACAGATATGACAAGATTAGCTGCATGCTTGTTTCTGGTGTGATTCAGACACTTCTTTAGGCAAATAGACCATCAGGGCTGCCAGGCAACTGGTATTGCTTAAAAGGAAATAAATATGGCAGCCTTCATATCCCTCTCACTACAGTTCTCCTTTAATGCTGAAATTTGATTGGCTGTTTTATTCACCGCCCACTTTTCCTGGATTTGTAACCTCTGTCACCAAGTGACCACCTGTGCCAAGTGTGGGGACTCTAGCTTGATTACTGTGAGAACGGCAGCCTTTTCCATTGACTTGCATGGGTGAAATCTGATTTGCTGTTCGTAGCTCCGCCCAGGTGTGCAGGGGGTTGAGTGAGCCCCCCAGAACATATCATCCCAGGTAGTAAGGGATCTGTACACCAAGTTTTGTACACACACACCACACACACCTACCTTATCCACTTTCTCTTGAGTTTTCTCCCAAAAAATAATTAATTAAAAAAAAATTTGAGTATTTTCTTGGATGGTGGATTCTTTAGGGCCGTTTACACTTGTTGAGTTGCATCGCATTGGGTCCCATAAATGGGAAGCAGTGTGGCGCAACTAAAAGTATCAAAGAAACTCCATAACAAAAAAAAAAGTTCCCCTGGGGGGTACTTACCTTAGGAGGGGGAAGCCTTAGAGTACCAATGAGGCTTCCCCTATCCCTGTAGCTGCAGTCAATCCAGTGTTGGCTCCCCCGAAGCGTCCCGCAATCCTCGCTCGACAAGCCTGACAAGGCTTGATATATTTACCTTCCCGGCTCCAGTGGGAGGCGCTGTTGCTCTCTGCTCCGAGATAGGTGGAAATAGCCGATCTCTGTCGGGTCCGCTCTACTGCGGAGGAGACTTGCACCTGCGCAGTAGAGCGGGCCGACAGCGATCGGCTATTTCCGCCTATCTCCAAGCGGAGAGCCGATACTGCGCCAGCACTGGAGCCGGGAAGGTAAATATTTATATCCCCGCTGTTCGGAGGGGCACAGCGAGACCGTCGTGGGACACAGGAGGATGTGGGAAGCCTCGATAGGATCCGGAGGCTTCCCCCACCCAAGGCGAGTACCCCCCAGGGGGAACTTTTTTTTAGTTACAGGTTTTTTTTTAAGTGAAAAAAGACCCCTAAAGGTATTTCAATGGTAAGGTTTGAAAATATAATTTTGGAGAACACTCAGCACAAAAGGTAATAGGATATGGGTCCTGCCGTTGCCAGTTCAGACGAGGGGGGTGCCTACAACGTTTCAGGCAGGTAGATGTACTGTGTTTGGCTGGAGTATTAGGGAGTCTTGCACAAGGTCTCCTTACTGAATAGGTGCCGAGTTAGTGAACAGGAAGAGCTGTTAACCAGTTCACTATCGAGCCACTGCTGTCGTTGTAAATGTTAATTCACACAAGCGTTTGACCTCATTAACGTTTTACGGTTATCTCCTCTTTGTCGGAATGTATGAGCTGTAGGGAAGGGTCTGCTGATATATGGGGGGGGGGGGGTATTCCGCTCACATTGCAACTTGTATGGTCCTTTGACTAGAAGACAAGGACAGTGGGTCACCAGTCCACTGTGCGCCTAATTCCCAAACATCCAGTCATTCACCTGCACGAGTTCTAGCAGTACTTTGGGGTTTGTGGATCAGCCCTGCCTCAGGTATACAATGTGTGATGCACTGGGCCTCCATAGATGCTCTAGATTGTCAGCAAAGGCTGCGCAGACCGCAGCCTATCACCGACTATAATAGCGCTGGGCAAACTGTCCTCTCCCCCTCCTCCCTGTAGAGTTGCGAGCAGGTGGTGGGTAGCATCATGTGACGCACTGTTGCCATGGAGACGCGACACAGGAATCTGTGATCGAGGTGAGTTTCAAGTCCCCCGCCACCCGCTCCCAACTCTGCAGGGAGGAAGAGAGGGTATGGGATTTAAGGGTCCGCAGCATGTGGCATGGGCCGCTTAAAGTTTGCCAAGCCCTGGTCTAGAGTGTGGATGGCGCCCCCAATGCATTGCAGAGAGATGCAACGTTCTGGATAACCTCATTTTTCCACTGCTTACTCCGCCCACTTGAATCTGCTCCATCCCCCCTCCATACAACAAAATGCAATGTTAAGGAAATAACTGGGCAATGTGTGTGTTAGCTTTTTTCTCTCATATATTTTAATGCAGCTCCTCCCCCAGTTGTAGCCGCAGGACCGCCCCCTCGCTGGGGAAACGAGCAGATCATACCAGACAAGCAGTTTGTGTATACAGAACCTACACAGGTAAGATTGTCAGAGGGATTGTTTGATGAGCTTTCTCCAGCCAACTGCACAATGACTTTGCTTTATGTAGACTGACCTCCGAAATTCTGAGAAAGCTGAGCCTTAAAGGGCACCTGTGGCCTAAAATAGAAAAAGGTTGGATACTTACCTCAGTGTGGGGGCATCTGGATGAGCTTCTCTGGTCCTTCTATGCCCCTCCTGCGCTGTACTGGACCCTCTACACAATCTTCAATATTAAAGTTGCCGATTGTTCGTGGCTGCGCTTCCCTCAATGCAGGAATGGCTCCATGACAGTCCACAGGCGTGACCCCACCTAGAGCAAGCGTGCAGCCAGCGGGGTCACACCTAGAGCAAGCGTGCAGCCAGCGGGGTCACACCTGGAGCAAGCGTGCAGCCAGCGGGGTCACACCTGGAGCAAGCGTGCAGCCAGCGGGGTCACACCTGGAGCAAGCGTGCAGCCAGCGGGGTCACACCTGGAGCAAGCGTGCAGCCAGCGGGGTCACACCTGGAGCAAGCGTGCAGCCAGCGGGGTCACACCTGGAGCAAGCGTGCAGCCAGCGGGGTCACACCTGGAGCAAGCGTGCAGCCAGCGGGGTCACACCTGGAGCAAGCGTGCAGCCAGCGGGGTCACACCTGGAGCAAGCGTGCAGCCAGCGGGGTCACACCTGGAGCAAGCGTGCAGCCACTGGGGTCACACCTGGAGCAAGCGTGCAGCCACTGGGGTCACACCTGGAGCAAGCGTGCAGCCACCGGGGTCACACCTTTCCTTTACAGCAGTCGTCAACCTGCTAGTCAAAATGTTAGTGCAAGTGAATAGGTGGCATTAGTCAGACTATTCCCCTTGTAGGTAGTGGAATTTGCACATATGATCAACACCTCTCACTCCCCAAGTGAGCAATCCCCCAGCCCTGCCCACCCCTTCTCTCTGCTACTGAGATATGAACTCTCTGTGGACAGCACTGCAGTCTTGTCATCATCCCGATTAGTTCCTATGTCCTTGACGTGTATATAAAATACACCTGTCATCACATTGCTCTGCCTGCCTGCTGTAATACTTTCTCACTGCTCCTCTGCATAACCCTCTGATGAATACAGGGGATTTGTAAAAAGGGTTAAATATGTATCAGGGCCCTTTTCCACCAGCGCTGAATCGCAAACCGCTAGCGATTTTACAATCGCTACGGTTTGCTTTTTAACATAGGAATCGCGGTAGGTCATTTCCACTACCGCGATTCGCTTTTGTCGGGAACGCGAACGCGCGGCGGAGCGATAATTGCCGCGATTTTGCTATGCAGTGCATAGCATAGCAAAATCGCGGCCGCAAACGTCGGGGGAATCGCCGGTTTTGCGATTCAGCAATCGCTAGCGTTCAGCGTGAACGCTAGCGATTGCAGGTGGAAAAGGGCCCTCATACTTTTAGCAGAGGCAGGGCTGAAGTTAATGTCTCAGCAGCAAATGGAGAAGGTAGGAGGAGTCAAGTGATGAGTTAATCAGTGCTGACAAGCTGCTGTCCCCTCCCAGTTCCTTCCTGACTGGCTATAGAAATGCATAATAATGATCATGTTACTAATGGGCTGCGGTTTCCTCTTTCAGGTGCAGCGAAGAGTCCCAGATCCCCAGATAATAGAGTAAGTTCACCTCTACAGAGCTTATCTCCCATGTGTTTAATAGCGGTACTCAGTGATGTGGTAATGGTGACATACCTGCGATGGACCCGCCTCCTCCCCCTATTCTATGTCCCCAGGAAAGGCAGTACTGCTCCACTCTCTGTGTCCCTTATTTTGCGTCCCCAGGAAAGCCGGTACTGCTCCGCCCACTAATGTGTCCCTTATTTTGCGTCCCCAGGAAAGCGGGAACATATGAGATCAGCACTGGTCCCTCCGGAGTTTCCAGGTAATGTCTTCCTCACTCATTACTGCAGATAATGCCTGAGGAGGAAACTTGTCTCTCTTCCTCTCGTTTTCATCCACTCTTCCTGTAAACCTGGTACACACCTTACTTTTGGTTGACCAATCAATGACCAATTTTATTGTCTCTGTGTAGTATGAGAGTTTACTTACACAATCTGCTCATAGCATTCAATATCCCTTAACCCTCGTATTACAGTGAGGTGGTAAAATTGGCCAATCCGTGTGTGTGTGTCAGCAGGGCCTGGTCATCCACAAGGCACTTAGGCAGTAGACTAGGGCCTGGTGAGAGACTAGGGGCCAAGTTGTTTCTAGCCCCCACCAAATCTTATCATAAAAACCAGGTGGCAATTAAAGGGCAACTGAAGTAAGAAGAATATGGAGGCTGCCATATTTATTTCCTTTTAAAGGGATACTTAAGTCAGGGTAAAAAAATGAGTTTAACTCAACTAGGGCTTCCCTCAGCCCCCTGCAGCTGATCGGTGCCCTCGCAGCCCCGCTCCGATGCTCCCGGACCCGCCAGGCATGGGAACCAGCGTATCTGAGTAATACGGCGCCTATGGCAAAAACTGAAACTTCGCACCCCCCTTTCCAGTAAAGCAGGGTATTTTTGCGCTCAGAGGAGAGTGCGAAGCTGGGCATGTCATAGCAGCAATGCTGTGATGCACGCCCTGCATAAAAGTAATTTGGTGATTCAGCGATCGTCAGACCCTAAATTACACCTCCCTTTAAGTTGCTACATATTGCTGGTTATTTTTTTCAGAGATATATTAAAATGAAGTAGCCATGTGCCCCAACATTAAATAAATTAAGTCACATGCTATCAAATAAAAGAATAAGGTAGTCACATGCCCCCAGATAATCAAAAAGTTGTGTTCTTCACAGAAATTTTTTCCAGCTGGGTGGCTCAGTAAGGTCATGCTGGGTGGAAAAGGAGGGTGACACTGGGCACCACAAGTAGGGAGGGGCAGGAAGGATCATGTTAGGTGCTACTCTGTGTGGAGAAGAGTTGGGGAATCATGCTGGGTGCTAGTAAATGAGGGGGTGGGGTCCTCATGCTGTGTGCTACGGAGTGTGTGGAGGGGTTTACAATGGATGATGCCAGTAGAGAAGGGAGAATGTTCCTTTGGGTGATAGTGGGCTGGAGTTCTCATACTGAATGCTGCTTTTGGAATGGGCATTCAGACCGAATGCTACCAGAGGCAGATTAGACAGGGTGCCCAATTTAGGCCCCAAATGAAATGCACACAGTTCTGTCACCCCCCCCCCCCCCCCAAAAAAAGAAAAAAAAGGAAGGAGGAGGAGTAGTGAGTCTGAGTGTCTTTGAGGGACGGAAAGTTTGTGAAAAGGTGTGGGAAAGAGAAAAACAGGGAGAAGTGTGTGTGTGTGTGTGTGTGTGAGAGGGAGCATGTGAGTGAGATAAGGAGGGAAAGTGTGTGTGAGGGATAGTGTGAGTGAGAGACAGACTAAATGCAAAACAGGGGGAAAAAACAGGGGGGGGGATGTATGTGTGAGCCAGTGTGATAAACAGAGTTGGGGGGTGGGCAGAGAGATGAGTTAGGCAGTAAAAAAAAAAGTGTGCATATATGACTGCTAAACAGTTGATGTATGAGTGAGAGAGGAGTAAAAGGTTTGCAAGTTGGAGGTGCATTATTACCTTTATGAAGTGAAGACTTTGCTTACATGTAAGGAATGCAGCCCTCTCACAGCTCCTGTAACCTGTACACACTGCAGGAGGTCCAGGACAACACTTACGTCCAGGGAAAGCTAGATTTATGGAGCTGTAAGGTCTCTCCAACAAAACAGTTGGGCGAAGGGTAGCAACAGTAAAGTTCTCTGCAACCCGTCTCCTCCCGGCAAATAGAGTGCATGGGAAGAATGCCATAGAAGTGACCAGGCACAGCAGGGATTCTGCTGCTGGGGGACTAATCTGCACTGCAATGCTGTCACTACTCTCCCATCTCCCCAGCCCCAGCATACGCTGCTCTGAACTTTCCTCTGTCTGTGTGCTCTCACCTCGGAACCACGATACTGAAGCACATGGGGCGAGAGCTGCTGTGGGACTTGATTCCCTGGAGGAGGAGATCCCTGTGTAGTGGCCAGAGAGATCGGTGACTTACCGGAGGGATTAGAGTGAGCCACGCGTTCTTTCTACTTCGCTGCATGCTTGTGCTTTCCCCGCCCCTCCACTGATAGGCAGGAGGTGAGGGCGGGAGGGCTTCAGTGACACAGCCAGCCACTGTGCACTGTATATTGAACGAGGAGAAAGATCGCTGACTAGGACTAGCAGCAGGAGGGGCGCCCATGGTGCTGTCGCCCATGGCACAAGCCATGCCTGCACCCCTCTAGATACGCCACTGATGGAAATGCGAGTGATTCTTCGCGTTCCCAGCCACAATGGCACCCCCTATACTGCTATTGTGGTATTGCGGCCTTCTTGCCGCAATAGCAGCATAGGGGGTGCTATTGTGGCTGGGAACGCGAAGAATCACTCGCGTTCCCATGCCTGTCGGCCGGTGACGGCGAAACCGGAAGTCGCCGCCGGCGGGTCCAGGAGCATCTGAGCGAGGCTGCGAGGGCGCCGATCAGCTGCAGGGGGCTGAGGGAAGCCCCAGGTGAGTTAAACTCATTTTTTTTACCCTGACTTAAAGGGAACCTTAACTGAACGGGGGGTAAAGAGTTTTACTTACCTGGGGCTATTACCAGCCCCCTGCAGCAGTCCTGTGCTCTCGGCGCCGCTCTGGAATCCTCTGGTCCCCCGCTGTCACTTAGTTTCGTTTTTGACGACTCACCAGTCGCCGGCCGCCATGCGTATTATTGGACGCATTCACCAATGCAATTAGCGCTATTGCGGACCGCAACGCGTACATAAATACGCGTTGCTGCATATCTACGCGTGCGGAATGCGGCAATGCGTATTTTTGGCGGCCGGCGACTGGTGAGTCGTCAAAAACGAAGTGCAGATTAGTCCCCCAGGTAAGTAAAACTCTTTACCCCCCGTTCAGTTAAAGGACTTACGAGGCGAATTGCTTAAAAAATGTTATGTACCTCATTGCTAAAGCAGACCTCAGGGCAGACGAACAGCACCTTCCTTTTCACGATCAGGTGCTTTATCAGGCTAATCCAGGTTACATTGCAGCTCCCGACCCTCCACAGGGTCGCCCTAGCAGAATCGCCGCTTTAAAAATCCAACTCCTGCGCAGCTCGCATAGCCGTGGCCGCGCAGGATTATAGCCCCGCTCGTGTCCGCCCTCACTCCGTGCGCTCTACTATACGTCATGTGGGCGGCTCCACATGACCACCCACATGACGAACTACACTGCCAGCCAGCCGCGCCCCCTCAGCAGAGAATACAAGCGCTGAACGAGTGAGTACCTGCGCACGGAGTGAGGGCGGACACGAGCGGGGCTATAATCCTGCGCGGCCACGGCTATGCGAGCTGCGCAGGAGTTGGATTTTTAAAGCGGCGATTCTGCTAGGGTGACCCTGTGGAGGGTCGGGAGCTGCAATGTAACCTGGATTAGCCTGATAAAGCACCTGATCGTGAAAAGGAAGGTGCTGTTCGTCTGCCCTGAGGTCTGCTTTAGCAATGAGGTACATAACTTTTTTTAAGCATTTCGCCTCGTAAGTCCTTTAAGGTTCCCTTTAAGTATCCCTTTAAAGAGACACTGAAGCGGAAAAAAAACTATGATATTATGATTTATATGTGTAGCACAGCTAAGAAATAAAACATTAAGATCAGATACATCAGTCTAATTGTTTCCAGTACAGGAAGAGTTAAGAAACTCCAGTTGTTAGCTCTATACAAAAAAGCTATTATCTCCACGACTTTCAAAAGTCGTGGAGAGGGCTGTTTTCTGACTTTTATCTCAACTGTTAGTTAACTATTTACTTTTCCTCTGGCAGAGGAGAGGTCATTACTTCACAGACTGCTCTGAAAGAATCATTTTGAATGCTGAGTGTTGTGTAATCTGCACATATTAGAGAACGATGCAATGTTAGAAAAAAACACTATATACTTGAAAATAAAAATATGAGAATATTTTCTTTGCTGCTAATAGTAATTATTCATAGTACACAACCAATTCATTATATCATATATTTTTTCGCTTCAGTGTCTCTTTAAACCATACCAGTTGCCTGGCAGCTTAATTGATCTATGTGGCTGCAGTAGTGTCTCAATAACACAAGAAACAAGCAGCTAATCTTGTCAGATCTGGCAATGTCAAAAACGCCTGATCTGCTGCATACTTGTTCAGGGTCTATGGCTAAAAGTATTAGAGGCAGAGGTTCAGCAGGACAGCCTGGCAACTAGTATTTCTTAAAAGGAAATAAATATGGCAGCCTTCACATCCCTCTCACTTCAGTTGTCCTTTAAGAGTGGGCCCAAAGTTGTTCCTTGCTTAGGGGCCTATTTCCATTTCTGTGCGTCACTGTATACCTGTGTATGGTGTGTGTGATATGTGTGTATGATGTTTGTGTGTGTCTGTAGTACTGTATATTGGAGTATACCTCTGTACAGCGCCAGGGAAGATGGTGGAACCTTATAAATCACTAATAATATTATACAATGACCTCCCTCGTTGCAGGCTGAGACTTTTCCCGGCATTCATTGACCCCAAGGAGGCAGACTGGATGTTTGAACAGCTGCATCAGGAGTTGCCGTGGAGGCAGAAGAGCAATGTGGGACCAGGTAATGTCACGCTGCTGAAGTACTGTCAATTTCCAGCAGAGGGTGCTCTCTGCCCGTTTTTTCTTATGAAGATCCTGCAAACCTTCATATTGCAGTTAACTCTTCTGTGCCCAGTGCGGTGGATGGTGCTGGCTCTGCAGACTGTCCCTGTCTTTTCCTCCTCCTGTAATGTCCCTCTCTTATAGAGGCCTGTTACATTTACTGTTTACTCGTTTCTCTTCATTCTGAGCTAACTCTGTATTACATATTTCTCTACATTGGACAATATAAACACTGAAATTAAATTTAAAGGAGAAATGTATTTACAAACCTATATGTGACTGCCACTTTCTGAGCCCCGCCCCACCCTGCATGCAACACCCCACCTCAACCTGCATGCCTCCCTCATGCTGCATGCCGTTTCCCATGCCGTATTACCCTGCATAGCATGCCCCTCCCTGCGTGCCCTGCTCCACCCTACACCACCTACCATTCAGGACAATTTCCAGGAAACTGAGGCCTGCCACATAAAGGCTCCCGCATGCCCGTCCAGCCGTACAAAGGCTCCCGCATACCCGTCCAGCCGCACAAAGGGTCCCAGGTACCCGTCCAGCCTCACAAAGGCTCCCAGGTACCCGGCCAGCCGCACAAAGGCTCTTGCATACCCGTCCAGCCGCACAAAGGCTCCCAGGTACCCGGCCAGCCGCACAAAGGCTCTCGCATACCCGTCCAGCCGCACAAAGGCTCTCGCATACCCGTCCAGCCGCACAAAGGCTCCCGCATACCCGTCCAGCCGCACAAAGGCTCCCGCATACCCGTCCAGCCGCACAAAGGCTCCCAGGTACCCGTCCAGCCGCACAAAGGCTCCCAGGTACCCGTCCAGCCAATCTTCTCTGCCCCCGGCACTTGCCCTGGACCATTCCTATCTCCATGAGCCTCCGTAGAAGCGCTGTTTAGCGCGAAACGGCCGTCAGGCATCCTGTGCCCAGCACCCACCACCCTCCACGCCTCTTCTCACCAGGGTATGTGTTTATTTCATGCCAAAACTTTTTGCAAGATGTTGCACGTTTGCACTTTATCTTTGCTGCAATAAATTGAACACTTGCACCAGTGCCAGCTTTCCTGCTATCTTTGTCTGCTTGCCATTTGATGTTGTTGCTTGAGCACGCTGAAGAGGTCCAGAGAAGAGGTGTATGTGTAGTCCTCCTGTGCAAACTGCCTGTTGCCGTAGCTGATGCGTGCATGCCATTTCACTGTAGTGCCAACCATTTGCTCTTCTTTGAATTTACTATCTCCATGAGACTGGAGGACCCCACGAATTGCAGTATTCCCTGAGAAGCGTGCTGAATCTTGTAGTGTGCTCGCCACTGTGTAATTATTGTAGACGAGTAATTGAATTTGTTTTGTGACAGAGGGACCTTACCAGGAGCCACGACTCACCTGCTGGTATGGGGAGGTGCCGTATACCTACTCCCGCTCCACCATGCAAGCCAATCCTCACGTGAGTACAGCAAGTGTCTGCCAAATCCTCATGCCCAGTACACCGAGCGTCTGCCCAATCCTCATGCAACTACAGCGAGCATCTGCCCAATGCCCACGCCAGTACACCCAGCGTCTGCCCGATCCTCACGCCAGTACACCCAGCGTCTGCCCGATCCTCACGCCAGTACACCCAGCGTCTGCCCGATCCTCACGCCAATACACCGAGCATCCGCCCAAAACACAAAGTGTCTGCCCAAGCCACAGGCGAGTATACCGTGAGTACACTGAGCGTCTGCCTAATCATTCTGCCAGTGCACCAAGCATCTGCCCAATCCACTGGTGACTACACCAAACGTCTGTCCATTCCTCATGCCAGTACACTGAGCTTCACGCCAGTACACAGTGTCTGCCCAATCCACAGGCGACTACGCCAAGCATCTGCCAAATCTCCATGTGAGTACACAGTGTCTGCCCAATCTTCACCCAACTACTCCTGCTCCACCATGCAAGCCAATTCCCATGTCAGTACACCGAGCGTTTGCTGAATTCTCATGCAAGTACACCGAGCATATGCCCGATCCCCACGAATCTGCACCAATCATCTGGCCAATCCTCATGCCAGTATACCGAGTGTCTGCCCGTTCCTCAGGCCACTACACTGAGCATCTGCCCTATCCCCACTACAGTACACTGCTTAATCCTCACACAACCACACAGTGTCTGCCTGATCCTCACGCCTGTACACCGAGCATCTACCCAATCCTCAGGCCAGTACACAGAGCGCCTGCCCGATCCTCAGGCCAGTACACAGAGCGCCTGCCCGATCCTCAGGCCAGTACACAGAGCGCCTGCCCGATCCTCAGGCCAGTACACAGAGCGCCTGCCCGATCCTCAGGCCAGTACACAGAGCGCCTGCCCGATCCTCAGGCCAGTACACAGAGCGCCTGCCCGATCCTCAGGCCAGTACACAGAGCGCCTGCCCGATCCTCAGGCCAGTACACAGAGCGCCTGCCCAACCATCACATGAGTACACAGGGTGTCTGTCCAGCACTTACCCGAGTACCCGAAATGTCTGTCCAGCACTTACCCGAGTACCCGAAATGTCTGTCCAGCACTTACCCGAGTACCCGAAATGTCTGTCCAGCACTTACCCGAGTACCCGAAATGTCTGTCCAGCACTTACCCGAGTACCCGAAATGTCTGTCCAGCACTTACCCGAGTACCCGAAATGTCTGCCCAATCGTCACAGGAGTACACAGGGTGTCTGTCCAGCACTTACCCGAGTACCCGAAATGTCTGCCCAATCGTCACAGGAGTACACTGAGCATTTATAGTTACTGAATATGCAAATTATCTCTATACCCCTGAAGCCAGGCTCACATCCAGAACCGCTGGTGTATAGCAAGCCTATAGCATTACATTTTACAGAGCCACAACAACCCCACATGCAGACAACCTTTCGGACCATTGGTCCTCCTAAGCACATGGCAAGGATTTATATGGCTCTATGGGATAGGGGCTTGGACCAGAACAACAGAATAACCAAGCAGCTTGAGGTGAACCAAACCACAATGAAAGTATAGGGGAGTAAATTACCTTCTGTTTTAAGAAGGCAAATCACACCAAGCATTGCTTTGCAGTAGGATGGCTTTTCGGTCTCTTTTAGTCCCCTATACTTTCCTAGTGGTTTTTGGTCAGCCCCAGCTGTTTGGTTACTCTGAGCATTTATAAACACAGATTATGAGAGAAGGAGAGGAAGTGTATAAATATGTGGTGCAGATCTCTGTCGGTCAGTACGCAGGGCGGTTTCTGCAAGAAGCGCTGGTTTTTAGTAGAGTAGATTGACGCCATTAAGATGACACATGCATAAATAGGAAATGCCCAGGAACGTTTTGCTGCTTTGCATTGCTGATTTATGCCGGTTTGTGTCTCCAGTGGCATCCAGTCCTCACCATGCTGAAGGACCGCATAGAGGAAGTGACCGGATATAGCTTCAACTCGCTGCTCTGCAACCTCTACCGACACGACAAGGACAGCATTGACTGGCACAGTGACAACGAGCCAGAGCTGGGCCACAATCCCACCATCGCCTCACTGAGCTTCGGGGAAACCCGGATCTTCCAGATGAGGAAGAATCCTCCGCCGGTAAGAGCATGAGCACGATGACATGATCTCCTGTACAGCCCACCACTAATCTCCCCTTTCCTCCATGACAACGAGCCGGACCTGGACCATAATCCCACCATCTCCTCACTGACCTTCAGGGAACCCCCCTCCTTCAACACGTGTCCCTGCACAGTCCTCTACTAATATCCCCCCTCCTACCTGATCACGAGCCGAACTTGGAGCACATTACTACCATGGCATCACTGAGCTTTAGGGAATCCTGGCTCTTCCAGGTGAGGAAGACACCCCTGCTGGAAAGAGGATGAACACCTCCTGACAAGAGTCCCTGCAAAGTCCTCACTAATATCACCTCCCCCACTTCCCTGATCACGAGCTGTACCTGGACCACAATCCCAGCATCACCTCACCGAGCTTCAGTAGGGAACCTGGCTCTTCCAGCTGAGGAAGACACCCCTGCTGGGAAGAGGAAGAACACCCTGACAGGAGTTCTTGCATATCCCCGCCCCCCCCCTTCCCTGATCATGAGCCGGACCTGGACCACAATCCCACCATCCCCTTACTCAGCTTTGGAGAAACCTGGACCTTCAAGATGAAAACACCTCCACAGATATAAGGATGAGGCCCGGCACAGCCCCCACTAATATCTTCCCCCCCCCCCCCCCTTCCCTGATCACGAGCCGGACCTGGACCACAATCCCACCATCTCCTCACTGAGCTTCAGGGAAACCTGGCTCTGCCAGATGAGGAAGAAACCTCCGCCGGTAAGAGGATGAGCCCCCTGACATGAGTCCCTACACAGCCCCCCACTAATATTTCCCCCTGTTCCTTGACCGTGAGCCGGACCTGGACTACAATCTCCTCATTGAGCTTTAGGGGAACCTGGCTCTTCTAGATGAGGAAGAAGCCTCCGCCGGTAAGGGGATGAGCCCCCTGACATGATCTCCTGAGCCCCCCCCAACAAGAGTCCCTGCACAGTTCTCTACTAATATCCCCCCTCCTCCCTGACCACGAACCGAAATTGCACCATAATACCACCATGACCATCTTTAGGGAATCCTGGCTCTTCCAGATGAGGTAGACACCCCCGCTGATAAGAGGATGAAAACCTCCTGACAAGAGTCCCTGCAAAGTCCCCACTGATATCCCCCCCCCCCCCCCCTTTCCCTGATCACAAGCTGGACCTGGACCACAATCCCAGCATCACCTCACCGAGCTTCAGTAAGGAACCCAGCTCTTCCAGCTGAGGAAGACTCCCCCGCTGGTAAGAGGAAGAGCCCCCTGACATGAGGCTCTGCACAGCCCCCCACTAATATCCCCTACCCTGATCACGAGCCGGACCTGGACCACAATGCCACCATCTCCTCACTGAGCTTCAGGGAAACCCGGATCTTCCAGATAAAAAGACCTCCACAGGTATGAGGATGAATCCCTTGACATGAGTCGCTGCACCGTCCCGCACTAATGGCACAATAGTGACTAGGGAAGGACCATGAGATGCACTTCATTCTTCATTGATGCACGATGTGCACATTTTGAATGAAAATGTATGCAGCTTGAAATTACCAATCAACTCCTGCAAAGGTGGAATTTGATTGATCCACCATTTTCAAGCTGCAAAATTTCCATACACAATTTGTGTAATGACTTATTAGAATGATTTGCATCTTCCTGACCGTGTGACACCTTGCTCTTATACTCTGCGTATTCATGTATTAACCATTTCAGCCCGCAGGGATTTTTCACCATATGCATCAGAGCAATTTTCACCTCCCATTCATTCGCTAATAACTTTATCACTACTTATCACAATTTATTGATCTATATCTTGTTTTTTCCGCCACTACTTAGGCTTTCTTTGGGTTGTACATTTTGCTAAGATTTTTTTTTTTTTTTTTTTTTTTATAAATGCATTTTAACTGGAATATTAACAAAAAAAATTGAAAAAAAATCATATCTCGGCCATTATTGCTTTAAAATAATACATACTACCATAATTAAAACCTATGTATTTTATTTGCCCGTTTGTCTCGGTTATGACACCATTTAAATTTTGTCCCTATCACAATGTATGGCGCCAATATTTTATTTGGAAATAAAGGTGCATTTGTTCCGTTTTGCGTCCATCACTATTTACAAGCTTATAATTTAAAAAATGTTCGCAGTATTCCCCCTTCAAATGCATATTTAAAAAGTTCAGACCCTTCGGTAACTATTTATGTTTTGTTTTTTTTGTAATTTTTTTTTTTTTCCCATAAATTTTATTTGGGTAATTTTGGTGTTGGGAAATAAACAGTTCATTTTTAATGTTTTATAATGTGTGTAAATTGGCTTGAAAAATGTATGTAGATGTAGTTTTACTATTTGGCCACAAGATGGCCACCTTCAGTGTTGTGTTTTTTTTTTTTTTTTAACCTTGTGCTTCTTGCTTCCTGGAAGCACAAGGAGGACAGGAAACTTTTTTTGCAGAAAGACTGCGGTCTCTGATAAGAGACCGTTGGTTTTTCTGCTGGGGACTTAGATCGGTGAACGGGAACCATGTTCCCGTTCACTGATCTCAGGGCTACCGGGGAACGGCAAGGGGGCACGCAGGCGTGCCTCTGCAGCAGAGCAGCCGCCTGGATGTGAGGATCACGTCCGGGTGGCTGAAATCGTTAACCTAAATGCCCTGCCCACCAGCTGCACCCAGTGAGGACATGAAGACATGTGGCATCTTGCTCCTGTACGCAGCATATGTTCATGTATTGTCCTGATTGCACCGCCCACCAGCTGCACCCAGTGAGGAGAGGAAGCCATGCAGCACCTTTCTCCTAAACTCTGCATTTATTATGTATTCTGATTGCTCCACCCACCAGCTGCACTCAGTGAGGAGAGTACAACTTGCTCCTGTACTCGGCGTATTGTCCTGATTGCCCTGCCCACCAGCTGCACCCAGTGAGGAGAAGCCATGTGGCATCTTGCTCCTGTACTTTGTGTATATTCATGTATTGTCCTTATTGCCTCGCTTACCAGCTGCACCCAGTGAGGAGAGGAAGCTATGCAGCACCTTGCTCCTGTATTTTGTTTATACTTGTGTATTGTCCTGTATATTTTCATGTATTGTCCTGATTGCCCCACCTACCTACTGCACCCAGTGAGGAGAGGAAGCCATGCGGCTCTTTGCTTCTGTACTCTGTATATGTATGTACTCGAGTATAAGTCTAGAAATTTAGGTCTGATTCACTTCATAAAAGTATAGGGGTCGACTTATACACAAGTCACAGGCAACACTGAGTAATGTGTGTACTAATAGAGACATTCCCATTTGCAGCAATTTACCCTGTGGTAAGTGATACTTTGAGGAAGTAAATGTGTAACGATAGTGGAATTATTACCGTGGTCAGCGCACAAGATGTGCGCTGACACTGCGGAAATCCTCCACAAGTGTATAAAATAACAGAATCCAGCTTTGGTGCAATGCACCTGTTGAGGGAAATTCCCACCGGCAGATGGAGCTGTGGAGTGCAGAGGAATAACCCCTCTGCACTGCCACAGATGCCAGAAGGGAATTGTACGAGTTGAAGCAATGCAGGGCAAGATAGCCCTTAGAGAGAGAGTGAGCACAGAGACAGAATGTATGTGTGTCCACCAATCTAGTCGCCACCCAGCGACGGTGAACACACAACAGCGGAAACCAAAAGGAAACGCAATCGCAAGAATGGCGATTGCCAATAGCGACACCAGACTGAGTAAGACAGAGCAAAGGAACAGACAGGACTAACTACACGCGGTCCCCATACGTTAAGCGCAATAGTGACAAAGCGCGTGCATGGCACGGTCGCCACACGAGAAGCGCAATAGTGACAAAGCGTACCAACCCTGACTAACCAATGTAACACGAAAATGAATAGAGAACGCGAACGCTTGCTAAACTGTTACCTCACCGAGCCTACAGCAAGCGTTTGTTCCAGACAAGACAGACAGAAGGAGTAACCAGTAGCAACCGCAGCTCTAGCCTACACTCCCAGACAGAGTACAAAAGGAACCACTGCCTCTACCGCTAGGGCGAATGGGATCCCAACAGACAGAACGATTTCCTGTCGACCGCTGCTGGCGACAAGACGATCGCAACAGACAGTACAAGGCAAAACAGATAATACAACCTGACTACGCTAGAAGGAATGCCAGTGCACTCCCAAGGAATTACTCTAAGATAATCTTAGCAAACAATTAGCAAAGGCTGAGACTCAAGGTAAGTCTAGCAGGATCAAACCTTTATGACCAGCAGGGAATTCTGGGAGGAAATGGTATTTATACTGCAAGCCATCAAAGGAAGCAGCTAAGCAATTTGCATGCCAAGTGGATGCAAATTCCTCGCCAGAGCAGCAACTCAGCAAGTTGCAGAGTGAAGACAGGTCTCCTTTCCAGGGACCTGCAGCACTCAGACCTACAAAATGGTCAAAAAGCTGTCTGCCTGTGCAGACAGCAGAGCAGATCATTACAAAATGCCAAGAAAGCACAGGTCTGAAAGTCCTGGCCACAACAATTAACAAGGATAGGGGCAGGGAAATACTGGGCTGCATAAAAGGGAGTGAATAATTGCAGCACTTGGGGGCCTGGAGGAGGTATTGGCTGCACCTAAGGAATAAGAGGGGTTAATGGCTGTAATACTATATGCAGTGCAGTCATTAACCCCTCCTGGGCCCCAATTGCAACCATTAACTTTGCTGGGTGGACTTATACTTGAATGAATAAAAAATTCCAGCTTAAGAGGGTTGAATATTGGAGTCGGCTTATACACGAGATCGACTTGTATTTGAGTATATACGGTATGTATTGTCCCTATTGCCCTGCCCACCAGCTGCACCCAGTGAGAGTGGAAGCCATGCTGCACCTTGCTCCTGTACTCTGCATATATTTACAGTCAGGTTCGTAAGTTTTGGTACATTGACACAATTTTAACCTTTTTGGCTGTATACACAACCACAATGGATTTAAAATGAAATGAACATGATTTGCTTTAACTGCAGACTGTCAGCTTTAATTAGAGGGTATTTGCTTTCAAATCATCAAATCAGATCCAAATCATTTCATCCTGCTGCTTTTATCAGTAGACACATCATCAATGAATACAAGAGAACCAGTTCCATTGGCAGCCATACATGACCACGCCATGACACTACCACCACCATGCTTCACTGATGAGGTGGTATGCTTAGGATCCTGAGCAGTTCCTTTCCTTCTCCATACTCTTCTCTTCCCATCACTCTGGTACAAGTTTTCAGCTTGGTCTCATCTCATAGCATGTTCCAGAACTGTGAAGGCTTTTTAGAGGTCGTTTGGCAAACTCTAATCTGGCCTACCTGTTTTTGAGGCTCACCAATGGTTACATCTTGTGGTGAACCCTCTGTATTCACTCTGGTGAAGTCTTTTCTTGATTGTTGATTTTGACAAAAGCAGCAGGATGAATTCAGTAGTGTTTCGGGCAATATTATCTGCTCATATTCAGCCAAATGCTTTAGAACTCATTGGACGGTGCTTCACAGTGCAGATGGACAATGACCCAAAACATCTTGCAAAATCAACCGAGGAGTTTTTGAAGGGAAAGAAGTGGAATGTTGTGCAATGGCAAGTCAATCACCTGACCTGAATCCGATTGAGCATGCATTTCACTTGCTGAAGGCAAAACTGAACGGAAAATGCCCTAATGCCGTGCATACACGGCTCGTTTATTGCGCCGGATCGAGCCCGCTCGTGCGCGTGGATCAAATGCCGCTCATCCCCGCCGGCGCTTCCTTATCACCGCTCAATTCCCTGCCATAGTCCGCCGGCAGGGATCGAGCGGGCGAGGGTCAAGCGGCATGATCGGGCCAGCTGAATATTATCAGCTGGCCGGATCAGCTGGTCGATGCACGGTACAGAAACGTACCGTGTATCCCCAGCATAAGAACAAGCGGGAACTGAAGACAGTTGCAGTAGAGGCCTGGCAGATGAAACCCAGCGTCTGGTGATGTCTATGCTGCTGCATTCCAGACTTCAGGCTGTAATTGACTGCAAAGGATTTGCAACAAAGTATTAAATAGTGAAAGATTGATTTATGATTATTATTCTGTCCCATTACTTTTATTCCCATAACAAGTGGGAGGCACATATGTTGTATATGTTGTAATTCTTACACTGTTCACCTGATTTGGATGTAAATACCCTCAAATTAAAGCTTACAGTCTGCAGTTCAAGCACGTCATGTTCGTTTCATTTTAAATCCATTGTGGTTGTGTATAGAGTTAGAATTGTGCCTATGTCCCAATATTTATGGATCTGACTGTATATATTTGTGTATTGTCCTGATTGCCCAGCCCACCAGCTGCACCCAGTGAGGAGATGGCACCTTGCTCCCATACTCTGCATATATTCATGTATCATCCTGATTGCTTCACCCACCAGCTTTATCTAGTGAGGAGAGGAAGTTATGTGGCACCTTGCTTATATAATCTGCATGTATAAATGTATCATCCGGATTGCCCCGCCCACCAGCTGCACCCAGTGAGGAGAGGAAGCTGTGTGGTGCATTGTATTGCTGTTAGGATTTGCAGTGTTCAGGTCTGGCCTCTGTTGGGATCTCAGCTGCTGTTTTTTACTCCCAGGAATCATTCAGTTTATGTAATAAGCGGCGTGCGTGATGCGGTGATGAGCAGGCGTGTGGGCAGCAGCTGTGACTTGTGCAGATGGTAAGTGGGAGACAGACTGGCGCTGTCATTCATCCCCCAGCGTGACATTACTGCGAGTTGTCATCCTGCGGGGGGAGCCATCTGCCACACTGATATTATGTGTGATGATGTAACGCTGCAGACCATGCCGGATATATCACCGGATCTGTGTGTCTTGCAGGAGGAGCACGGAGATTACACGTATGCAGAACACGTCCATGTGCCGCTGGATCACGGGACACTTCTCATTATGGAAGGGTCTACGCAGGACGACTGGCAGGTGAGGACCAGCAGCTGCTGCTGCACGCCATCTATGGGCCCCCCTTCTCTGCACAGCCCCCTCTAATATCGCTGCACAGCCCCCCTCTAATATCGCTGCACAGCCCCCCACTAATATCGCTGCACAGCCCCCCACTAATATCGCTGCACAGCCCCCCACTAATATCGCTGCACAGCCCCCCACTAATATCGCTGCACAGCCCCCCACTAATATCGCTTCACAGCCCCCCACTAATATCCCTGCCCAGCCCCCCACTAATATCCCTGCCCAGCCCCCCACTAATATCCCTGCCCAGCCCCCCACTAATATTCCTGCCCAGCCCCCCACTAATATTCCTGCCCAGCCCCCCACTAATATCCCTGCCCAGCCCCCCACTAATATCCCTGCACAGCCCCCCAATAATATACCTGCACAGCCCCCCCACTAATATCCCCCCTTTTTCCTGCACAGCCCCCCACTACTATGCCCCTCATGCCTGCACAGCCCCCCACTACTATGCCCCTCATGCCTGCACAGCCCCCCACTAGTATCACCCCTCTTTCCTGCACATCCCCCCCCCCACTGCTATCACCCCTCTTTCCAGCACAGCCCCCCCACTAGTATCGGCCCTCTTCCCAGCACAGCCCCCCCACTAGTATCACCCCTCTTCCCAGCACAGCCCCCCCACTAGTATCACCCCTCTTCCCAGCACAGCCCCCCACTAGTATCACCCTTCTTCCCAGCACAGCCCCCCCACTAGTATCACCCTTCTACCCAGCACAGCCCCCCCACTAGTATCACCCCTCTTCCCAGCACAGCCCCCCACTAGTATCACCCTTCTTCCCAGCACAGCCCCCCCACTAGTATTGCCCCTCTTTCCTGCACAGCCCCCCCCCCACTGGTATCACCCCTCTTTCCAGCACAGCCCCCCACTAGTATCACCCCTCTTTCCAGCACAGCCCCCCCCCCCCACTAGTATCGCCACTCTTTCCTGCACAGCCCACATGTCTTTCTCTACTCTTCCAGGCACGACTCCTCTGGCTTTAGCAATGGTCCTGTCTTACTCCCGCAGTGGCTGCATGGTTGGTCACGTGACTCTGCAGCTGTCAGTGTTTTTCTCTCTCTGGCATTGCTGCAACCAAAGTTGTGTAGCTTATACCAGTCATTGACAAATGGGAAAGACTAATATTCAGTTAACATTATAGTGTTTGTTTCCTACCAGCACCGTGTGCCAAAAGAGTACCACGACCGGCAGCCTCGGATTAACCTTACTTTCCGCACTATGTTCCCGGAGGTCAGGCTGTAACCATCAGGGGGCACAACATGGAGACTGAGCACTGCAGCCTTACTTGTGGATTTGTGTCTGGACTCGCTCATTGTAGCATTACTTGCTGAGGCTGATGGAATGCCTCAGAGATTGGAGGAACTCCACTTTTGTGTTTTCATTATATGAAGAAAAAGATGTTAATATATTTTGTTGCTGGTTGACTGAAACTCTCCTGTCTTCCCTCTCAGTGCATTAATGTATAAATTGATCATGTAACTGTCACACCCATAACTCTAGCCAGGGCCGGATTTGTCCTCTTTACCGCCCAAGGCCACTGTCACCAGCCTGCCCCCTTCAGTATAGGTAGCGAGATGATCCCTTCCCCCTTCACTCCAGTATAGAAAGCTAGACGACCCCTTCCCTCCAGTACAGATAGCTAGATGACCCCATTTACCTCCAGCCAGTATAGATAGCTAGATGACCCCTCCCCCTTTACCTGCAGTATAGGTAGCCAGATGATTCCTTCTCCTTTACCTCCAGTATAGGTAGCCAGATGACTCTTAATCCCCCCCCCCCCCCCTTTCAGTATAGGTAGCCAGCTTACCTTCACACCGCAGCAGCCATCAGTGTCACTCATTCTTCCACTCCTCTCCAGTGCAGAAACTTCCTCTTCCTTTCCGTCTCCAATGCTGCCCAAGTCCAGAGCCGCCGGCCACAATGCAAACGTGCACAGAGAGCAAGGTGGCCGCTGCACAGGTGGCTAGCAGCAGAGTACTGTGGTCAGGCGCTCGCCTGATCTCCCTGCATTGCAGCATTTGCAAGCTTGCAAATGCTGCACCAGTTTAGCCTGCTGCTTCTGTGCCATTGCTCCTGTGGTGCCCTTGCTCCTGTGGTGTCCTAGGCCATGGCCTAAATCCGGCCCTGACTTTAGCTATTTCCACCCCAAACCACATGAAAAGAACATATAGAGCCATCTGCTATGTGGATACAGGGGTCTGCTGTATGCCCCTGATGAGCAGTGAACTTCACCAGCATTCAGAGTTTATCGAGGATTTCATCATTTATTGTATCGTATTCACACTGCATCTATACTCATTGCATCCCTACTCCTAAGTCATTAGTCACTATGTGCTACCCCATGAAGTACTCACCTGGGGCTTCCTGCAGCCCCTTGCAGCCGACATGTCCTACGCAGCATCTCCGCTCGCAGCCACCAATCCGGGGTCCCCACTTGATGGTTTGGTGTAATGTTTTAGACCTGGTCTAACATTCAGTAATTACACAGTTCACAGAGGCAAACAAGGAGTAACCACGCCCACTTTTTCTGACAGAGATTAGACCAGCTCATTTCTGTCAGTAAAGTAATGGCCCATACTCACGAGGGACTTTTGTCGCCTCAACACACGGCGCGCGCGTGTTGCGGCGACAGGTCGCTCGTGAGTATGGGCCGCCGCACGCGCGCGCACCCCGAACTGTCGCCCGCCGCTCATGTCGCCATGCGATTGAAAGTTTCAATCGCATGGCGACAGTCGCCGCCGCACCTCCCCCGCAACTGTCGCTAGTCCGCGTGAGTACGCGGACTAGCGACAGCAACCTCCATTGTATCATATGGAGCTTCCGGCGGGGGGAGGAGGAACGTCGGCGACAGCTTCCGCCTCGCCGCTGGTCCCTCTTCCGCGTGTGTACGCGGAGGGACCTGGAGAGAATCTGTCGCCGGCCTGTCGCCCACACGCTCACGTGTGCTGGCGACAGGCAACTTCTGCAGCCCGTGAGTACGGGCCATTATTCTATGAGGTATTTTAGATGTGAGGATGGAACCCTTTGAATTAATTATGCAGGAGTTTAATTGTATGCAGAGGAGAGCTCATCAGAGGAGAAGGATGTCAGTCATAGCTACTCGTTTGTGAATTGCATCTTTTGATCATTTCCCCTGCTTTACCCACCTAATTACCAAATGGTTTACACCAGGTCTAAAACATTTGGTAATAGTAAATTCCCCTTTGATGCAACTGAGTAAACCATCAGTAGCAGGACAGACATCAGGGGGGGGCAGCTGACACTGCAGTGAGAGGCCCCCCAAAGCGCTGGAAGGGCCACATGTGCTGGCTGCGGGCCTGTGGCTCACTAACCAGCACACCGCGTTCCAGCACTGAGAGAAGAGTGACATCAGCACTTGAACGTGGGGAGCAGATGAGTGACTCCGCTACAGCTGCCTTTCTATACTGGGGCACCACCTATATTTGGCTAGGGCAGGGGAACGAGCTGAGACAGAAGGGGACAAGAGGTAACACAGGGATAAAAGAGCCACAGGAAGAAAAGAGGGGGACCTACAAGTCCTTATCTCATTTGTTAACCAGGGACTACCTGTATTTTGATTGTATTTGGCTCCACCCACAACATGCCATGGTCATGCCCACTTTTTTCCCGCTTCACGCACTTTTCTCACGGACACATGGGTGGGGTGGCTAGTGGGCGGGCACAGCAACCAGTGGGTGTCCAGGTTTGATGATGCGTGAGGGGCCCCAAAATTTCTGATGGCATCCCTGATCAGTAGACTAAAAACCATCTGTAGACTAGTCTAAACTGCTTAGTGAATTGAGGCCAATGTCTAAAAACTGACCATTTGAGCCATGAAATCCAGGTCTAGTTGGATAGCCACACCCACTCTATGTAAAACTGCTGACTTATCTGTGGGTGGGATATGTGACCACTCCCACCAAACCTGTACTCTTTGTGCACAGCTGCAATTCCTTCCCCAGCCAACAGGGAGTCACTGGAATGCCTTCTTCACCGTCACAATACAATCTGAATTGAATGAACTACCGATACACTCTGCACTCTTATCACAAGATATTTGGTATCGCTGCCACCACTTCTTCAGAGACTCCTAAACCTAACGATTCCTGTAGGAGAAAAGTAATTTCAGACAATCTAACTAGAAATAACAATATCACAACTTAACAATCTGAACACGCGCAAGACCAAAATAGCATAACCATTTATTTAATAAAAAAAATCATGCAAAAAAAAAAAAAAAAAAGATTAGAAGTAAAAAAAAAAAAGTCAAATAATTCTAACTAAATGAGATGGGATAGCAAATTAAAAGGAATTTGAAATACAAAAAGTAACTAGTGCTGAGATAGTTTTGTGAAATGACTGTGCATCCGCTGAGCTTGTAAAAGGCAAACTTCTGGAAAGTTCCACAATCTTTGTACAGCCCGGAAATCTTTGTTAAATAATCCAACAATACTAAGGGCCCGTTTCCACTTCGGTTATTTAGCCGGCGATTCTGCAGAGTTTTCCCGCACATGATTCGCACGGGTAAACTCTGCCATAGGGGATGACGGGGCTGCGGCGGAATCCCCCGCAGAATTTGCCGCGGAGGCTGCGAATCCCATAGCCATGCATGGCACGGCTCATGGGATTTGCCTGCGATCCCGCCCACCCGCTCAGTGCATTCGTGGAAACGAGCCCTAACACTGGCCCCTGCTGGATTGATCAATGTTTAGATCAGGCTAAAGACAGGCAATGGACATCTGTGAGCTGGAACATGGGCTCTTCACTCCCTCTCTGCCGGGAAGGAGTCTGTTGGAGAGATGGGTGGACTTCTGCAATTCTAGAGCAGAGCCATCCTCTTCATTATAGGAAGAAATTAGTATGAAATACATGAATGCCGCATCCTTCTGGCAAGACGTAAGACAATGAATCCAATAACGCTTTCTGGTTCAGTATGCTCTCTTGTATTCATAGACATAAAATACAGATGATTTATTATACTTCAGAAATTAATGACTCGGCTTTGGAACATGACACAATTATGAATCGCCTCTTGAACCAGCAAATTCAAAATAAACTTCCGCACAATCATGCAAATCTTCATGCGAATCCATTCATAAAAATTATGCCTAATCAATGCTGTCCCTACAGCTAAGTTAAAAACTGGGATCTTCGTTACAAGAATAAAGTCTCTTGCATAGTCACATACACCGCGTAGAGGTTGCCCAGTGTCGTATGTGTCCTAACTCTGGCCCTGTAACATGCATAGCACAAACATGCACGCATTCAGTTCATCAAAACCTATCTAAGGAATACGAGCACATATCCTTACTGTCCTCCCTGGGACAGATAGTGCATTTAACTAATCCTGCAGGGGAGCTGCTAGTACCTACATATGTACTATGCGAACACACCAGCAAGCTTTGTGTGTTAACCTTTTCCCGACCGCATTACGCCGATGGGCGTGGCCGCGGCGGCAGCCCCAAGACCGCCTGACGTCGATTGGTGTAAAGTCCTGGGGCTCTGTTTTGCAGGAGATCGCGCGCAGGCTGCGCGCGCATCTCCCGTTTGGGGGACGGAGCTCCGCCCCGCCTTCAGTCTCCGAGCTGCTATTGCCGCTCGGGAGACTGTTAGATGGCGTGATCGCCGGCTATTTACACTGTGCAGCGCTGCGATCAGCAGCAGCGCTGCACTGGGGACAGCTGTGTGACACGGCTGTCCCCCTACGGGACGTGAGCGATCTGCTCTCATAGGCAGAAGCCTATGACAGCCGACCGCAGTAATTGGCTGGCTGTGGGGAGAGAGGGAAGGAAGGGATTTAAAGAAAAAGTTTGTTGGTTTTTTTTTAAACGAACAATAATATTTATTAAAAAAAATAAACATGGGGGGAGCCATCAGACCCCACCAACAGAGAGCTCTGTTGGTGGGGAGAAAAGGGGGGGAGGGGGGGGAATCACTTGTGTGCTGTGTTGTGCGGCCCTGCAGCTTGGCCTTAAAGCTGCAGTGGCCAATTTCACTAAAAATGGCCTGGTCGCTAGGGGGGTTTAGCCCTGCAGTCCTCAAGAGCTTAAGATCACTAATAGGGGAAGAGGTACTCTGCTTCCACCTGTGTCACTGAGCCGGCCAATCACAGAGATGTACTCTGCCTCTACCTGTGCCACTGAGCCAGCCTATCACAGAGAGGTACTCTGCCTCTACCTGTGCCACTGAGCCAGCCTATCACAGAGAGGTACTCTGCTTCTACCTGTGTCACTGAGTCAGCCTATCACAGAGAGGTACTCTGCTCCTACCTGTGTCACTGAGCCAGCCTATCACAGAGAGGTACTCTGCCTCTACCTGTGTCACTGAGCCAGTCTATCACAGATGGGTACTCTGCCTCTACCTGTGTCACTGAGTCAGCCTATCACAGAGAGGTACTCTGCTCCTACCTGTGTCACTGTGCCAGCCTATCACAGAGAGGTGCTCTGCCTCTACCTGTGCCACTGAGCCAGCCTATCACAGAGTGGTACTCTGCTTCTACCTGTGTCACTGAGCCAACCTATCACAGAGAGGTACTCTGCCTCTACCTGTGTCACTGAGCCAGCCTATCACAGAGAGGTACTCTGCTTCTACCTGTGTCACTGAGCCAACCTACACAGAGAGGTACTCTGCCTCTACCTGTGTCACTGAGCCAACCTACACAGAGATGTACTCTGCCTCTACCTGTGTCACTGAGCCAGCCTATCACAAAGAGGTACTCTGCTTCTACCTGTGTCACTGAGCCAACCTACACAGAGAGGTACTCTGCCTCTACCTGTGTCACTGAGCCAGTCAATCACAGAGAAGTACTCTGCTTCTACCTGTGCCACTGAGCCAGCCTATCACAGAGGTGCTCTGCTTCTACCTGTGAACAATACCCTATGAGGAGATGGACTAGTCCTAATCCTGTCAGATTAGACAGAGATCTGTCTCTTGGTCGATCTACCCATACATCGTCTGATGTATGGACACCTTTACTCCTTTTCTTTTAAAGTTAGCCAAAAAAATGGTCTCATCCTGATTCAAAATGCCTTGCTCTTACTGATGGCTACAATACTTTACTGCTGCTATTATTTCCCATGAATTGATTTCAGGCATGTTCTCTGCTGGCTCCGTACTGCCATCCTGCAGCAGCAGGAATACTCTAACCTCATTCATTCTCTGCTTCCGCTGAACATTCTTCCTTATGTGGAGATTTCTCGCTGCCCCCTTTATTACGTGGCTGCTGCTGAGGAGAGGTCTCCATGGCAACTAGACTGCTATTCCCATTGGCTGTTATATATTTGGGCGGCTGGCAGAGGGAGGCGGGATGAGAAACGCAGCAATTACTTCATTAATAACACCCCAAATATGGAACATTTCACAAACTGACCGGCTGGGCTGCCAAATCATCCCTTCCATCACTGACAAGTCATGCAGGTTCCGGGGCTACTTACATGTAAACAGGGCTGTCTAAATAGCCACAAGACTCGTATAATCCGTAAATGTCAGTAAGGTGGCGGCACTGATCTACATTCTGTTGTGGCTCCACCACTCCCTCCAAATTAAAGGACAACTGTAATGAGATATATGGAGCTGCCCTATTTATTTCCATTTAAGCAATACCAGTTGCCTGGCTGTCCTGCTGATCCTCTGCCTCTAATACTTTTATCCATAGACCCTGAACAAGCATGCAGCAGATCAGGTGTTTCTAACATTATTGTCACATCTGACAAGATTAGCTGCATGCTTGTTTCTGGTGTGATTCACACGCTACTGCAGCCAGATAGATCAGCAAGGCTGCCAGGCAACTGGTATTGTTTAAAAGGAAATAAATATGGCAGTCTTCATATCCCTCTCACTTCAGTGCCATATAGAGACCTCAGGTGAGGCTCACAGCGCATTCTTCTGGGGGAAACACCTGGGGGAAAAAAGCATTTACTCACCTGGCAGAAGACTCCTCTGGCGCGCATCTCCCCCGGACGATCCTCCTGCAGTCTCCCGCGCTGACAGGCAGAGTGTAGGGCTACGGCAAGATGGCGCCCGAAGCCCTGTACTGGAGACACAAATAGTCTCCAGTACAGGGCTTCGGCAGCCATCTTGCCGTAGCCCTGCTCTCCCTCCAGTGTCGGAACACCGTAAGACAGTAAGGAGGCTGGAGCGGGGCTGCGAGCAATGAACTGGCACGGCGTCTATAGACGCCGCTGCCAGTTCATGCAATAAAGTGACCAGAGTCCCGAGGCCGGGACGTCCCGCTGCTAAAAGCGGTACGTTTCCCGGGACCTCATGCAGCCTGGGACAGCGGACCCCGAATCCGGGACGCCTGGTCACCGTACTTTAAAGAGTCACAGCATTTGGTGGCTCCGGCTAAATAGGTAGTCAGAGGTCCCCCTCAGTATTAGGTAATTAGAGGTCCCCCTCAGTATTAGGTAACCAAAGGTCCCCATCAGTATAAGGTAGCCAGTGGTTCCCCTCAGTATTAGGTAGCCAGAGGTTCCGCCAGTATTAGGTAGCCAGAGGTCCCCCTCAGTATTAGGTAGCCAGAGGTTCCGCCAGTATTAGGTAGCCAGAGGTCCCCCTCAGTATTAGGTAGCCAGAGGTCCCCCTCAGTATTAGGTAGCCAGAGGTCCCCCTCAGCATTAGGTAGCCAGAGGTCCCCCCAGTAATAGGTAGCCAGAGGTCCCCCTCAGTATAAGGTAATTAGAGGTCCCCCTCAGCATTAGGCAGCCAGAGGTCCCCCCAGTAATAGGTAGCCAGAGGTCCCCCTCAGTATAAGGTAATTAGAGGTCCCCCTCAGCATTAGGTAGCCAGAGGTCCCCCCAGTAATAGGTAGCCAGAGGTCCCCCTCAGTACAAGGTAGTCAGAGGTCAGACACCCCCCCTGAGTATTAGGTAGCCAGGGCAATTTCTGAAATTGCCAGTGCTTAAATAAAAATGGGAACGCTCATAGTGTAAACGATCATCTGCAGTTCATCATACACACCTTGTTTAACTGACATTCATCTGCAGATCAGACAATCATCTGCAGATCTGAAAATCCATCCTGACACACCAGATAGGTCAGGGATAAGGTTATTGAGAAATTTAAAGCAGGCTTAGGCTACAAAAAGATTTCCAAAGCCTTGTACATCCCACGGAGCACTGTTCAAGCGATCATTCAGAAATGGAAGGAGTATGGCACAACTGTAAACCTACCAAGACAAGGCTATCCACCTAAACTCACAGGCCGAACAAGGAGAGCGCTGATCAGAAATGCAATCAAGAGGCCCATGGTGACTCTGGACGAGCTGCAGAGATCTACAGCTCAGGTAGGGGAATCTGTCCATAGGACAACTATTAGTCATGCACTGTACAAAGTTGGCCTTGATGGAAGAGTGGCAAGAAGAAAGCCATTGTTAACAGAAAAGCATAAGAAGTCCCATTTGCAGTTTGCCACAAGCCATGTGGGGGACACAGCAAAACATGTGGAAGAAGGTGCTCTGGTCAGATGAGACCAAAATGGAACTTTTTGGCCAAAATGCAAATCGCTATGTGTGGCGGAAAACTAACACTGCGCATCACTCTGAACACACCATCCCCACTGTCAAATATGGTGGTGGCAGCATCATGCTCGGAGGGTGCATCTCTTCAGCAGGGACAGGGAAGCTGGCCAGAGTTGATGGGAAGATGGATGGAGCCAAATACAGGGCAATCTTGGAAGAAAACCTCTTGGAGTCTGCAAAAGACTTGAGACTGGGGTGGAGGTTCACCTTCCAGCAGGACAATGACCCTAAACATAAAGCCAGGGCAACAATGGAATGGTTTAAAACAAAACATATCCATGTGTTAGAATGGCCCAGTGAGATTCGCCAGGCGAACGGTTCGGGCCATCTCTATATATATACAGTATATGGTTTGTGGGCAAGAGTTGGGTTACAGGCACCAATATACAGCTGGCAGGTGATACTAACATTTGTTGCCTCTGAGGAAGCGACAGCAGTTGCGAAACAGCAGTCATGCTATCTTGTAACACAGAGTTCCCCAACCATGTCCTCAAGGCCCACCAACAGTGCATGTTTTGTGGAAATCCACACAGGTAGATAATCAGCTCTGCTGAGACATTAATTACCCCACCTGTGAATGTTTGTGGTTTTCTGCAAAACGTACTGTTGGTGGGCCTTGAGGACAGGGTTGGGGAACTCTCTAACACACCCAGCTGTATCTGTGTACACCAGGGGTCTCAAACTCAATTTACCTGGGGGCCGCAGGAGGCAAAGTCAGGATGAGGCTGGGCCGCATAAGAAATTTCACAATCGCGGCGCATCGCCGCCTCTGCCCGCCCCTCTCACTCTTCCTTCACAGAGAGGGGCGGGGAGAGGCGGCGATCTGTGCGGCGATTGACGTCAGGAGGGGCAGAGCTGAAGCTGAAAGCTCTGCTCCTTCCAGGAAATGCCGGCGGATTGCCCCCCGGGCTATTTGGGGGCTCTGCAGCCCTCGTTTAGCGGCAGGGATGCGGCGGATTACTTGGGAGCACTGAAGCGAACTATAAGGAAGCTTTTGCCGGCGAGGGCCACAAAATATTGTATCGAGGGCCGCAAATGGCTCGCGGGCCGCGAGTTTGAGACCCCTGGTGTACACTCACATCTCAATAAAGGGCTCTTAAAAGAGTGGTGCCCTTGCGGTTTTCTATTATCCTTATCTTGTTGCATTAATGTTGTTTACCAGCTTATGTACTAATGTCTGTATTTATATAAGTACCTGTGTTTGTTTCTTACTCTATGTAGCACCACAGACAATGCTATATAATTCATTATTATGTAGAGTTTGTAGTAATTTGTTGTCACTTCTTCTTGTACCTCTTACATTCGGTGTATTAGGTCCTTGCTGGTTACTTTAGGAGTCTCCAGGGTTGGTTGTTGTGAAAAGACCTCACGTTCTCTTCAGCAGCGTTTATCCTTTTATCGTCTTCTGGAAGTGGAATTCTCTCTTCCTCACACATTGGTTGACATTTGCAAGCTGTATTTGTTTGGTAAGAAAGCTGAGGAGGTGTTGTTCTCTCCTGATGGTGGTTCAGTGACGGGCTTGCCGGTGTCCGCTCCTCTGTGGGCCATAATTCAGTGGCAGATTCAGAATCCTTTTATTTGCCAAGCACGACTGAGTCGTGTCCGGAATTGTATTTGACACATACAAAGCTCACAGCAGAAATATAATCAATCAAACAAAACACAATAGACACAATTACAAAGCACAATGAACAGCAGCAAGGTACATTGAGAACCGAGTTTCGTTGAGAACAGTCTGTTGACAACCTCAGGGGCCTCAGCATTAGGGCTCAAATACACTATAAGCACTTTTCTGGGTGCTTTTTAGCTATCATTGCTTTCTGAGCGCTTTTTGGCCATCGACGCTTTCTTAGAGCTTTTTTTTAAAAAAAACGCCCCCATTGACTGCAAAATTGTGCGCTTTTACCGCAATCACGATTTTACTGTGATTTCAATGTAAGTCTATGGGAGCATTTTTAAAAAAGATCTCTGAAAGCACTAAACTTTTGAACTGAAGGGAACCGTCTGAAAAGTGGTGGTCTGGGTGTAAGGGGTTATTAACAATCAACAAGGTTCAGGAGCGCAGTCTGGAGTTATAGAGGAGGTCAAGTGGGGGGAGGTGTTTCCCGATGATCCTTTCTGTTCTTCCACAGATCTGAAGAGGGCTCAGCACTCTTCTGCTATTCTGCATGTAGTTCATGTAAAGTCATCACACCATCTCTGACATCCTCCATAAAGTTTACCCTGTGACCATCATGTCCATCGTTGGATCTAGAATTCTTGTCTTTGGTTATTCTCAGGATACCTTCCAGTGCCTTAACCCTCCTGGCGGTATAAAAAAATCCGCCAGGAGGGAGCGCAGCAGTTTTTTAAAAACATTTTTTTCCTATATCATGTAGCGAGCCCAGGGCTCATGATAGCCGCTGCTCAGCAGCACCCCCCCCCCCCCCCCCGCCCTCTTCGATCGCCTTCGGCGATCTCCGATCACTGACGTCATTGGGAGTCCCGGGCCACCCCTCGGCGCTGCCTGGCACTGATTGGCCAGGCAGCGCACGGGGTCTGGGGGGGGGGGGCGTGCGGCGCGACGGATAGCGGCGATCAGTGTGCTGGCGCAGCTAGCAAAGTGCTAGCTGCGTCCAGCAAAAAAAAAATTAAACAAATCGGCCCAGCAGGGCCTGAGCGGCACCCTCCGGCGGCTTACCCCGAACTACGTTCGGGGTTACCGCCAAGGAGGTTAACAATAGGGGCTGCAGCCCCTGCACCCATGCGGGGGGGGGGCGCACTTAAGGACATTTTGGGGGGCAGGAGGGGTCACAGCATGAGGGGAGAGCATTGGCCCCCACATCGGCGGGAACGGGGGACAGTCCCCCCCCCTCCCTCACCTCCGGCTCTCCCCCTCAGTGCGCTGCCCTCCTGCATTAATATATAGCCGCAGTGGCGGCAGGAACACAGGCATACCTCTGTGTTCCACCGCTGAGGTCCAATCTCTAAGAGTCACATGCTACTTCCTGTTTATCGGGAAGTAGCGTGTAGCACTTAGAAATCGGACCTTAGTGGTTGTGTAGCACTTGCAATTCACGGTAGTTGGGCAGAGATAACAGCAAGATGTTTTGTCAGCAGTGTTCCTTCAGAATTATTATTCTTTAGTATTTATATAGTGCCGACATCTTCTGCAGCACTGTACAGAGTATATATTGTCTTGTCACTAACTGTCCTTCAGAGGAGCTCACAATCTAGTCCCTACCATAGTCATATGTCTATGTATCGTGTAGTGTATGTATTGCTGTCTAGGGCCAATTTTTAGGGGGAAGCCAATTTACTTATCTGTATTTTTTGTGTGGAGGAAAGCAGAGTGTCCGGAGGAAACTTATGCAGACACGGGGGGAACATACAAACTTTGTGAAAATACTGCCCTGGCTGGGATTCAAATCCAGGGACCCTGCGCTGCAATGCGCTGCAAGGTGCGAGGCTTACCACTATGCCACCGTGCTGCCCAGTGGCATAACTATGTACTATATACAGTACCTCTAACATTTATGTAAATATTTCATTACATCTTTTAATGTGGCAACACTGACATATGACACTGCGATACAATGTAAAGTAGTGAGAGTACAGCTTGTATAACAGTGTAAATTTACAACTCAACACACAGCCATTAATGTCTGCACCGCTCAAAAGTGAGTATACCCCTAAGTAAGGAATGACCCAATTATACATTTTCCCTCTCCGGTGTCATGTGACTCGTTAGTGTTATAAGGTCTCAGGTGTGAATGGGGATCAGGTGTGGTATGTTTGGTGTTATGGCTTTCATACTCTCTCATACTGGTCACTGAAAGCTAAACATGGCACCTCATGGCAGAGAACTTTCTTAAAGAGAACCCCGAGGTGGGGTTCTGACAATGATATCTGCATACAGAGGCTGGATCTGCCTATACTGCCCAGCCTCTGTTGCTATCTCAATCCCCCCTAAGTTCCCTGTGCGATCTGCTATGCCCCCATAAATCACAGCCGCGCTGTCGACACGCAATCTCTCTCCAATCAGTGGGGAAGGAAGGGACGCGGGCGGGGACCAGAGCTATGCAGGAGGCGGGGGGAGTGGCGAGACTGACACTGAATAGGTAAACACAGCCCGCTGCGACACGCTGTGTGTCGACAGCGCAGCTGTGATTTCAGGGGCATAGCAGAGCGCAGGGGGGGGGGGGGCCTTAGGGGGGATTGAGATACCAACAGAGGCTGGGCAGTATAAGCAGACCCAGCCTCTGTGTGCAGATATCATTGTCAGAACCCCACCTCGGGTTCTCTTTAAGGGGCTTAAAAAAAGTATTCTCTATGTATAGATGACCTAGGCTATTGACAACACCCTGAAACTGAGTGGCAGCACAGTGACCAAGACCAGAACAGGCCTCGCCATGGCCGACCAAAGGAGTTGAGTACTTGTATTCAGCATCATATCCAGAGGTTGTCTTTAGTGCTGGCAGCATTGCTGTAGAGGGTGAAGGGGTGGGTGGGTGGGGGGGAAGCCTGTTAGTGCCCAGACCATACCCACTCACTGCATCAAATTGGTGTGCATAGCTGCCTGTCGTCCTAGAAGGCAGGAGCAGTTAAAAAAAGCGCAGCCAAAAATGGGCGCAATTGTTATTTATTGTAAATTGATAGCTGTTGCGGCTGCAATTACATTGTTATTCATTTTATGATTGCTAGTTGTGATTAGAAGAGCTTAAAGTTAGGCACCACCAGGGGGGTCGTAGGGTTAGGCACCACCATAAATAACAATTTCAATAACAGTTACAGGAAATAATAATTTTGGCACAGCGTTAAATAACAATAATCATAACAAAAATGGTAAATAACAATTTAATAGCAGTATGACATTATCTGTAAATTTACCGATAGTCTACAAACTGACTATAATCTAGCCTCTCCCTACTCTCTCACAGAACCCTCCCCAGTTGGTGCCGACCCCTAAGACCCCCCTGGTGTTGCCTAATCCTAAACCCCCACTGGTGGTGCCTAACCCTAAGAACACCATTTGAAAATTGAAATTGTTATTTAACGTTTCGCCTAAATTAGCTTGCAACTTTTTCAAATGTATGCTAGAAGGCACGCTCTTCAGGTGAGAAGTACGAAGACCAGTGTGTCTTGCCTACAGTGAAACATGGTGGTGGGAGTGTCATGGTTTGGGGCCTTATGAGTGCTGCTGGCACTGGGGAGCTACAGATCACTGAGGAAGCCATGAATGCCAACATATACTGTGATATGCTGAAGCAGAGCATGATCCCCTCCCTTTGGAAAATGGGAAGTGTACTGGGTACATTACAATATACAAATACTGTATCTATGAATAAAATGCAGTGGCAGCTTTCAGAGCAAATAAACTGTTCTTTGGGAACTTGTAATTTCTAAATGAATAATAATACTTGTGCACAAAAGCAAATATGATAACTGTATGGGTTATAAAAAGTTGGGAAACACGTTTTTATTGAATACTAGCTGATGGCCCGGCGTTGCCCGGGTATGTATTTGGCTGGTGCTCGTCCACATTTTCTAACCCTAACACACAGTTACTCAATGACCTAGTTTGTGAGCTTTGTGGTCTTTGGCATCAATAATTTTCATTGAAATGAAACAAATATGATTGGCTGTTTGTGGCTCCACCCCCTTTTCTGAATTTGAACCCCAGTCACCAAATGACCAACTGTACCAGGTTTGAGGCTTGTGCCATTAACAGTGCAAGAATGGCAGCAATTTAAATATTCCCCTTGAAAATCAATAGATGAATTTTGATTGGCTTTTTTAGGCTCCACCCACTTCTCTGAATATTAATCCCAGTCACCCAGTGACCAACTGTGCAAAGTTTGAGAACCCTGCCATCAACAGTGAAATTTGTATCGTCTCCGCCCACTTTTTGGTTATGGGGATAAAAAGTATCCTGTATGTTATTCCAGGTATTGCACTATGTGTGTGCCAAATTTAATTCAGATCCGTTCAGGCATTGTTGTGTGATCGAGTTTAATACCGCTTTAAAGAGAAACCATGACTAAGAATTGAACTTCATCCCAATCAGTAGTTGATACCCCCTTTCCCACAAGAAATCTATTCCTTTTCACAAACAGATCATCAGGGGGCACCGTATGGCTGATATTGTGGTGAAACCCCTCCCACAGGAAACTGTGAGGACCATGGTCCTGGCAGTTTCCTGTCTGTGAACCTCGTTGCATTGTGGGAAATATCTGTTTACAGCTGTTTCCAACTGCCAAAAAAAGCAAGCAGCAGCTACTTCCACTGACATCACCTACCAGCAGTAAAAATGTCACCATGTGATGTCAGAATGTAAATCGGGGAGAGGAAAGATTTTACAATAGGAAAACACTGACTAAATCATTTATGCATAATTATTGTAAAAATGAAGATTTTTTTTTTTATTACATTATTTTCACTGGAGTTTCTCTTTAAGTACATTGCATCAAACATGAGCAGCTTGAGTCAGTATAGTGTTACCTCTTGTGTCTCTGGGGAATGACGCACATACTGTGTCATTAATTGGATGAGTGGCTGTGCTCTGCAGACCAGATTAATTGCAGGTGCTGTTGCAGTCAGTAAGCAGTGCCTTGCCATGTGTTTTTGTATTGTGACGTCATTGTTTTTGTGTACCACTGAACACTATTCTCAGTGCTGTAGCAGTAGGGGATGCAGAGGTAGCGACCGCACCAGGGCCCCTGGACCAGAATGCCCACTAGGATTCCTCCTTTGACTGTTTTATTAGCTCTCTTTTGGTGCTATGCTGGTAATGATCAAGTCCATATGAGCTTTGATTAGGTGTAACCATTAATAGACTGCTCTACTCCCCTGCTTACGACCCTGACACACTGTGGTTGTCCTTGGCAGGTTTTGGTGCTCCCTATCAATGGTTATAGCGGATCCGAGACGAAAAACTAACTATAACAAGTAACATTATATATATATATATATATATATATATATATATATATATATATATATATATATATATATATATCCGTTAGCCGGGCGCATCCGGCAGGTGGCGACAAAACTCTACCAGAGTTACATCTTACCCTACTAGCCATGGCGGCCTGGAGGGGGAATAGTAATTAGCGCCACCTGCCGGATGTATATATACCTGTATATGTGTGTGTGTGTGTGTGTGTGTGTATATATATATCTCGTATCTAAAGTTTAGATTAGTTTACACAGCATATCTAGCTGCAAACAGCTTCAACAGTATATGATTTATTCTTCCTGTGATACAATGAGAGCAGCCATGTTCTGTTTGTCACATTACACACAGGCAAGCTGATCTGTATCTCCAGCCCTCAGCCTGTGAAAACTTTACTCCCCTCTCCTCCTCCCCTCTGCCTCTGAAATCTCTGGCTAGTAACACCGCCTCCTCCTCCGGCACAGACTAAGCTCCCCCAAGTAATTGCTACATGGGTCTCAAAGTGCCAAGGCACTGGAGGAGCTGTGGGCGAGGCTTGTTTAGTTTTATAGGGAATTAGAGTATTAAAACAAAACAAAAAAAGTATTTGGCTTGAGGAATGCCCTATAAACTATATGAAAGGAACACAATTATGCAATGAGTAAAAGTTTATCTCGGATCCACTTTAACTATAGACTGTTTGAGGATGCCCAATGTAAAATTTGAACTGGGGCCCATAGCTCCTAAGCTACGCCACTGGCTATAATGCCCCTGTGTAACATTTTTAACCTTGTAATCTTTCCCTATCTATCGTACAGCGCTGCATAATATGTTAGCTCTTTATAAATAAAGTTTAAAGTGACACTGAAGTGAAAAAACCGCATGATATAGTGAATTGTATGTGTATTACGTGTATTACGGATTATTAAAAGAACATGTGTATTACGTATGTGTATTACGTGTATTACGGATTATTAATAGAACATTAGTAGCAAAGAAAAGAGTTTCATATTTTTATTTTCAATTATATAGCTTTTTTTTTATAATGTATTGCAAGCCACACTTTTTATTTTTTTAAACTATGAAACAAGCAGAGCTAATGACCTTTTGAACTCCCCTGCAGTAAAACCTTATCTAAAGCTGCCTCTCACTGTTTCTTTGATGTATAATGCTGGGAATACACCTGGGGCTTGATTCACTAACCGGTGCAAAGTGTTAGCACTGCAGTGCTAAGCAGATGTTCGCGCAATAAGCGGCTGTGCGTGTGAGATGGTGCGTGTAAAGTTTGCACTTTCAAACCATTGATTTCACGCGCAAAGCTTAGTGCTGTGTGTTGTGCGCGAAACGGCGCACTTGGTGCACCCGAAAAGGCACATTGGGTGCGCCCGAAACTGCGCATCGGTGCAACGTTTCGGGGGCAGCAGGTGCAACATTTCCAGCGTACCGGGTGCGATGTTTCCAGCGCACCACGCAGCGCTAAGCTTTGCACGCAAAAAACTTTTTTTTTTTCAAAAAGACCTTATAGTTTTTGAGAAAATCGATTTTAAAGTTCTTCTTCTGACCGTGGGAAAAGTAAACACCCGCCGACTTTAGCGGTGAATAGCAAAGCCCCCTTAAAAGCTAGAAACACCAAAATTGCAGGGAATGTTAAGAAGAACAGTGGGAACAAGAGGAAAACATTTTTTTCAAAACAACCTTTTACTTTTTGAGAAAATCAGTTTTAAAGTTTCAAAGGAAAAGTTACAGAGCCGATTCATTTGATTCATTAAAAAGAGCCGATTCATTAAAAAGAACCGGATGATTAATAAACCGGTTAGTATAGCTTAGAATGAGTCCTGTGCGGACGTATAGCTGCCGGCTTCTACTGTCTCTCCCCACCTGCCTTCACCTGCCACCCTCACCTAGGCTGGCACCCGGTGCACCCATGGGTGCCAGGCTAGGTGAGGGTAAGAGGTGAGGAGGTAGGGAGGACAGCGGGAGCCGGCAGCTATGCGTGCCACAGGACACATTCTCTGCTATGTGGGGGGCGGCGGAGATCTTCAATCAACTTAATTGAAGATCGCAAGATGAGAGGATACTGTAGCTGTGGGACATTTCCGAGGATATTGACGTGGGAACATTTTTTTTAAAAGTACAGGTAAGTATTTCTGGTTAATTAAGAACATTAAAGGACTTTTTTCGTTGTTGTGTTTTTATTTCATTTAAACCTTTGTGGAAATGGGTAAGGGGTACTTTGTATACTTTGTACCCCTATACTCATTTCTCCTGGGAGGGGGGTGGGCATCTGGGGTCCCCTTCTTAAAGGGGACTCCTAGATGCCACCATGATCCCCACCCCCCGGGAGTCGTCGCCCCCACCTCCTCCTGGGAAACCGGAGGTGGGGAAGAGCCACTTGTCCATGGATTGGACAAGGGCTCGGGGGGAGAGGGGAAGGCTTGGTCGCCCCTTTCCCCTGGGGCCCCCCCATACCATGGACCATGTGGGCTTGTATAGCTCATGATGCGAAGCCCCACGCGGCCGGGGCTCCGCATTCTGGCTATCCCAGCCTGCATGGGGGACAAGGGGTTACAGAGGCTCGGGAGGGGGGACCCCACGTCATTTTTTTTTTCAGGTTTCCCACACTCGGCACATAAAAATAATAAAACATTTTTTTTAACCACTTGAGGACTGCAGTGTTAAACCCCCCTACAGATCAGGCTGTTTTTGTACAAATTGGCTGCTGCAGCTTTAAGGCCAAGCTGCAGGGCGGCACAACACAGCACACAAGTGATTCCCTCCCCCCCTTTTCTCCCCACCAACAGAGCTTCCTGTTGGTGGGGTCTGATTCCCACACACAGTGTTTTTTTTTTTAATAAATATTTATTATTATTATTTCTTTATTTAAATATTTTTTTTAAATCCCTCCCTCCCCCCGCCGGCCAATCCTGGCGATCGACTGTCATAGGCTTCTGCCCCTTGTCCATGGATTGGACAAGGGCTCGGGGGGAGAGGGGAAGGCTTCTGGGGGAGAGAGGGGCGGCCAAGCCTTCCCCTCTCCCCCCGAGCCCTTGTCCAATCCATGGACAAGGGGCTCTTTCCCACCTGTGGTGCCCCAGGAAGAGGTGGGGTGACGAGTCCCTGGGTTCATGGTGGCATCTGGGAGCCCCCTTTAAAGTGAACCTCCAGACTAAAAATCGACTCAGCAGCACTGAAAAGGTCTGGTGTTTCTTTAACAGTGCCACAGCATCAGAACTTTGTTTCTCTTATACAAGCCTCATTTTTAGCTGCACAGAAGAAAACATGCCCGGGCAGTTTTCCCCTTATGCTGTGCAAAGCATGATGGGATTTCTGATGTTGTTGTTCTCGTTCTGCTGTTTTGGTGCAATTTTTTTTTTTTACATTTTGAATTTGACATTTGAAGCCTAGTGCATGCAGCTGGGAGGGGTTATCAGGACAAAAGACAGTTGGAACTGTGTCTCATGCTCCCTGTCACCTCCTTTCAACCAAAAAGATGGCTGCCCCCATGACAAAGATGGCAGCCCCCATAAATCACAAACATTTGCCTGTTCTTTTAAAACAAAGTGGGTAAAAGATTATATTACCTATCTATTGTAACTAACATAACTAATGTAACTTAATAACAGTATGTTTGTTTAGGCTGAAGTTCCCCTTTAAGAAGGGGACCCCAGACGCCCACCCCCCTCCCAGGAGAAATTAATATAGGAGTATAAAGTACCCCTTACCCACTTCCACGAAGGGTTAAATGAAATAAAAACACAATGACGAAAAAAGTCCTTTAAAGTTCTTAATTAACCAGAAATACTTACCTGTACCTTTAAAAAAAGTTCCCATGCCAATATCCTCGGAAATGTCACACGGCTACAGCATCCTCTTATCTTGCGATCTTCAATTAAGTTGATTGAAGATCCCCCCCCCCACCCCCCACATAGCAGAGAATGCATAGCTGCCGGCTCCCGCTGTCCTCCCTACCTCCTCACCTCTCACCCTCACCTGCACCGGGTGCCAGTCTAGGTGGGGGATGACAGATGAAGGCAGGTGGGGAGAGACAGCAGGAGCCGCAGCTGTGCGTCCTGCACAGGACGCATTCTATACTAGCCAGTTCATGAATGATCCGGTTCTTTTTAATGAATTGAATTGAATGAATCGGCTCTTTTTTCTTTGAAACATTAACATTTTCTCAAAAGTATAAGGTCTTTTTGAAAATAAAATGTTTTCCTCTTGTAGTCACTGAAAAAACTCAGGTGTTAGACCCCTTGAAACATCTTTTCCATCACTTTTGTGGCCAGCATAAATGTTTGTCGTTTTCTAAGTTCGCCTCCCCATTGAAGTCTATTGCGGTTTGCAAAGTTCGCACGAACCCAAACTTTTGCGGAAGTTCGTGTTCGAGGTTCGCGAACCTAAAATCAGAGGCTCGAGCTATCTCTATCAATTACATTTAAAATTAACTGTTTACCTCCCACACTCCAAAAATACCCAAATAAAATTTGTAATTAAAAAACAAAAACAAAAAAACAAACATAAATAGTTACCTAAGGGTCTGAACTTTTTTAATATGTTTGTCAAGAGGGTATATTACTATTATTTTTTTTTAATTATAAGCTTGTAAATAGTGATGGACACAAAACTGAAAAAATGCACCTTTATTTCTGAATAAAATATTGTCGCCATACATTGTGATAGGGACATAATTTAAATGGTGTAATAACTGGGACAAATGACCAAACAAATTAAGTGGGTTTTAATTATGTACTATTTTAACCACTTGAGGACCTAGGGCTTTCTACCCCTTAAGGACCGGCCACTTTTTTTCCATTCAGACCACTGCAGCTTTCACGGTTTATTGCTCGCTCATACAACCTACCACCTAAATGAATTTTGGCTCCTTTTCTTGTCACTAATAAAGCTTTCTTTTGGTGCTATTTGATTGCTCCTGCGATTTTTACTTTTTATTATATTCATCAAAAAAGACATGAATTTTGGCAAAAAAATGATTTTTTTTAACTTTCTGTGCTGACATTTTTCAAATAAAGTAAAATTTCTGTATACATGCAGCGCGAAAAATGTGGACAAACATGTTTTTGATAATAAAAAAACCCATTCAGTGTATATTTATTGGTTTGGGTAAAAGTTATAGCGTTTACAAACTATGGTGCAAAAAGTGAATTTTCCCATTTTCAAGCATCTCTGACTTTTCTGACCCCCTGTCATGTTTCATGAGGGGCTAGAATTCCAGGATAGTATAAATACCCCCCAAATGACCCCATTTTGGAAAGAAGACATCCCAAAGTATTCACTGAGAGGCATAGTGAGTTCATAGAAGATATTATTTTTTGTCACAAGTAAGCGGAAAATGACACTTTGTGAGAGAAAAAAAAAAAGTTTCCATTTCTTCTAACTTGCGACAAAAAAAAATGAAATCTGCCACGGACTCACCATGCCCCTCTCTGAATACCTTGAAGGGTCTACTTTCCAAAATGGGGTCATTTGTGGGGTGTGTTTACTGTCCTGACATTTTGGGGGGTGCTAAATTGTAAGCACCCCTGTAAAGCCTAAAGGTGCTCATTGGACTTTGGACCCCTTAGCGCAGTTAGGCTGCAAAAAAGTGCCACACATGTGGTATTGCCGTACTCAGGAGAAGTAGTATAATGTGTTTTGGGGTGTATTTTTACACATACCCATGCTGGGTGGGAGAAATATCTCTGTAAATGACAATTTGTTAATTTTTATAACACACAATTGTCCATTTACAGAGATCTTTCTCCCACTCAGCATGGGTATGTGTAAAAATACACCACAAAACACATTATACTACTTCTCCTGAGTACGGCGGTACCACATGTGTGGCACTTTTTTGCACCCTAACTGCGCTAAAGGGCCCAAAGTCCAATGAGTACCTTTAGGATTTCACAGGTCATTTTGAGAAATTTCGTTTCAAGACTACTCCTCACGGTTTAGGGCCCCTAAAATGCCAGGGCAGTATAGGAAGCCCACAAATGACCCCATTTTAGAAAGAAGACACCCCAAGGTATTCCGTGAGGAGTATGGTGAGTTCATAGAAGATTTTATTTTTTGTCAAAAGTTAGCGGAAAATGACACTTTGTGAAAAAACACAATTAAAATCAATTTCCGCTAACTTGTGACAAAAAATAAAATCTTCTATGAACTCGCCATACTACTAACGGAATACCTTGGGGTGTCTTCTTTCTTAAATGGGGTCATTTGTGGGGTTCCTATACTGCCCTGGCATTTTAGGGGCCCTAAACCGTGAGGAGTAGTCTTGAAACGAAATTTCTCAAAATGACCTGTGAAATCCTAAAGGTACTCATTGGACTTTGGGCCCTTTAGCGCAGTTAGGGTGCAAAAAAGTGCCACACATGTGGTATCGCCATACTCGGGAGAAGTAGTACAATGTGTTTTGGGGTGTATTTTTACACATACCCATGCTAAATGGGAGAAATATCTCTGTAAATGACAATTGTTTGATTTTTTTACACACAATTGTCCATTTACATAGAAATTTCTCCCACCCAGCATGGGTATGTGTAAAAATACACCCCAAAACACATTATACTACTTTTTCTGAGTACGGCGGTACCACATGTGTGACACTTTTTTGCAGCCTAGGTGCGCTAAGGGGCCCAACGTCCTATTCACAGGTCATTTTGAAGCATTTGTTTTCTAGACTACTCCTCGCGGTTTAGGGCCCCTAAAATGCCAGGGCAGTATAGGAACCCCACAAGTGACCCCATTTTAGAAAGAAGACACCCCAAGGTATTCCGTTAGGTGTATGGCGAGTTCATAGAAGATTTTATTTTTTGTCACAAGTTAGTGAAAAATGACACTTTGTGAAAAAAAACCAATAAAAATTAATTTCCGCTAACTTTTGACAAAAAATAAAATCTTCTATGAACTCGTCATACACCTAACAAAATACCTTGGGGTGTCTTTTTTTCTAAAATGGGGTCACTTGTGGGGTTCCTATACCGCCCTGGCATTTTACAGGCCCAAAACCGTGAGTAGTCTGGAAACCAAATGTCTCAAAATGACTGTTCAGGGGTATAAGCATCTGCAAATTTTGATGACAGGTGGTCTATGAGGGGGCGAATTTTGTGGAACCGGTCATAAGCAGGTTGGCCTTTTAGATGACAGGTTGTATTGGGCCTGATCTGATGGATAGGAGTGCTAGGGGGGTGACAGGAGGTGATTGATGGGTGTCTCAGGGGGTGGTTAGAGGGGAAAATAGATGCAATCAATGCACTGGGGAGGTGATCGGAAGGGGGTTTTGAGGGGGATCTGAGGGTTTGGCCGAGTGATCAGGAGCCCACACGGGGCAAATTGGGGCCTGATCTGATGGGTAGGTGTGCTAGGGGGTGACAGGATGTGATTGATGGGTGTCTCAAGGTGTGATTAGAGGGGGGAATAGATGCAAGCAATGCACTGGCGAGGTGATCAGGGCTGGGGTCTGAGGGCATTCTGAGGGTGTGGGCGGGTGATTGAGTGCCCTAGGGGCAGATAGGGGTCTAATCTGATAGGTAGCAGTGACAGGGGGTGATTGATGGGTAATTAGTGGGTGTTTAGAGTAGAGAATAGATGGAAACACTGCGCTTGGGTGGTGATCTGATGTCGGATCTGCGGGCGATCTATTGGTGTGGTTGGGTGATCAGTTTGCCCGCAAGGGGCAGGTTAGGGGCTGATTGATGGGTGGCAGTGACAGCGGGTGATTGATGGGTGGCAGTAACAGGGGGTGATTGATGGGTGGCAGTGACAGGGGGTGATTGATGGGTGATAGGTGATTGGCAGGTAATTGACAGGTGATCAGTGGGTTATTACAGGGAAGGACAGATGTAAATATTGCACTGGCGAATTGATAAGGGGGGGTCTGAGGGCAATCTGAGCGTGTAGGCGGGTGATTGGGTGCCCGCAAGGGGCAGATTAGGGTCTGATCTGATGGGTAACAGTGACAGGTGGTGATAGGGGGTGATTGATGGGTAATTAGTGGGTGTTTAGAGGAGAGAATAGATGTAAACGCTGCGCTTGGGTGGTGATCTGATGTCGGATCTGCGGGCGATCTATTGGTGTGGGTGGGTGATCAGATTGCCCGCAAGGGGCAGGTTAGGGGCTGATTGTTGGGTGGCAGTGACAGGGGGTGATTGATGGGTGATAGGTGATTGGCAGGTGATTGACAGGTGATCAGTGGGTTATTACAGGGAAGGACAGATGTAATTAATGCACTGGCGAATTGATAAGGGGGGGGGGGGGTCTGAGGGCAATCTGAGCGTGTGGGCGGGTGATTGGGTGCCCGCAAGGGGCAGATTAGGGTCTGATCTGATAGGTAACAGTGACAGGTGGTGATAGGGGGTGATTGATGGGTGATTGATGGGTAATTAGTGGGTGTTTAGAGAAGATAACAGATGTAAACGATACATTTGGGAGGTAATCTGACGGCGGGTTTGCGGGCGATCTAATGGTGTGGGTGGGTGATCAGATTGCCCGCAAGGGGCAGGTTAGGGGCTGATTGATGGGTGGCAGTGACAGGGGGTGACAGGGGGTGATTGATGGGTGATAGGTGATTGGCAGGTCATTGACAGGTGATCAGTGGGTTATTACAGGGAAGAACAGATGTAATTAATGCACTGGTGAATTGATAAGGGGGGGTCAGAGGGCAATCTGAGCGTGTGGGCGGGTGATTGGGTGCCCGCAAGGGGCAGATTAGGGTCTGATCTGATAGGTAAAAGTGACAGGTGGTGATAGGGGGTGATTGATGGGTGATTGATGGGTAATTAGTGGGTGTTTAGAGGAGAGAATAGATGTAAACAATGGATTTGGGAGGTGATCTGATGTCGGATCTGTGGGCGATCTATTGGTGTGGGGGGGTGATCAGATTGCCCGCAAGGGGCAGGTTAGGGGCTGATTGATGGGTGGCAGTGACAGGGGGTGATTGACGGGTGATTGACGGGTGATTGACAGGTGATTGACAGGTGATTGACAGGTGATCAGGGGGATAGATGCATACAGTAAACAGGGGGGGGGGGGTAGTCTGGGGGGGGGGGGGGCGTCTGGGGAGAATCTGAGGGGTGGGGGTGATCAGGAGGGGGCAGGGAGCAGGGGGGGGGGAATAAAAAAAAAATAGCGTTGACAGATAGTGACAGGGAGTGATTGATGGGTGATTAGGGGGGTGATTGGGTGCAAACAGGGGTCTGGGGGGTGGGCAGGGGGGGGGTCTGATGGGTGCTGTGGGCGATCTGGGGCAGGGGGGGGGAGAAATCAGTGTGCTTGGGTGCAGACTAGGGTGGCTGCAGCCTGCCCTGGTGGTCCCTCGGACACTGGGACCACCAGGGCAGGAGGCAGCCTGTATAATACACTTTGTAAACATTACAAAGTGTATTATACACTTTGTATGCGGCGATCGCGGGGTTAACATCCCGCCGGCGCTTCTGTATAGCCGGCGGGATGTTGCGGCGGGCGAGCGGTGACAGGCGCCGGCGGAGGATCGCGTCACGGATGACGCGATCGCTCCGCCCATGCCCTTAGAAGGACCGCCGCCTCTGTGGGTGAGCCGGTCCTTTAGGGCTCCACTTCCCGGCCGCCGCTGTGCGTTAGGCGGTCGGGAAGTGGTTAAAGCTATAATGTCCGAAACCTGAGAAATAATTAAATATTTCCATTTTTTCTTAATATTCCCGTTAAAATGCATTTAGAGGAAAATAATTCTTAGCAAAATGTATCACCTAAAGAAAGCCTAATTGGTGGCGGAAACAACAAGATATAGATCAATTAATTGTGATAAGTAGTGATAAAATTATTGGTGAATGAATGGGAGGTGAAAATTGCTCGGATGCATAAGGTGAAAAACGACTGAAGGCTGAAGTGGTAGTAATATTAATAATACTATAAATACACAGTAATAATAAAGATATTGAGTTTTTATGAATCCCTCTTCCGGCTCACTGATGGGTCACTGTGTCTGGCTGGTACAGTGATTAAGTATTTGGTGACACGACAGCCTTTTGCTGCCTATAAGACTTGTCACCGTGCAGCAGACATACACCTGTCAGTGACATCTATACCCCGTTAGTGTCAGTAAGGCCCGTCCATCACTCCCAGCTCCTCTCCTTTTACCATTTACAATCTTTCCAGGAATGAATCACTAATTAAAGAACAAATCTATCCCCTCACCTCCTCCTGCTGCACAGGAAGCCCCGCCACCCCCCAATCTTCCAGGATCCCCTCTCTGGTGTGTGTCACCCGCTGCACGTCACCGGATGGCTGGCTTTACATGGAGATGGGAGTCATTGTGGCGGATTATGTGTAGGAGGAGAAGGGATATAAAAAGGACGGAGGGAGAAGGAGAGAGGCAGCAGCACAGGACAGCAACCAGGCAACAGAGAGACACAATCTGAGGCACAGCATCACATCTCAGAGAGCATCTCTGCAGCATTGTACAGCCTCTCCTGCTCCTGGGCTCATTCCCGAGCATTGCAGATCTCCCCTGCTCCTCTTCTCCTCCAAATACTGCACCGGGCAGCTTATTCTAGGAGTATTGCAACGTATCTTCATTTTGAAGCCTTTTGCTTAAAACTTGGAATTGGGACTGAATTTAGAGGACTGTTAGAAGCACCTGAGCCTCCTCTCCTGTGGTCTATATTGCTTAGCCTCCTCTGGTCCATATTGCTCAGCCTCCTCATCTCCGGTCTATATTACTAAGCCTCCTCATCTCTGGTCCATATTACTCAGCCGCCTCATCTCTGCTCTATATTTCTCAACCTCCTCATCTCTGCTCCATATTTCTTAGCCTCCTCATCTCTGGTCTATATTAACCAGCCTCTTCATCTCTGCTTCAACATGTCCAACACTGAAGCTATGGACAGGCTCTGCACCTACGAGGAGGCCATGCAACAATGTGCCTACCTAGAGGAGGAATTCCCTCTACCCTCTCCAACCAAAGGTGCCCTCAGAAGGCGCCGAGAGAGTCGGCTTCGCTCTCAGGTGCTCTCCTTTGAGGAGATCCGGGAGGTGGAGGAGGAAGGGGCCTCACCAACAGAGGAGGAAAAGGCCAGGAAATCTTTTCTGAAGTCTTTGGAAAGTCTTAGAAGAAGTTCCAACCATACCCAACTCAGCCGGGACAGACTCAACAACTACAAACTGAGCCAGGACTCCAGTGACTCTGACTCTACTCTATAAATGGACAAACCTCCAGCTCCCAGCTGGTCAGGACCTCAATGTCTGCTGGCCCCTCATCTTCTGGCCCCCACGTCTGCTGGCCTCCACATCTGGCTCCCTCCTCAGCATGTCTGTTGGCCCAACTTCTCTTGGCCACCACCTCTGCTGACCCCACATCTCCTGGCCTTCATGTCTCCTGGATTCCACGTCTGCTGGCCACCTGGGACTTCCTACTGCAGAGGTCACACTGGATTATTCTGATCATGTTTACAGACTTTAATGTTTTGTAGAAGCAGAATCTTTAATTTTATAACTTCTGGTCTCACGTTGATCTCCAGCAATGTTCGTTTCAGGTAGTAAAACTCAGCGAAGGGCTTATATATTAAAATATTTGTGTTGAAAGTCGATCGGGTGACTTTTGTTAAAGCAATATTTATATATTTCTGTTTTTTTTCCCTTGAAAAATAAATATAATTTCTTATCAAATCTTTGAGTTAGTCTTTGTGTCCTTGTTTATGTGCAGAGCTCTTTTTAGCTGTAAAACTGTTGTGCTAAATCAATAATAATAATAATAGTGATCATAATAAAAAAGTGGCCATAAACAGAGATCGGTGCTCAATGTTTCTTACTGACATATTATCTTCACATTATTACTATGCTTTGTATGCATAAAACCCATAGAAAGTGAGCTGGAACACTGTGTAGACAGAACGGTGTACAGTATCTCCAGCTCACAGAAATAGCAGCATCCACTATCATTAGGGCTCTTTCACATCAGAGCTTGCGTTGGAGAACGCTCAAAGCATACGTTTTGTTGCATGCGTTTTACTGCGTTTTGATATGCGTTGCACTGCAGTGAGTGTGCGTTTTTAATCCGTTTTCAATGCGTTACAGCACATAGAAAAACGCAGGTAATTTTTTTTCTTTTAGTTTTCAACTTTCTGCATTGTTCCTCTTGCATTCTGGGACTGATTGCCTGCGTTAACGGATTAAAAACACATAGTGTGCGTTTTACATTGACTAACATTGTAACGCATAAAGCTAGCGTCGGCCGAAAAACTGCGCCTGGGTGCAGTGTAACGCAACGCACAAAAAGGCTGCGTTATATGTGAAAGCTAAAATGAAAGTCTATGGACTTTCATTTCACCTTGGGTAACGCAAACTTTACCCTTTGCGTTGAAACGCAGAAAATCTGCCCTAATGTGAAAGAGCCCTTTGTAAACACTTTGTGTTTAATGTACCCTAAAGGACAACTGTAACAAGAGGTATATGGAGCTGCCATATTTATTTTCATTTAAGCAATACCCGTTAGCTGGCTGTCCTGCTGATACTTTTAGCCATAGCCCGTGAACAAGCATGTAGCAGATCAGGTGTTTCTGACATTCTCAGATCTGACAAGACTAGCTGCATGCTTGTTTCTGGTGTTATTCAGACACTACTGCAGCCAAATAGATCAGCAAGGCTGCCAGGTAATTAGTATTGTTTAAAAGTAAATAAATATGGCAGCCTCCATATTCCTCTCACTTCAGTTGTCCTTTAAGGGGAACTTGAAGCGAGGGGTATATGGAGGCTGTCATATTTATTTCCATTTAAGCAATACCAGTTGCCTGGCTGTCTTGTGATCCTCTGCCTCTAATACATTAAGCCATAGCCCCTGAACAAGCATACAGCAGATCAGGTGTTTCTGATATTATTGTCAGATCTGATTGGATTAGCTGCATGCTTGTTTCTGGTGTGATTCACACCCTACTGCAGCCACAGAGATCCACAGGGCTGCCAGGCAACTGGTATTGTTTAAAAGAAAATCAATATGGCAGCCTCGATATCCCTTCCACCTCAGGCTCTTCTTTCCCGCCCCTCCCCTTCCCTACACACAGGTGCGAAAATAGACCAAATATGTTCCTTTTTACCTAAATACATTAAAGGGAACCTGAAGTGAGAAGAATATGAAGGCTGCCATATTGATTTCCTGCAGTAACGTGTGAATCACACCAGAAACAAGCATGCTGCTAATCTAGTCAGATCTGACAATCATATCAGAAACACCTGATCTGCCGCACGCTTGTTCAGGGGCTATGGCTTATGAGAGGCAGAGGATCAGCAAGACAACCAGGCAACTGGTATTGCTTAAATGGAATTAAATATGGCAGCCTCCATATAACCCTTGCTTCAGGTTCCCTTTAAAGGACAACTGAAGTAAGAGGAATATAAGTGAGAGTATAAGGAGCGAAAATAGACCAACTATGTTCCTTTTTACGTATATACATTAAAGGGAACCTGAGGTGGAAGGGATATGGAGGCTGCCATATATATATGGAAGGGGAGGGGCGGGAAAGAAGACAGAGGAGGGAACAATGTTCTGGTGGGTTGCTATAGATACGGTGTTGTTTATGGGATGTTGGCTAACGCTGTACACACACTGGATTATCAGCCGAGACAGTTCAGAACACCTGCCGATTGTCACCTGGTGTTTGTACTGAGCTTTAGTCTTACAGTATACAGATTACAGGGTACCCAGAGAGCTCATGTCGACACAGAACCACTAGGAGAGTATAAGGGGCGAAAATAGACCAAATATGTTCCTTTTTACTTATATACATTAAAGGGAACCTGAGGTGGAAGGGATATCGAGGCTGCCATATTGATTTTCTTTTAAACAATACCAGTTGCCTGGCAGCCCTGTGGATCTCTGTGGCTGCAGTAGGGTGTGAATCACACCAGAAACAAGCATGCAGCTAATCCAATCAGATCTGACAATAATATCAGAAACACCTGATCTGCTGTATGCTTGTTCAGGGGCTATGGTTTAATGTATTAGAGGCAGAGGATCACAAGACAGCCAGGCAACTGGTATTGCTTAAATGGAAATAAATATGACAGCCTCCATATACCCCTCGCTTCAAAATCCCCTTAAAGGACAACTGAAGTGAGAGGAATATGGAGGCTGCCATATTTATTTACTTTTAAACAATACTAATTACCTGGCAGCCTTGCTGATCTATTTGGCTGCAGTAGTGTCTGAATAACACCAGAAACAAGCATGCAGCTAGTCTTGTCAGATCTGACAATGTCAGAAACACCTGATCTGCTACATGCTTGTTCAGGGTCTAGGGCCAGTTCACGAGGCACAATTTTAACACCCTCCCCTGCAGGCAATTTAGCCTAGAAGCTGCCCTGGACTCAGCTCTGCTGATGAGAGTCTTGTCTGTCCCCGGAACCCAGCTCTGCTGATGAGAGTCTTGTCTGTTCTGGGGACCCAGCTCTGCTGATGAGAGTCTTGTCTGTTCTGGGGACCCAGCTCTGCTGATGAGAGTCTTCTCTGTCCCCGGGACCCAGCTCTGCTGATGAGAGCCTTGTCTGTCCCCGGAACCCAGCTCTGCTGATGAGAGTCTTGTCTGTTCTGGGGACCCAGCTCTGCTGATGAGAGTCTTCTCTGTCCCCGGGACCCAGCTCTGCTGATGAGAGCCTTGTCTGTCCCCGGAACCCAGCTCTGCTGATGAGAGTCTTGTCTGTTCTGGGGACCCAGCTCTGCTGATGAGAGTCTTGTCTGTCCCCGGGACCCAGGTCTGCTGATGAGAGTCTTGTCTGTTCTGGGGACCCAGCTCTGCTGATGAGAGTCTTGTCTGTTCTGGGGACCCAGCTCTGCTGATGAGAGTCTTCTCTGTCCCCGGGACCCAGCTCTGCTGATGAGAGCCTTGTCTGTCCCCGGGACCCAGCTCTGCTGATGAGAGTCTTGTCTGTTCTGGGGACCCAGCTCTGCTGATGAGAGTCTTCTCTGTCCCCGGGACCCAGCTCTGCTGATGAGAGCCTTGTCTGTCCCCGGAACCCAGCTCTGCTGATGAGAGTCTTGTCTGTTCTGGGGACCCAGCTCTGCTGATGAGAGTCTTGTCTGTCCCCGGGACCCAGGTCTGCTGATGAGAGTCTTGTCTGTTCTGGGGACCCAGCTCTGCTGATGAGAGCCTTGTCTGTCCCCGGGACCCAGCTCTGCTGATGAGAGTCTTGTCTGTCCCCGGGACCCAGCTCTGCTGATGAGAGTCTTGTCTGTCCCCGGGACCCAGGTCTGCTGATGAGAGTCTTGTCTGTCCCCAGGACACAGCTCTGCTGATGAGAGTCTTGTCTGTCCCCGGGACCCAGCTCTGCTGATGAGAGTCTTGTCTGTCCCCGGGACCCAGCTCTGCTGATGAGAGTCTTGTCTGTCCCCAGGACCCAGCTCTGCTGATGAGAGTCTTGTCTGTCCCCGGGACCCAGCTCTGCTGATGAGAGTCTTGTCTGTCCCCAGGACCCAGCTTTGCTGATGAGAGCCTTGTCTGTCCCCGGGACCCAGCTCTGCTGATGAGAGTCTCGTCTGTTCTGGGGACCCAGCTCTGCTGAAAAGAGTCTTGTCTGTCCCCGGGACCCAGCTCTACTGATGAGAGTCTTGTCTGTTCTGGATCCCAGCTCTGCTGATGAGAGTCTTGTCTGTCCCCGGGACCCAGCTCTGCTGATGAGAGTCTTGTCTGTCCCAGGGACCCAGCTCTGCTGATGAGAGCCTTGTCTGTCCCCGGGACCCAGCTCTGCTGATGAGAGTCTTGTCTGTCCCCGGGACCCAGCTCTGCTGATGAGTCTTGTCTGTCCCCGGGACCCAGCTCTGCTGATGAGAGTCTTGTCTATCCCTGGGACCCAGCTCTGCTGATGAGAGTCTTGTCTGTTCTGGATCCCAGCTCTGCTGATGAGAGTCTTGTCTGTCCCCGGGACCCAGCTCTGCTGATGAGAGTCTTGTCTGTTCTGGGGACCCAGCTCTGCTGATGAGAGTCTTGTCTGTCCCAGGGACCCAGCTCTGCTGATGAGAGCCTTGTCTGTCCCCGGGACCCAGCTCTGCTGATGAGAGTCTTGTCTGTTCTCGGGACCCAGCTCTGCTGATGAGAGTCTTGTCTGTTCTGGGGACCCAGCTCTGCTGATGAGAGTCTTGTCTGTCCCCGGGACCCAGCTCTGCTGATGAGAGTCTTGTCTGTCCCCGGGACCCAGCTCTGCTGATGAGAGTCTTGTCTGTTCTGGGGACCCAGCTCTGCTGATGAGAGTCTTGTCTGTCCCCGGAACCCAGCTCTGCTGATGAGAGCCTTGTCTGTCCCCGGGACCCAGCTCTGCTGATGAGAGTCTTGTCTGTCCCCGGGACCCAGCTCTGCTGATGAGAGTCTCGTCTGTTCTGGGGACCCAGCTCTGCTGAAAAGAGTCTTGTCTGTCCCCGGGACCCAGCTCTGCTGATGAGAGTCTTGTCTGTTCTGGATCCCAGCTCTGCTGATGAGAGTCTTGTCTGTCCCCGGGACCCAGCTCTGCTGATGAGAGTCTTGTCTGTTCTGGGGACCCAGCTCTGCTGATGAGAGTCTTGTCTGTCCCCGGGACCCAGCTCTGCTGATGAGAGCCTTGTCTGTCCCCGGGACCCAGCTCTGCTGATGCGAGTCTTGTCTGTTCTCGGGACCGAGCTCTGCTGATGAGAGTCTTGTCTGTCCCCGGGACCCAGCTCTGCTGATGAGAGTCTTGTCTGTTCTGGGGACCCAGCTCTGCTGATGAGAGTCTTGTCTGTCCCCGGGACCCAGCTCTGCTGATGAGAGTCTTGTCTGTCCCCGGGACCCAGCTCTGCTGATGAGAGTCTTGTCTGTCCCCGGAACCCAGCTCTGCTGATGAGAGTCTTGTCTGTTCTGGGGACCCAGCTCTGCTGAAAAGAGTCTTGTCTGTCCCCGGGACCCAGCTCTGCTGATGAGAGTCTTGTCTGTTCTGGATCCCAGCTCTGCTGATGAGAGTCTTGTCTGTCCCCGGGACCCAGCTCTGCTGATGAGAGTCTTGTCTGTTCTGGGGACCCAGCTCTGCTGATGAGAGTCTTGTCTGTCCCTGGGACCCAGCTCTGCTGATGAGAGTCTTGTCTGTCCCCGGGACCCAGCTCTGCTGATGAGAGTCTTGTCTGTCCCCGGGACCCAGCTCTGCTGATGAGAGTCTTGTCTGTTCTGGGGACCCAGCTCTGCTGATGAGAGCCTTGTCTGTCCCCGGGACCCAGCTCTGCTGATGAGAGCCTTGTCTGTCCCCGGGACCCAGCTCTGCTGATGAGAGTCTTGTCTGTTCTCGGGACCGAGCTCTGCTGATGAGAGTCTTGTCTGTCCCTGGGACCCAGCTCTGCTGATGAGAGTCTTGTCTGTTCTGGGGACCCAGCTCTGCTGATGAGAGTCTTGTCTGTCCCCGGGACCCAGCTCTGCTGATGAGAGTCTTGTCTGTCCCCGGGACCCAGCTCTGCTGATGAGAGTCTTGTCTGTCCCCGGAACCCAGCTCTGCTGATGAGAGTCTTGTCTGTTCTGGGGACCCAGCTCTGCTGATGAGAGCCTTGTCTGTCCCCGGGACCCAGCTCTGCTGATGAGAGTCTTGTCTGTTCTCGGGACCCAGCTCTGCTGATGAGAGTCTTGTCTGTCCCCGGGACCCAGCTCTGCTGATGAGAGTCTCGTCTGTTTTGGGGACCCAGCTCTGCTGATGAGAGTCTTGTCTGTCCCCAGGACACAGCTCTGCTGATGAGAGTCTTGTCTGTTCTGGGGACCTAGCTCTGCTGATGAGAGTCTTGTCTGTCCCCGGGACCCAGCTCTGCTGATGAGAGTCTTGTCTGTCCCCGGGACCCAGCTCTGCTGATGAGAGTCTTGTCTGTCCCCGGGATCCAGCTCTGCTGATGAAAGCCTTGTCTGTTCTGGGGACCCAGCTCTGCTGATGAGAGTCTTCTCTGTTCTGGGACCCAGCTCTGCTGATGAGAGTCTTGTCTGTCGCCGGGACCCAGCTCTGCTGATGAGAGTCTTGTCTGTCCCCGGGACCCAGCTCTGCTGATGAGAGTCTTGTCTGTTCTGGGGACCCAGCTCTGCTGATGAGGGTCTTGTCTGTCCCCGGGACCCAGCTCTGCTGATGAGAGTCTTGTCTGTCCCCGGGACCCAGCTCTGCTGATGAGAGTCTTGTCTGTTCTGGGGACCCAGCTCTGCTGATGAGAGTCTTGTCTGTCCCCGGGACCCAGCTCTGCTGATGAGAGTCTTGTCTGTCCCCAGGACCCAGCTCTGCTGATGAGAGTCTTGTCTGTCCCCGGGACCCAGCTCTGCTGATGAGAGTCTTGTCTGTCCCCGGGACCCAGCTCTGCTGATGAGAGTCTTGTCTGTTCTGGGGACCCAGCTCTGCTGATGAGAGCCTTGTCTGTCCCCGGGACCCAGCTCTGCTGATGAGAGTCTTGTCTGTTCTGGGGACCCAGCTCTGCTGATGAGAGCCTTGTCTGTCCCCTGGACCCAGCTCTGCTGATGAGAGTCTTGTCTGTCCCCGGGACCCAGCTCTGCTAATGAGAGTCTTGTCTGTCCCCGGGACCCAGCTCTGCTGATGAGAGCCTTGTCTGTCCCCGGGACCCAGCTCTGCTGATGAGAGTCTTGTCTGTTTTGGGGACCCAGCTCTGCTGATGAGAGTCTTGTCTGTGTCGGGGACCCAGCTCTGCTGATGAGAGCCTTGTCTGTCCCCGGGACCCAGCTCTGCTGATGAGAGCCTTGTCTGTCCCTGGGACCCAGCTCTGCTGATGAGAGTCTTGTCGGTCCCTGGGACCCAGCTCTGCTGATGAGAGTCTTGTATGTCCCCGGGACCCAGCTCTGCTGATGAGAGTCTTGTCTGTTCTGGGGACCCAGCTCTGCTGATGAGAGTCTTGTCTGTCCCTGGGACCCAGCTCTACTGATGAGAGTCTCGTCTGTTCTGGGGACCCAGCTCTGCTGATGAGAGTCTTGTCTGTCCCCGGGACCCAGCTCTGCTGATGAGAGTCTTGTCTGTCCCCGGGACCCAGCTCTGCTGATGAGAGTCTTGTCTGTCCCCGGGACCCAGCTCTGCTGATGAGAGTCTTGTCTGTCCCCGGGACCCAGCTCTGCTGATGAGAGCCTTGTCTGTTCTGGGGACCCAGCTCTGCTGATGAGAGTCTTGTCTGTTCTGGGACCCAGCTCTGCTGATGAGAGCCTTGACTGTCGCCGGGACCCAGCTCTGCTGATGAGGGTCTTCTCTGTCCCCGGGACCCAGCTCTGCTGATGAGAGTCTTGTCTGTCCCTGGGACCCAGCTCTGCTGATGAGAGTCTTGTCTGTTCTGGGGACCCAGCTCTGCTGATGAGGGTCTTGTCTGTCCCCGGGACCCAGCACTGCTGATGAGAGTCTTGTTTGTCCCTGGGACCCAGCTCTGCTGATGAGAGTCTTGTCTGTCCCCGGGACCCAGCTCTGCTGATGAGAGTCTTGTCTGTCCCCGGGACCCAGCTCTGCTGATGAGAGTCTTGTCTGTCCCCGGGACCCAGCTCTGCTGATGAGAGTCTTGTCTGTCCCCGGGACCCAGCTCTGCTGATGAGAGTTTTGTCTGTTCTGGGGACCCAGCTCTGCTGATGAGAGCCTTGTCTGTCCCCGGGACCCAGCTCTGCTGATGAGAGTCTTGTCTGTCCCCGGGACCCAGCTCTGCTAATGAGAGTCTTGTCTGTCCCCGGGACCCAGCTCTGCTGATGAGAGCCTTGTCTGTCCCCGGGACCCAGCTCTGCTGATGAGAGTCTTGTCTGTTTTGGGGACCCAGCTCTGCTGATGAGAGTCTTGTCTGTGTCGGGGACCCAGCTCTGCTGATGAGAGCCTTGTCTGTCCCCGGGACCCAGCTCTGCTGATGAGAGCCTTGTCTGTCCCTGGGACCCAGCTCTGCTGATGAGAGTCTTGTCGGTCCCTGGGACCCAGCTCTGCTGATGAGAGTCTTGTCTGTCCCCGGGACCCAGCTCTGCTGATGAGAGTGTCATCTGGTGATGACAGTCACATCTGCTTCTCCCTGACACAAATCCGCTCAGAGGTTTTATAACAAGGAGATGCTAAGTCTGAAGAAGATATAATCCTGTTATATAATACCGACTGACACTGCTTAGCTGCAGAACTACATGAACCAGCATGCCATCTGCTCTCCAGACTTAGGTCCTGACTTACCCAGCATGAACAGGAAGAGGGTAGCAGAGGGAGAGTTACTTACTGTGTGTGCATGTGTGCGTATATACACATATGAATCTGTGTGTAGTGTGTGTGTGTACTGTGTGTGTGTGTGTGTGTGTGTGTACTGTGTGTGTGTGTGTGTACTGTGTGTGTGTGTGTGTAGTGTGTGTGTGTGTGTACTGTGTGTGTGTGTGTGTGTGTGTAGTGTGTGTGTGTGTGTGTACTGTGTGTGTGTGTAGTGTGTGTGTGTGTGTGTAGTGTGTGTGTGTGTGTGTGTGTGTGTAGTGTGTGTGTGTGTGTGTGTATGTGTGTGGTGTGTAGTGTGTGTGTGTGTGGGTGTGTGGGGTGTGTAGTGTGTAGTGTGTGTGTGTGTGTGTGTGTGTGTACTGTGTGTGTGTGTGTGTGTGTAGTGTGTGTGTGTAGTGTGTGTGTGTGTGTGTGTGGCGTGTGTGTGTGTGTGGCGTGTGTGTGTGTAGTGTGTGTAGTGTGTGTAGTGTGGTGTGTGTGTGTATGTGTGTGGTGTGTAGTGTGTGTGTGTCTGTGTGTGTGTGTATATATATGTATTTATGCCTTAATGTGTGTGTGTGTTTTTCATGTCTGTGTGTGTATATGTATCTATCCATGTACAGTATGTGTAAATATGTGTACATGTATGTATTTATGTGTATAAGTGTGTGTATGTGTCTCTGTTTGTGTCTATATTTACGTACGAGTATTTGTGTGTGTCTGTGAGTGTATATGTGTGTGTCTGTGTATGTATTTGTCATACCTCCCAACTTTTTGAGATGAGAAAGAGGGACATTTAAGCCACACCCCTGATCACGCTCCTGTCACACCCCTAGTCACGCATACCATAAAGATGTCATAAGAAAAATATGTTGTTTTATAATTCAAACCACACCACACTATTACCATTTTAAAATTAGTAATATATCAATTTAAAGGATGGGAATAAAGTTTAGAGTCAATCAAACACATTTTTTTAGTAGAGAAATATATATATTTACATAGAAAGAGGAACAAAGTCCTGAAAGAGGGACAAATGAGGAGGAAAGAGGGACAGAGGGACAGGGCTCCCAAAGAGGGACTGTCCCTCCGAAAGAGGGACAGTTGGGAGCTATGATTTGTGTATGCATAAATGTATGAATATGTATACATTTATGTGCGTGTGTATGTATGTATGTGTATATGTCAGTGTATATGTGTGTGTGTGTGTGTGTGTGTGTGTGTGTATACAGGATCTTCTAAAAAAATTAGCATATTGTGATAAAGTTCATTATTTTCTGTAATGTACTGATAAACATTAGACTTTCATATATTTTTAGATTCATTACGCACAACTGAAGTAGTTCAAGCCTTTTATTGTTTTAATATTGATGATTTTGGCATACAGCTCATGAAAACCCAAATTTCCTATCTCAAAAAATTAGCATATTTCATCCGACCAATAAAAGAAAAGTGTTTTTAAAACAAAAAAAGTCAACCTTCAAATAATTATGTCCAATTATGCACTCAATACTTGGTCGGGAATCCTTTTGCAGAAATGACAGCTTCAATGCGGCGTAGCATGGAGGCAATCAGCCTGTGGCACTGCTCAGGTGTTATGGAGGCCCAGGATGCTTCGATAGCGGCCTTAAAGGGAACTTTAACTGAACGGGGGGTAAAGAGTTTCACTTACCTGGGGCTATTACCAGCCCCCTGCAGCAGTCCTGTGCCCTCGGAGCCGCTCTGGAATCCTCCGGTCCCCCGCTGTCACTTAGTTTCGTTTTTGACAACTCACCAGTCGGCCGGCCGCCATGCATATTATTGGACGCATTCCCTACTGCAATTAGCGCTGTTGCGGACCGCAACGCGCATAAAAATACGCGTTGCTGCATTCTGCACGCGTAGATATGCAGCAACGCGTATTTTTGTACACGTTGCGGTCCGCAACAGCGCTAATTGCAGTAGGGAATGCGTCCAATAATACGCATGGCGGCCGGCCGACTGGTGAGTCGTCAAAAACAAAACTAAGTGACAGCGGAGGACCGGAGGATTCCAGAGCGGCTCCGAGGGCACAGGACTGCTGCAGGGGGCTGGTAATAGCCCCAGGTAAGTGAAACTCTTTACCCCCCGTTCATTTAAGGTTCCCTTTAAGCTCATCCAGAGTGTTGGGTCTTGCATCTTCAACTTTCTCTTCACAATATCCCACAGATTCTCTATGGGGTTCAGGTCAGGAGAGTTGGCAGGCCAATTGAGCACAGTAATACCATGGTCAGTAAACCATTTACCAGTGGTTTTGGCACTGTGAGCAGGTGCCAGGTCGTGCTGAAAAATGAAATCTTCATCTCCATAAAGCTTTTCAGCTTTTCATGGGTTTTCATTGTATGCCATTAACAGTGAAAGAATGGCAGCAATTAAATATTCCCCTTGAAAATCAATAGGTGAATTTTGATTGGCTTTTGTAGGTTCCACCCACATTTCTGAATATTAATCCCAGTCACCCAGTGACCAACTGTGCGAAGTTTGTGAACCCTACCATTAACAGTGTAAGAATGGCTGCAGTTTACATTTTCCAGCGAAATTATTATTTGTCTCCGCCCACTTTTTGGTTATGGGAATAAAAAGTATCCTATATGTTATTCCAGGTAATGTACTATGTGTGTGCCAAATCTCATTCAAATCCGTTCAGCCATTGGTGCGTGATCGAGTAACAAACATCCAAACTTTCACATTTATAATATTAGTAAGATAACATGATCTCTGCCGCTCCCTAGTGTTCATAAAAGAGTACTATAGGCAATCACATTGGTAGTCAAACCCTGAGAGCATCATAAATATTATTAAGCAACACTGGTGTTAGACATAATAGAGAATAAATAAATCATTAAGTCAAATAATCTAAAAATCAAGTAAATAATAATAAGTATATCATAATCCTGTGCATATACAAGATTTTGCACGTGCTTCACCCCGCCTCTGGAATGCCTTTACACGACATATCTGTCACTCTCCTACCTTTGATATCAGGGGCCTAACAATAGACCCTGCAAGGGATGCATCCGCAAGGGGGCCCAGAAGCCATGAAGCCACAGGGGGCCCCATGTGCGGAGAAGTTTCTTTTACCTGTCCTGAGAGATAGACAATTAAGGGCACAGAGAGAAAAAACTTTCTGGTCTCTTCACAATTGTTCTAATGACTGCATCTGCTCAGCCAGTGATAACGAATCATGCAAGGTTTTGCAGACACAGATTTGTAGACAGGCCCTATTCAGTGTTCAGCAGACTCTTGTACAGCGCCCAACCTCTCTACCCCTCCCCAAGTGCTGTGTACTGTAGTGATGCTGGAGAAGTCTGCAGAGCCAGTTCTGCTCCATCAGAGATGGACAGAGTGACTGTAATAAGCTGAGGCTGGGAGCACACTCATCCGTCACTTTTCTGTATGCACTTTCTGCACACCATGCGTGTCTGTATGTGTGAAAACATGCACGTTTTATCGCAGAAGCTAATGTAATTGATAGAGAAAATGCCTGCAGTGCTTCACTGCTGTCTGTTTTTATCTGCATGGGGAAAACACATTCAAGTGCACACTAGCCAATAGAATAACATTGATTCACAGCTTACCTGTGCAGAAAGCGGCGTGGGAGGGGGGGGGGGGGGTCTAGGGTTTTGTTTCTGACTGAACCTCAGAGGAGCTCACAGTCTAATCCTACCATAGTCATAGCCTAATGTCCTACCATATTATTATTATTGTTACTTGTATTTATATAGCACTGACATGTTCTGTAGCATATTACATAGTGCTACGAGTACATAGTCATGTCACTGACTGTCCTCAGAGGAGCTCACACTCTAATCCCTACCATAGTCATAGTGTAATGCTCTTCCATATTATTATTATTATTACTATCTATTCATATGGCACTGACATCTTCTGCAGCACATTACAGAGTACATAGTCATGTCACTGACTGTCCTCAGAGGAGCTCACAATCTAATCCCTACCATAGTCATAGTGTAATGCTCTTCCATATTATTATTATTATTACTATCTATTCATATGGCACTGACATCTTCTGCAGCACATTACAGAGTACATAGTCATGTCACTGACTGTCCTCAGAGGAGCTCACAATCTAATCCCTACCATAGTCATAGTGTAATGTCCTTCCATATTATTATTATTATTACTATCTATTCATATGGCACTGACATCTTCTGCAGCACATTACAGAGTACATAGTCAGGTCACGTGTCTGACTGTCGTCAGAGGAGCTCACAATCTAATCCTACCACAGTCGTAGTCTAATTTCCTACCATATTATTATTATGTATTTATATATCACTGACATCTTCTGCAGCACATACAGAGTACATAGTCATGTCACTGACTGTCCTCAGAGGAGCTCACACTCTAATCCTACCATAGTCATAGTGTAGTGTCCTACCATATTACAATTATTATCCTACTGTGTTATTCTTATGTATTTATGCTGCACTAGGCAGACAGTTGTGCTGCCAGCCACTTGGCAGTATAATGTATCCCCTTGCCTGCCGCTACAATCTGCCTATCACTACCTGCTGGCCACTACAATCCACCTAACTAGAATCTAACAATCGTTACCTGCCGGCCGCTAGAAATTAACAATACTGCCTGCCTGCTATTGTAGTGAGAAGAATATGGAGGCTGCCATATTTATTTCCTTTTAAACAATACTAGTTGCCTGGCTGCCCTGTTAGTCTGTGTGGCTGCAGTAGTGTCTGAATCACACAAGAAACAAGCATGCAGCTAATCTTGTCAGATCTGAAAATAATGTCAGAAACACCTGATCTGCTGTATGCTTGTTCAGGGTCTGTGGCTCAATGTATTAGAGGCAGAGGCTCAGCAGGACAGCCAGGCAAATGGTATTGCTTAAAAGGAAATAAATATGGCAGCCTCCATATCCTTCTTGCTTCAGTTGTCCTTTAATCACTATCTGCCTGCTTGAAATCTATCTATCAGATTGTGATTTGGTGTGTGGGGCAGAGAGGAGTGAGTGGGGGCACAGTAGGTTTGTTCAGTAGATTGTAAGCCTTTGGGCAGGGTCCTCCTCCTTTTGTGTCCTACCTGATCTTGCACCTCCATTACTGTGCACCCATGCTATGCATCTGAGTGAACCTAACTTGCCTTATCTCCATGCTCCCCTCCAGTGACTAAGCATTACCTTGTACTCCTACTGTGCTGTGTGATCTGGTCTTTCTTGTATTCCTGTATTGTCATATTGCTGTATGTCACCCCTAAATATTGTCTGTAACCTAAACTAATGTCCAGCGCTGCGTAATATGTTGGCACTTTATAAATACAATAAATAAATAATAATATGGGGCCCAGAAAATGCTGTGCTGTCACCAATATCATCAGCACCCCTCTGTACTATATACACAGCCGCTTATATCATCCACACCCCTATGGACTGTATGCCACAACCCCTCTACCCTATAATCCCACAACCACCCCTTCCCATGCTAATGCTAATGTTTTGCTTTGGCAATGCTAACTGTATCTAGTTCTGCCATTAAAGCTTTTGGATTTGGATTTGGGTGCTTTACTATAGTGAGGGTGACAGGTGACATAATCAGTCATCAGATATATGACATGAGTGATCCAGGAGGACACAGCAGATGGGCACTTGGGAAAAAGTTATGTTGCTATTTTAGAAGCGATCTTCTTTCTGTACTGCCTCATTAGAATGGCCCATCAGGATTTGCACTTGCTTTACATGTGCAGAGCATTCTGATGTGTGTCCTGCAGGGGGCGTTGTGTGACCACCTTTCCAATCAGCTGCAGCCAGTACAACCACATCTCTTGTCATACATACAGGGGAAGAAGGTCTGCTTGTTCTATTCCACCAAGTGGTACATCTATCTCTGGTGGTGTCCTGTGCTTTCTCCACATGGTACATGTACAGTGGCTTGGAAAAGTATTCGGCCCCCTTGAAGTTTTCCACATTTTGTCATATTACTGCCACAAACATGAATCAATTTTATTGGAATTTCACGTGAAAGACCAATACAAGGTGGTGTACACGTGAGAAGTGGAACGAAAATCATACATGATTCCAAACATTTTTTACAAATCAATAACTGCAAAGTGGAGTGTGCGTAATTATTCAGCCCCCTTTGGTCTGAGTGCAGTCAGTTGCCCATAGACATTGCCTGATGAGTGCTAATGACTAAATAGAGTGCACCTGTGTGTAATCTAATGTCAGTACAAATACAGCTGCTCTGTGAGGGCCTCAGAGGTTGTCTAAGAGAATCTTGGGAGCAACAACACCATGAAGTCCAAAGAACACACCAGACAGGTCAGGGATAAAGTTATTGAGAAATTTAAAGCAGGCTTAGGCTACAAAAAGATTTCCAAAGCCTTGAATATCCCACAGAGCACTGTTCAAGCGATCATTCAGAAATGGAAGGAGTATGGCACAACTGTAAACCTACCAAGACAAGGCTGTCCACCTAAACTCACAGGCCAAACAAGGAGAGCGCTAATCAGAAATGCAGTCAAGAGGCCCATGGTGACTCTGGACGAGCTTCAGAGATCTACAGCTCAGGTGGGGGAATCTGTCCATAGGACAGCTATTAGTCGTGCACTGCACAAAGTTGGCTCTTATGGAAGAGTGACAAGAAGAAAGCCATTGTTAACAGAAAAGCATAAGAAGTCCCGTTTGAAGTTTGCCACAAGCCATGTGGGGGACACAGCAAATATGTGGAAGAAGGTGCTCTGGTCGGAATGCAAAAATGCAAAACGCTATGGCAGAAAGCTAACACTGCACATCACTCAGAACACACCATCCCGACTGTCAAATATGGTGGTGGCAGCATCATGCTCTGGGGTTTCTTCTCTTCAGCAGGGACAGGGATGCTGGTCAAAGTTGATAGGAAGATGGATGGAGCAAAATACAGGGCTATCTTGGAAGAAAACATCTTGGAGTCTGCAAAAGACTTGAGACCTTCACCTTCCAGCAGGACAACGACCCTAAACATAAAGCCAGGGCAACAATGGAATGGTTTAAAACAAAACATATCCATGTGTGAGAATGGCCCAGTCAAAGTCCAGATCTAAATCCAATCGAGAATCTGTGGCCAGATCTGAAAACTGCTGTTCACAAACACTGTCCATCTAATCTGACTGAGCTGGAGCTGTTTTGCAAAGAAGAATGGGCAAGGATTTAAGTCTCTAGATGTGCTAAGCTGGTAGAGACATACCCTAAAACAGGGGTCCCCAACCTTTTTCGGCCCGGGGACCGGTAATCGTCCAAAATTTTCTCTGGGGCCCGCGGGGGTTGGGGGGGGGGGGGGGTGGATATTCGCGGCGGCACAGCAAGCACAGTTGCCCCAGTATAGGGAGCTAGTATAGAGACCCAGTATAGCTAATATAGTGCCCAGTGTGCCCCAGTATAGCTAGTATAGTGCCCCAGTATAGCTAGAATAGTGCCCCATGTGCCCCAGTATAGCTAGAATAGTGCCCCATGTGCCCCAGTATAGCTAATATAGTGCCCAGTGTGCCCCAGTATAGCTAGTATAGTGCCCCAGTATAGCTAGAATAGTGCCCCATGTGCCCAAGTATAGCTAGTATAGTGCCCCAGTATAGCTAGTATAGTGCCCCAGTATAGCTAGTATAGTGCCCCAGTATAGCTAGTATAGTGCCCCAGTATAGCTAGAATAGTGCCCCATGTGCCCCAGTATAGCTAGTATAGTGCCCCATGTGCCCCAGTATAGCTAGTATGGTGCCCCATGTGCCCAAGTATAGCTAGAATAGTGCCCCATGTGCCCCAGTATAGCTAGTATAGTGCCCCAGTATAGCTAGAATAGTGCCCCATGTGCCCCAGTATAGCTAGTATAGTGCCCCATGTGCCCCAGTATAGCTAGTATGGTGCCCCATGTGCCCAAGTATAGCTAGAATAGTGCCCCATGTGCCCCAGTATAGCTAGTATAGTGCCCCAGTATAGCTAGAATAGTGCCCCAGTATAGCTAGAATAGTGCCCCATGTGCCCCAGTATAGCTAGAATAGTGCCCCATGTGCCCCAGTATAGCTAGAATAGTGCCCCAGTATAGCTAGTATAGTGCCCTATGTGCCCCAGTATAGCTAGTATAGTGCCCCAGTATAGCTAGAATAGTGCCCCATGTGTCCCAGTATAGCTAGTATAGTGCCCCAGTATAGCTAGAATAGTGCCCCAGTATAGCTAGAATAGTGCCCCATGTGCCCCAGTATAGCTAGAATAGTGCCCCATGTGCCCCAGTATAGCTAGAATAGTGCCCCAGTATAGCTAGTATAGTGCCCTATGTGCCCCAGTATAGCTAGAATAGTGCCCCATGTGCCCCAGTATAGCTAGTATAGTGCCCTATGTGCCCCAGTATATCTAGTATAGTGCCCCAGTATAGCTAGAATAGTGCCCCAGTATAGCTAGTATAGTGCCCCAGCATGGCTAGTATAGTGCCCCAGTATAGCTAGTATAGTGCCCCAGTATAGCTAGAATAGTGCCCCATGTGCCCCAGTATAGCTAGTATGGTGCCCCATGTGCCCAAGTATAGCTAGAATAGTGCCCCATGTGCCCCAGTATAGCTAGTATAGTGCCCCAGTATAGCTAGAATAGTGCCCCAGTATAGCTAGAATAGTGCCCCATGTGCCCCAGTATAGCTAGAATAGTGCCCCATGTGCCCCAGTATAGCTAGTATAGTGCCCCAGTATAGCTAGAATAGTGCCCCAGTATAGCTAGTATAGTGCCCTATGTGCCCCAGTATAGCTAGAATAGTGCCCCATGTGCCCCAGTATAGCTAGTATAGTGCCCTATGTGCCCCAGTATATCTAGTATAGTGCCCCAGTATAGCTAGAATAGTGCCCCATGTGCCCCAGTATAGCTAGTATAGTGCCCTATGTGCCCCAGTATATCTAGTATAGTGCCCCAGTATAGCTAGAATAGTGCCCCAGTATAGCTAGTATAGTGCCCCATGTGCCCCAGTATAGCTAGTATGGTGCCCCATGTGCCCAAGTATAGCTAGAATAGTGCCCCATGTGCCCCAGTATAGCTAGTATAGTGCCCCAGTATAGCTAGAATAGTGCCCCAGTATAGCTAGTATAGTGCCCCAGTATAGCTAGAATAGTGCCCCATGTGCCCCAGTATAGCTAGAATAGTGCCCCATGTGCCCCAGTATAGCTAGAATAGTGCCCCATGTGCCCCGTATAGCTAGAATAGTGCCCCAGTATAGCTAGAATAGTACCCCAGTATAGCTAGAATAGTGCCCCAGTGTAGCGCCCCATGTGCCCCAGTGTAGGCCACCCTCCGCCCCGCGCCGCCGCTCCTGTTACCTTATGAGCTGGCGGCCGCTTCCTGTCACAGATTCCCGTAGCCGCTCTCCTCCGTACAGCATCTTCTATTTACAGCAGCGCGTCGCACGGCTGCTGTAAGGAGGGAAGGAGGCGGGCAGCGGTTCCCATGGTAACGGCGAACGACGCTACAGGAAGCCGCTGCCCCGCCTCCTTCCCTCCTTACAGCAGCCGCACAGGAAGCGCTGCTGTATAGAAGATGCTATACGGAGGACAGCAGCTACGGGGAATCAGTGACAGGAAGCGGCCGCCAGCTCATAAGATGACAGGAGCGGCGGCCGCGGGGGGAGGAGGGGCGAGAGGTCAGACCCGCCGCGGCCCAGCTGGCAACTGCCCACGGACCGGCAGTGGGCCGCGGCCCGGTGGTTGGGGACCCCTGCCCTAAAAGACTGGCAGCTGTAATTGCAGCAAAAGGTGGTTCTACAAAGTATTGACTCAGGGGGCTGAATAATTACGCACACCCCACTTTGTCGTTATTGATTTGTACAAAATGTTTGGAATAATGTATGATTTTCATTCCACTTATCACGTGTACAGCACTTTGTATTGGTCTTAACCATGGAATTTCAATAAAATTGCTTCATGTTTGTGGCAGTAATATGACGAAATGTGGAAAACTTCAAGGGGGCCGGATACTTTTGCAAGGCACTGTATATCTCTAGCTCTGTGGTCCTCAAACTAAGGCCCGCGGGCCGATTGCGGACCTGAGGCTTTTTTACCGGCCCCCCACACACAAACTGTATTATTTAAAGATGCGGTCTGCTGCGTCTTTAAATATTGGTGGCCCGCATATAGAATAGCCGTGCTGGCACCACCCATCCACATGGAAGCCAGAAAGCAGTAATTTACTAGCTTCTGGGTTACTGGGTGGAGGGGTGGCCAGAGGCGGCCTTAGAGTATGTGGGGCCTGGGGCGAGAGTCATATGCGGGGTCTAGAGACATATTACTGTGGACAGACACACACGAAACACACACTCTGTATAGGTTAGGTAGGTAGGTGCCCCGCAGTATAGATTAGATAGGTGACCGCAGTATAGATTAGATTGGTGCCCCGCAGTATAGTTTAGATAGGTAGGTGCTTGCAGTATAGGTTAGATAGGTGGGTGCCCCGCAGTATAGATGAGATAGGTGCCCGCAGTATAGATGAGATAGGTGCCCGCAGTATAGATTAGATAGGTAGGGTGCCCCGCAGCATAGATTAGATAGGTGCCTGCAGTATAGATTAGATAGGTAGGGTGCCCCGCAGCATAGATTAGATAGGTGCCTGCAGTATAGATTAGATAGGTAGGGTGCCCCGCAGCATAGATTAGATAGGTGCCTGCAGTATAGATTAGATAGGTGCCTGCAGTATAGATTAGATAGGTGCCCACAGTATAGATTAGATAGGTAGGTGCCCCGCAGTATATATTAGGTGGGTGCCCCGCAGTATAGATTAGGTGGGTGCCCCGCAGTATAGATTAGATAGGTGCCTGCAGTATAGATTAGATGGGTGACCGCAGTATAGATTAGATGGGTGACCGCAGTATACATTATATAGGTGCCCACAGTATAGATTAGATAGGTGCCTGCAGTATAGATTAGATAGGTGCCTGCAGTATAGATTAGATAGGTGCCTGCAGTATAGATTAGATAGGTGCCCACAGTATAGATTAGATAGGTAGGGTGCCCCGCAGCATAGATTAGATAGGTGCCTGAAGTATAGATTAGATAGGTAGGGTGCCCCGCAGCATAGATTAGAAAGGTGCCTGCAGTATAGATTAGATAGGTGCCTGCAGTATAGATTAGATAGGTGCCCACATTATAGATTAGATAGGTGGGTGCCCTGCAGTATATATTAGGTGGGTGCCCCGCAGTATAGATTAGGTGGGTGCCCCGTAGTATAGATTAGATAGGTGTCTGCAGTATAGATTAGATGGGTGACCGCAGTATAGATTAGATGGGTGACCGCAGTATACATTATATAGGTGCCCACAGTATAGATTAGATAGGTGCCCACAGTATAGATTAGATAGGTAGGTGCCCCGCAGTATAGATTAGATAGGTGCCTGCAGTATAGATTAGATAGGTGCCTGCAGTATAGATTAGATAGGTGCCTGCAGTATAGATTAGATAGGTGCCTGCAGTATAGATTAGATAGGTGCCCACAGTATAGATTAGATAGGTAGGTGCCCCGCAGTATAGATTAGATGGGTGACTGCAGTATAGATTAGATGGGTGACCGCAGTATAGATTAGATAGGTGCCCACAGTATAGATTAGATAGGTGCCCACAGTATAGATTAGATAGGTGCCCACAGTATAGATTAGATAGGTAGCTGCCCCGTAGTATAGATCAAGCATGGTCGGAATTGCCAATTTCCGGTTCCGCGGTAATTCCGCATACCGCCGTTACTGAATTCTGTTACCGGTACATTCCGGCGGTATTCCGTGGAATTCCGTATGTGTATTTCCGTAAATTTTTCACGGACTTCGGTAACTTTCGGAAGCGTTACTCAGTCCGTCAGTTGCGCATTTCCTACATCGTTTTTGGGTTTTTTTGCCAGTTATGTTGATCATGAAGATTGTGTTGAAGAGTGTATTGTCAATAAAGTTGTTGTGTATACTGTAAATTTGAACTACAATCAGAGAAAGAACATGTGTGCATCAACCAAGTGAACCTGACAAATCTGGCTTTGCAAATTTGGCCTATTGGCTAATCACGAGACATTGCTCATGCAAATAAGCATTTGCTTTCGCATGCCTAAATATGCAGGGTCAAAACCAAAAACCGCAAAACAATCGCCCTGCGGGAATTAGTTCATGCTATACAGCACTATCCAGGGGCGCCACGAGGAGGCTTCCCATTGCCCCCATACAACCGGGGGGCCGCGGGGGTCCCAGGCACTCTCACCGCCTGGAACCCACACAGCGGCACCCCGGAGGCGGAGGCTGGGGGGTGCAGGCGATCTCCCCAGCGTGGCCAGCGCCGGGCAGAGCCGCCCGCACACACCTCCCAAGATTAAAAACAGGCACTTACCTCAACGTCCATTGCGTTCTGCTGTATGCGCATAACCTGGGCGCGACACATGAGGGGCGGACAGGCGCAAATAGCCTGCTCCAGGGCTCTCACCTCCTAAAACAAGCCACTCACTACCTGCCCTCAGAAAAAAGAAATGCAATGCTAACTACAATCAGAGAAAGAACATGTGTGCATCAACCAAGTGAACCTGACAAATCTGGCTTTGCAAATTTGGCCTATTGGCTAATCACGAGACATTGCTCATGCAAATAAGCATTTGCTTTCGCATGCCTAAATATGCAGGGTCAAAACCAAAAACCGCAAAACAATCGCCCTGCGGGAATTAGTTCATGCTATACAGCACTATCCAGGGGCGCCACGAGGAGGCTTCCCATTGCCCCCATACAACCGGGGGGCCGCGGGGGTCCCAGGCACTCTCACCGCCTGGAACCCACACAGCGGCACCCCGGAGGCGGAGGCTGGGGGGTGCAGGCGATCTCCCCAGCGTGGCCAGCGCCGGGCAGAGCCGCCCGCACACACCTCCCAAGATTAAAAACAGGCACTTACCTCAACGTCCATTGCGTTCTGCTGTATGCGCATAACCTGGGCGCGACACATGAGGGGCGGACAGGCGCAAATAGCCTGCTCCAGGGCTCTCACCTCCTAAAACAAGCCACTCACTACCTGCCCTCAGAAAAAAGAAATGCAATGCTAACTACAATCAGAGAAAGAACATGTGTGCATCAACCAAGTGAACCTGACAAATCTGGCTTTGCAAATTTGGCCTATTGGCTAATCACGAGACATTGCTCATGCAAATAAGCATTTGCTTTCGCATGCCTAAATATGCAGGGTCAAAACCAAAAACCGCAAAACAATCGCCCTGCGGGAATTAGTTCATGCTGTACAGCACTATCCAGGGGCGCCACGAGGAGGCTTCCCATTGCCCCCATACAACCGGGGGGCCGCGGGGGTCCCAGGCACTCTCACCGCCTGGAACCCACACAGCGGCACCCCGGAGGCGGAGGCTGGGGGGTGCAGGCGATCTCCCCAGCGTGGCCAGCGCCGGGCAGAGCCGCCCGCACACACCTCCCAAGATTAAAAACAGGCACTTACCTCAACGTCCATTGCGTTCTGCTGTATGCGCATAACCTGGGCGCGACACATGAGGGGCGGACAGGCGCAAATAGCCTGCTCCAGGGCTCTCACCTCCTAAAACAAGCCACTCACTACCTGCCCTCAGAAAAAAGAAATGCAATGCTAACTACAATCAGAGAAAGAACATGTGTGCATCAACCAAGTGAACCTGACAAATCTGGCTTTGCAAATTTGGCCTATTGGCTAATCACGAGACATTGCTCATGCAAATAAGCATTTGCTTTCGCATGCCTAAATATGCAGGGTCAAAACCAAAAACCGCAAAACAATCGCCCTGCGGGAATTAGTTCATGCTATACAGCACTATCCAGGGGCGCCACGAGGAGGCTTCCCATTGCCCCCATACAACCGGGGGGCCGCGGGGGTCCCAGGCACTCTCACCGCCTGGAACCCACACAGCGGCACCCCGGAGGCGGAGGCTGGGGGGTGCAGGCGATCTCCCCAGCGTGGCCAGCGCCGGGCAGAGCCGCCCGCACACACCTCCCAAGATTAAAAACAGGCACTTACCTCAACGTCCATTGCGTTCTGCTGTATGCGCATAACCTGGGCGCGACACATGAGGGGCGGACAGGCGCAAATAGCCTGCTCCAGGGCTCTCACCTCCTAAAACAAGCCACTCACTACCTGCCCTCAGAAAAAAGAAATGCAATGCTAACTACAATCAGAGAAAGAACATGTGTGCATCAACCAAGTGAACCTGACAAATCTGGCTTTGCAAATTTGGCCTATTGGCTAATCACGAGACATTGCTCATGCAAATAAGCATTTGCTTTCGCATGCCTAAATATGCAGGGTCAAAACCAAAAACCGCAAAACAATCGCCCTGCGGGAATTAGTTCATGCTATACAGCACTATCCAGGGGCGCCACGAGGAGGCTTCCCATTGCCCCCATACAACCGGGGGGCCGCGGGGGTCCCAGGCACTCTCACCGCCTGGAACCCACACAGCGGCACCCCGGAGGCGGAGGCTGGGGGGTGCAGGCGATCTCCCCAGCGTGGCCAGCGCCGGGCAGAGCCGCCCGCACACACCTCCCAAGATTAAAAACAGGCACTTACCTCAACGTCCATTGCGTTCTGCTGTATGCGCATAACCTGGGCGCGACACATGAGGGGCGGACAGGCGCAAATAGCCTGCTCCAGGGCTCTCACCTCCTAAAACAAGCCACTCACTACCTGCCCTCAGAAAAAAGAAATGCAATGCTAACTACAATCAGAGAAAGAACATGTGTGCATCAACCAAGTGAACCTGACAAATCTGGCTTTGCAAATTTGGCCTATTGGCTAATCACGAGACATTGCTCATGCAAATAAGCATTTGCTTTCGCATGCCTAAATATGCAGGGTCAAAACCAAAAACCGCAAAACAATCGCCCTGCGGGAATTAGTTCATGCTATACAGCACTATCCAGGGGCGCCACGAGGAGGCTTCCCATTGCCCCCATACAACCGGGGGGCCGCGGGGGTCCCAGGCACTCTCACCGCCTGGAACCCACACAGCGGCACCCCGGAGGCGGAGGCTGGGGGGTGCAGGCGATCTCCCCAGCGTGGCCAGCGCCGGGCAGAGCCGCCCGCACACACCTCCCAAGATTAAAAACAGGCACTTACCTCAACGTCCATTGCGTTCTGCTGTATGCGCATAACCTGGGCGCGACACATGAGGGGCGGACAGGCGCAAATAGCCTGCTCCAGGGCTCTCACCTCCTAAAACAAGCCACTCACTACCTGCCCTCAGAAAAAAGAAATGCAATGCTAACTACAATCAGAGAAAGAACATGTGTGCATCAACCAAGTGAACCTGACAAATCTGGCTTTGCAAATTTGGCCTATTGGCTAATCACGAGACATTGCTCATGCAAATAAGCATTTGCTTTCGCATGCCTAAATATGCAGGGTCAAAACCAAAAACCGCAAAACAATCGCCCTGCGGGAATTAGTTCATGCTATACAGCACTATCCAGGGGCGCCACGAGGAGGCTTCCCATTGCCCCCATACAACCGGGGGGCCGCGGGGGTCCCAGGCACTCTCACCGCCTGGAACCCACACAGCGGCACCCCGGAGGCGGAGGCTGGGGGGTGCAGGCGATCTCCCCAGCGTGGCCAGCGCCGGGCAGAGCCGCCCGCACACACCTCCCAAGATTAAAAACAGGCACTTACCTCAACGTCCATTGCGTTCTGCTGTATGCGCATAACCTGGGCGCGACACATGAGGGGCGGACAGGCGCAAATAGCCTGCTCCAGGGCTCTCACCTCCTAAAACAAGCCACTCACTACCTGCCCTCAGAAAAAAGAAATGCAATGCTAACTACAATCAGAGAAAGAACATGTGTGCATCAACCAAGTGAACCTGACAAATCTGGCTTTGCAAATTTGGCCTATTGGCTAATCACGAGACATTGCTCATGCAAATAAGCATTTGCTTTCGCATGCCTAAATATGCAGGGTCAAAACCAAAAACCGCAAAACAATCGCCCTGCGGGAATTAGTTCATGCTATACAGCACTATCCAGGGGCGCCACGAGGAGGCTTCCCATTGCCCCCATACAACCGGGGGGCCGCGGGGGTCCCAGGCACTCTCACCGCCTGGAACCCACACAGCGGCACCCCGGAGGCGGAGGCTGGGGGGTGCAGGCGATCTCCCCAGCGTGGCCAGCGCCAGGCAGAGCCGCCCGCACACACCTCCCAAGATTAAAAACAGGCACTTACCTCAACGTCCATTGCGTTCTGCTGTATGCGCATAACCTGGGCGCGACACATGAGGGGCGGACAGGCGCAAATAGCCTGCTCCAGGGCTCTCACCTCCTAAAACAAGCCACTCACTACCTGCCCTCAGAAAAAAGAAATGCAATGCTAACTACAATCAGAGAAAGAACATGTGTGCATCAACCAAGTGAACCTGACAAATCTGGCTTTGCAAATTTGGCCTATTGGCTAATCACGAGACATTGCTCATGCAAATAAGCATTTGCTTTCGCATGCCTAAATATGCAGGGTCAAAACCAAAAACCGCAAAACAATCGCCCTGCGGGAATTAGTTCATGCTATACAGCACTATCCAGGGGCGCCACGAGGAGGCTTCCCATTGCCCCCATACAACCGGGGGGCCGCGGGGGTCCCAGGCACTCTCACCGCCTGGAACCCACACAGCGGCACCCCGGAGGCGGAGGCTGGGGGGTGCAGGCGATCTCCCCAGCGTGGCCAGCGCCGGGCAGAGCCGCCCGCACACACCTCCCAAGATTAAAAACAGGCACTTACCTCAACGTCCATTGCGTTCTGCTGTATGCGCATAACCTGGGCGCGACACATGAGGGGCGGACAGGCGCAAATAGCCTGCTCCAGGGCTCTCACCTCCTAAAACAAGCCACTCACTACCTGCCCTCAGAAAAAAGAAATGCAATGCTAACTACAATCAGAGAAAGAACATGTGTGCATCAACCAAGTGAACCTGACAAATCTGGCTTTGCAAATTTGGCCTATTGGCTAATCACGAGACATTGCTCATGCAAATAAGCATTTGCTTTCGCATGCCTAAATATGCAGGGTCAAAACCAAAAACCGCAAAACAATCGCCCTGCGGGAATTAGTTCATGCTATACAGCACTATCCAGGGGCGCCACGAGGAGGCTTCCCATTGCCCCCATACAACCGGGGGGCCGCGGGGGTCCCAGGCACTCTCACCGCCTGGAACCCACACAGCGGCACCCCGGAGGCGGAGGCTGGGGGGTGCAGGCGATCTCCCCAGCGTGGCCAGCGCCGGGCAGAGCCGCCCGCACACACCTCCCAAGATTAAAAACAGGCACTTACCTCAACGTCCATTGCGTTCTGCTGTATGCGCATAACCTGGGCGCGACACATGAGGGGCGGACAGGCGCAAATAGCCTGCTCCAGGGCTCTCACCTCCTAAAACAAGCCACTCACTACCTGCCCTCAGAAAAAAGAAATGCAATGCTAACTACAATCAGAGAAAGAACATGTGTGCATCAACCAAGTGAACCTGACAAATCTGGCTTTGCAAATTTGGCCTATTGGCTAATCACGAGACATTGCTCATGCAAATAAGCATTTGCTTTCGCATGCCTAAATATGCAGGGTCAAAACCAAAAACCGCAAAACAATCGCCCTGCGGGAATTAGTTCATGCTATACAGCACTATCCAGGGGCGCCACGAGGAGGCTTCCCATTGCCCCCATACAACCGGGGGGCCGCGGGGGTCCCAGGCACTCTCACCGCCTGGAACCCACACAGCGGCACCCCGGAGGCGGAGGCTGGGGGGTGCAGGCGATCTCCCCAGCGTGGCCAGCGCCGGGCAGAGCCGCCCGCACACACCTCCCAAGATTAAAAACAGGCACTTACCTCAACGTCCATTGCGTTCTGCTGTATGCGCATAACCTGGGCGCGACACATAAGGGGCGGACAGGCGCAAATAGCCTGCTCCAGGGCTCTCACCTCCTAAAACAAGCCACTCACTACCTGCCCTCAGAAAAAAGAAATGCAATGCTAACTACAATCAGAGAAAGAACATGTGTGCATCAACCAATGGGAAGCCTCCCCGAGGCGCTCCTGGATAGTGCTGTATAGCATGAACTAATTCCCGCAGGGCAACCGCTTCGCGGTATTGGTTTTTGACCCTGCAAAGTTTGGCATGCGAAAGCAGATGCATTTCTGCATGAGCATGTCTCATGATAAGCCATTTTAGCCAGATTTGCACAGCTAGACTTGAAAGGGTTAAGCTTGGCGTAGAGCACGCATACATTTTCTTGTAATTGAGCATATTTGCATTCTGTCCTTTGGAGGCAGGTGGTGGATGGCTTGCTCTATAAGTGGGCTGTCTGTGCCTGTCCTCCCCCCCCTTCTGGAGTGATGTGTGTGAGCCAGCCCTGAGCCCCACAGCTCGGGGTGACCCATGCGTCACTCCTTTCCCATGCAGTGCCCCGAGTCGATGCGCAGCAGCAGAACGCAATGGACGTTCAGGTAAGTGCCTGTTTTTAAATTTTTGGGAGATGGGTGCGGATGGCCCCCCCAGGCGCCGGCCACGCTTGGGGGGGTCGTCTGCGCTACCCAGCCTCCACCTCCGGGGTGTTGCTGTGGTCCCTAGGCAGTGAGAGAGCCTGGGGCCCCACAGCCCCCCCGGTTGTATGGGGGCAATGGGAAGCCTCCCCGAGGCGCTCCTGGATAGTGCTGTATAGCATGAACTAATTCCCGCAGGGCAACCGCTTCGCGGTATTGGTTTTTGACCCTGCAAAGTTTGGCATGCGAAAGCAGATGCATTTCTGCATGAGCATGTCTCATGATAAGCCATTTTAGCCAGATTTGCACAGCTAGACTTGAAAGGGTTAAGCTTGGCGTAGAGCACGCATACATTTTCTTGTAATTGAGCATACTGTAAATTTGTCAGAAGCGTACTTTCATAAATTTCCGCCTTTCTGTAAGGAATTCCGCATGTTGCAATGTTTTTTTTTTTTTTTTAGCGCGTTAACTTTCCTCTGAATATGATTGGTCAACTCATTCCGCATCTCCTGATTGGTCAATTCACTCCGATTTCGATTTTGCCGGAGTTCCGCATTATTAAGCATTCCGGATTGGAATTTCCGGATTCCGCGGAACAATGCAGAAACCCCAATTCCGGCGGAATTTCAGCTTCCGCGGAATTCAGAAGCTCATGCTTGGTATAGATTAGATAGGTAGGTGCCCCGCAGTATAGATTAGATAGGTAGGTGCCCGGCAGTATAGATTATAGGTGCTGCAGTACAGATTAGATAGGTAGGTGCCCCGCAATATAGATTAGATAGGTTCCTGCAGTACAGATTAGATAGGTATGTGCTCTGCAGTATAGATTAGATAGGTGCCTGCAGTATAGATTAAATAGGTAGGTGCTCTGCAGTATAGATCTGATAGCTGCCCACAGTATAGATTAGATAGGTGCCTGCAGTATAGATTAGATAGGTAGATGCCCTGCAGTACAGGTTAGATAGGTGCCTGCAGTATAGATTAGATAGGTAGATGCCCTGCAGTACAGGTTAGATAGGTAGGTTCCTTGAGTAAAGGTTAGATTGGCTGCAGTGGTGGGGAGAGCGGGCATTGAAGTTAAAACTCACATTTCTCCTGCCAATCATCGCAGCTTCCATCTCCTTCCTGTCCCGGTATCTGGGTATTGGTAACAGTGCCCCCCTGTGGTGACATGCGGTCACATCATCACAGGGGGCGCTGTTACCAATACGTCAGATGCTGGGAGAGGAGGAGATGGAAGCTGAGATGATCAGCGGAAGAAATGTGAGTTTTAATAACTATGCCGTTCTCCCCACCGCTGCAGAGGGTGCGGGCCACCCCCAAAGGCCGGCTCTGGGGGTGACTTGTAACAAGCATATTCATATATATTTTGGTCAGTGCTGTGCAGGAATGTTATGGCTCCTTTATGAAGGGGAAATGGAGGGTTGTACTGCATATGTTTCTACAGAGATTGTGTTTGTATGGGTGAGATTGTGCTGCAGGCTTTTGCAGGCCTTTGGGTGACATTAGGGCTCACATATGACTTGCTATGTTAGGGTCACAATATCTGCACTGTGGTGGGGGCTATAACATTTGCTCTGGTTAAATGGGAGACATGAGAGCTGCCCATGTTAAAAGGCGGTGTCTACAATTAGTGATGCTCGGATACCCCTTTTCAAAATCCGGATCCGATTCGGATTTGGATACCCAGATATCCAATCTGGGTCGGATATCCGAGTTCAAAATTTTCCGATCCGAATGCAAATCGGATATCCGACCACAGTATCCGGGCAAATTCGGATATCTGGATAGAAAAAACGGAAGTGGCCTTTAAATTGCTTTAAAAACGCTTTTAGGGTATATGAGGCATGTAGCCAGGGCCGGCCCGCTCATGAGGCGGGGTGAAACTTTTGCCTCAGGCGGCACATTTCTAGGGGCGGCATCCGCCAGTCTGTGGGTGCGGGGAGCCGGCCGCCGAGCTGGAGGGGTAGCGGGCAGGACGGGGGTATTGGGCCTAGCGGCGGGGAGGGGGGTCGGACCCCCCCTTCCTCGCCTGGGTCCCCCGATCTGCGCTTCCCTCTAGCCTTAAATAGATCAGAAGCAGCCGCTACTCGTAAGAGGCACGGGCGGGGAGGACTCACCTCTTCCTCGTTCCAGGCCAGCGTGCGCTCCACTGACGTCACTTCCTGCAACGCCGCCCACTTACAATACAGTGGGGGGGGGGGGGGGCAGCAATAATTTTTTCAAAATTTGCCTCAGGCGGCAAAAAGTCTAGGGCCGGCCCTGCATGTAGCTTCATTATCTTGTAAAGGGGAACACTAATTGATGATGTGGGGACTTAAAATCCCCCCCCCCCCGCCCAAAAAACAATAGCTGTAAATTAACATCAGGCCTAGGTTCCAGACAGCAGTCGTGCAGCCCACATTGGGCTTGAGTCACAGAGCGGTGCTAACCTACTTAGCACGTCTAAAGTTTTTAGACGTGCTAACCAGGGTGCTAAGTAGGTTAGCACCTGATTTCTCAATCAGATCGCGCGCTAACTTTGCGTGCGCAAAGTTTTACGCGTGCAAAGTTTTACGCGCATAAAGTTTTATGCGCGAAAAGCTCGTTTAGACGTGCTAAGGGGGTTTTCACAGGCGTCCTAACAGTTAGCACCGCTTTGTGAATCAAGCCCATTGTGTCCAAAGTCCAACCGCACAACTGGGACATGACAGTTTTCACCCCAGACACCTCCAAAAAATTACGCAGCAATTGTGTTTTGGGTTAAATATAGGTGGTATCAGTGGCCTGTGGCACCCTGGCGGTGGGAGCTGCACAGGCAGCAGGAGCAGGGCAATGCAGCAGCAGCAGCAGGTGTAACGTGTGCCAGGAGCATGCCGGATGTGGCACGTGCCAAGTGCCAGTCAGTTAGCAGAGGAGAAGACACTAGTGCACACTAACTGTCACACTGGCACTGCTCACAGCACAGCAGTTCTGTAGAAAGCTAACACAGTAGTACTACTACTCTAACAACTACTAGCACTGACTGCAGTACTACAGTACTAACTAAACAATAGAAGAATCTAGCTAAACAATACAACAGGTGTGACTAGATTACAGAGAGCAGATACAGGACAGGTAGAGCAGTAATCAACAAGGAGGAAAGCTGGCACATCCAAAATCAATCTTTATTGGTTTCATGTAAAAATATGGCCCCTTTGTCAAGGCAATATTTGCTCTGAGGCAAAGATCTGTTTGTTGCTGCAAAAATTCTACATAGGAATTCGGGAGTCTGGCTCCTCTAAAACACTCGCTATCAGCGATGTGTATCTGTCTGGGGGCAGCAGCAGTGCAATAAAGATTGATTTTGGATGTGCCAGCTTTCCTCCTTGTTGAATACTGCATAGAGGGCATCATCCCTCTTTTTAGCTGTTGCACTCCCCTTAAAGAGAGTCTGAAGCGAGAATAAATCTCGCTTCAGACCTCATAAATAGCAGGGGCACGTGTGCCCCTGCTAAAACGCCGCTATAGCGCGGCTTAACGGGGGTCCCTTCACGCCCAAATCCCCCTCGATACACCCGGGGAGCGATTCCTGGTTGGGGCAGGGCTAGCCGCCGCAGTCCTGCCCCACGCGTGTCTGTCAGCGCGTATCTCCGCCTCTCCCCCGCCCCTCTCAGTCTTCCTTCACCGAGAGGGGCGGGGGAGAGGCGGCAATGCGCCGCTGACAGACGCGACTGGAGGCAGGGCTGCAGCCGTTAGCCCTGCCTCCAGGAAGCAATAAATCACGACCAAATCTGCGACAAAGTGTCGCAGTGGTCGTTTTGGGGGTAAGGGACCCCCGTTAAGCCGCGCTATAGCGGCGGTTTAGCAGGGGCACACGTGCCCCTGCTATTTATGAGCTCTGAAGCGAGATTTATTCTCGCTTCAAAGTCTCTTTAAAGACTATGGGTTTGATCCATTCGTGAGTGCGAGACAATACTTCCAATGTGAGATACAGCAGTAAAGCTGGGCCTGCTAACTACAAAATAGTACAATAATCTATCTAACACAGAAGTAGTACAGTAGAGTAGGACAGGTGAGAGCACAGGTAAGGTAGAGACTAGAGCACAGAGCAGGGCAGGCTGCCTTGCCTAGGCACAGGGCCTAGCTGCTGGCTGGAGCTGCAGCAGCACCAGTGACAGTCTCCCTCCCTAGTCCCTAATCACACAACCTAAACTGCCTAAAATACAATCTATCTACAATACAAAGCAATACAGGTGAATATCAAGTGTTGGAGTGTAAAAACGCTTGGTGTATTGAACAATAAATGCACTTGCACACAGACAAAAAGCACTGGAGCAATCTCTCAGTACAGTCAGTCAGTAAGTCGCAAGCAGGACGAGTGAGGCAACAGTGCGCCCGCTATTTATAGAGGGGGGCTTGGCCAGGCTCCCCCTCTGTGATTGGCTGCAGTCAGAGGGCTGGGAGCCCTCTGATTCGCTTGTGAGGACTCGAGGTGACGTGACGTGCCGCTATCCGAGCGGATGACGCTATCTGAGCTCGGATAGCTAGGATATCTCCGGATAGCTGATTGCTATCCCAGTGCGCTCGGATAGCACAGCCCGGATAGCTAATACTATTCGAGCTCGGTATTCGAGCTCGAATAGTGAAAAAAGAGCTAGGATATCCGAGTATAAGAGCTCGGATGAGCATCACTATCTACAATACCCAGGCTCAATGTTATGTTTTTCTACATTATTTTATGTATACTCCAGCCCCCCAACAGTCTGAAGTATGTTGACACGCCCCTTGACTGAACAAGCTTGGGGACCCCTGCTCTAGAGGGTCTCTGGGTGTCCCAGCCAGGGGTACCTGAACTTGTCATAATCCATCCAAGTTCTGAGGTCAAAAAAGAGAAACCATTTTTAAAAAGCTTAGGGCCCGTTCACACTGCACGCGTTTCCAGCCGCGTTTTGGAAACGTGCGCAGGTGGCCGACACGCACGACATCAGACATTGCATAGAGTGCAATGTCTGATGTTCACACAGCATGCGTTCCGGACCTGTGCGGTCCGGGAACGCATGCTGCACGCAGATTTTACAAAAACGCGCGGCTGTCCCATTCACTTTTCAGTGATGGGATCAGCCACGCAACGCATACGAACGCGGATGGCGTGCGTTCGTACGCGTTGCGTTCTGCATGCGTGGCCGTCCGCGTTTTGCAGTCTGAACGGGCAGGAAACATTTATAATTAGTTAAATGTTATGTTCCTGAGAAAAAGTTACTGTTACTGTTACTGAGAAAAAGGCCGCCCAGCACTGTCACTTAGCACAGTTAATATAATCACTTAAATAAAGTCACCATTGATATAAATATTGAGGTGTTTATTGAAAATAAATCTTTATACAAATATTGGCTGTAAAATGCAGCGAGCGGTGCAGGTGAAAATAAATAGCTCTACATTGATTTCCTCACACACACATATATATATATATATATATATATATATATATATATATATATATATTTCTACTTCTTTTTTACAAAAATAACTTTAACCCATCACTCCTGTACACAGCAGGAGCCCCCCAGCTCAGAGGATCCAGCTTAGCCCCCAGAGACTCAGTGTTGTAATATTACAACATCACATTTAAAAATATGTATTTTTACTTACAATCCCTCTAGAGTAGTATGGCACTAGCTGAAAAGCCGCTATCTCGCGGCTGAATGATGCCTCTTTGCCACCAAATCCTCTGGGCAAAATCCAGGGATTGCTTCCTGTTAGAGGCAGAGCTTTGGGCTGTAGCTCTGCCTCTGCTGTGTCAATCAGTGCTGACCGCCGCCTCTCCCCGCCCTTCTCAGTCTTCCTTCACAGAGAGGGGTGGGAGGAGGCAGAGATACGCGCGGATTGACGCGCATGGAGGCAGTGCTACAGCGCTAAGCTCTGCCTCCCTGGGCAGCAAAATCGACGACCAAGAAAGTTGTGAATTTTTGCCCTGGGGATTTGGGGGGAAAGAAGCATCATTCAGCCGCGGGAATGCAGCATTTCAACTAGTGCTATACTTCTCAGCAGGAATTGTAAGTAAAAATAGATATTTTTTTAAGGCTTTAGAGTCTCTTTAAGTTACAAATGGCTACAAAAATAAACGCTCCCCCATTTTCTTCTTTTTAAAACCTCATGTACCTTACTAATAGGTCCTCTTGTTCAGTTCTGCAACACCATTGGATGGTTGAATGTGTAAATAGGCCTGCTTATCTGGCCATGAAGTCATAAAACCCGGGTGCCTATTTGGGTCTCTGGGGGTTAAAAGGTCCAGAAGGGGTGCCCCCAAGCTCAGAGCGTCCAGAGAGGGAACCCCTCCAGCTCAGAGAGTAACAAGGGGTCTCTCAGCTCAGAGGGGTGATTTGAAGGCAATGGAGGGTTGGTCATAGGAGGTGATGGGGAGGGGGGGGCGGGGGGGGGGGGGGTATGATATATTGGAGGTGGGGAGGGGGGTATGGTATATTGGAGGTGATGATGTGGGTATAGGGAGTGATCTGGACAGTGTGCAGAAGGATTGGATATAGACAGATGGCATTCTCTTCCTGAATGCTGTCCAAGCTGCCTGTACTTTTATCTGCAGGAGGCTCCCCACCATCTGTCGGAACAGGAACTCAGTGAGAGAAAGAAAAACTCAAGCTTTTACTCTTTCTGAATCCCACTATTTATATTTAAAAATGGGTCATGAGATGTGAATAATTCCTGCATGCAAATGTAATGCAAATTGTATGCAGCTTGAGGTTGGTCCAATAAAAATAAGCAGGAAGGGCATCTGATTTACCTATTCCAAAACGCATACAATTTGCATACTATTTGCATGCGAGCCATACTAATCCACACTTTCATTGACTGTCCCTTTATTTATCCATGAAATGTAGCTGCGGCCCCTCCGGACAGGAAGTGTGGGACTTTCTCCTGGGGGACACAGACAGCAATAATAAGGCCAACCAGGTCCCCCCTTCCCACACTTACATACCCCCGTCAGCCATCATAGTTCCTCACAGGACTGGAGAGGGTTAATAGTCCAACCACACAGTCCTGCTGGATCTGCTGCGCCCTCTGGTGGTCCTCAGTGGCAGCACACGGGAGCAGATTAGCCCTGGGCTTGCTTGGTGGAGAAGCACAGTTCATAGAGTGGAGTCTGAGTCACTGGAGTCCAGGCTGTGTCTCAGTTGGCTGCTGCTGCTGCTGCTGCTGTTAAGTTTGTCCCTCTGTTGCTGCTGCATATTGTGAGAACTTCTCCTGAGGTTCTCCAGAGACTGTAGAAAGGACTTCTTGGCCTTCTCCTCCTCGGTGGGGGATAAACCTTCCTCTTCCACCTCCTGGATCTCATCGAAGGTGACCGGCTGAGTCTTGAACCTGCTCTGCCTTGGCCTCCTCAGCTTTCCCTTCCCCCTCAGGGCTCTGGGCTGGATGGGCTGGGGGTATTCCTCTGTGGCCGCACTGTAGTGGGGCATCACAGCCTGGTAGCTGGAGCACATGCCCAGGGATTCGGCCTGCTTGGCAGGCATTACCGCTGAAGACATGCTGGACAGAAGAGCCGGAAATCTGATCAGGTCCTCCTGGTTGCAGAACTTAATAGTTGTCAGGAAGAAGATCAGGTCCTCCTGGTTGCAGAACTTAATAGTTGCCAGGAAGAAGAGGCAACCACTCTAATGTGATGCCAGTCCTGTGCCCACGGCCGAATTGTAGGCCTGGAGCTAAAAGTAACAAACAGCTGTAGTACCAAGTGTGATAATGTCCATGTGAGCAAGCTGGAGTCCCCTCCCTGCTGGATACTAGGACAGCAGGTCCAATGCTGGGCACTGAGCTGTGCTGGATACTAGGAGAGGAGGTCAAATGTCAGGTACAGAGCCATGCTGGATAGTAGGAGAGGAGGTCCAATGCCAGGTTCTGAGCTGTGCTGGACACTAGTAAAGGAAGTCCAATGCCAGGTATTGAGCTTTTCTGGATACTAGGAGAGGAGGTCCAATGCCAGGTATTGAGCTTTTCTGGATACTAGGAGAGGAGGTCCAATGCCCAGTACTGAGCTGTGCTGGATACAAGGAGAACAGGTCCAATGCTGGCCACTGAGCTGTGCTGGATACTAGGAGAGCAGGTCCAATGCCAGGTTCTGAGCTGTGCTGGATACAAGGAGAGGAAGTCCAATTCTGGGTACTGAGCTGTGTTTAATACTAGGAGAACATATCCAAAGCAGGGTCAGATACCAATTGAATTGGTCTTGTGTGATATGCCAAGAAGACTATTCTTGTACTGAGATATGTAGGATGCCAGCAGTAATGTACAGTCCCTTGATGTTGATTAGCAGTAGAGATGCCACTCTCTTGGGTATTAGGCTGTGCTGGTCAGAGGTGGAGTTGCCCCTGCCCTGGGTATTAAGCTGTGCTGGGCAGAAGTAGAGGTGCCCCTGTCCTGGGTATCAGGTTGTGCTGGTGTGCAGTAGTTACCCCTGCCCTGGGTATCAGTCTGTGCTAGGCAGAGGTAGAGTTGCCCACTCCTGGGTATCAGGTTGTGCTGGTGTGCAGTAGTTACCCCTGCCCTGGGTATCAGTCTGTGCTAGGCAGAGGTAGAGTTGCCCCACTCCTGGGTATCAGGTTGTGCTGGTGTGCAGTAGTTACCCCTGTCCTGGGTATCAGGCTGTGCTGGGCAGTGGTAGAGTTGCCCCACTCCTGGGTATCAGGTTGTGCTGGTCAGAGGTAGAGTTGCCCCTGCCCTGGTTATCAGGCTGGTTTGGACAGGAGTAGATCTCCCTTTTTCCTGTCTTTCTGCAGCCCCTGTGTGCCTTTTGCTGTGCTGGATGCGAACAGCGATTCTCCAGCTTCTGGCTGTGTTTCCTCTTTATATTCCTCCTCCACCTCCTCCCACTCACAGCTCTCTGATGACAACACGCTCCTTGTAAAGGCTCCGAGCTCTCAGTCTGTCATTACGTTTCTAGGATATTACTCCAGATTTCTGGCCACATTTCCTGCCCTTGTGGGGAGACTCTTACTTTTAGTGAAAGTAAACTTCACCTGTGCATTCTCCTCTCCAGTTTTTCCTCCATCCTTTCTAATTGTGCCTCTGTCCTTTCTAGGGTTCCTATACAATTCCTGAAGTGATACATCCGGGTAAAAAAAAAAATCGCTCACCTCGAGCTTCTTCCAGCCCCTAGAAGTCTGTTAGGTCCCACGCCATAGTTCCGCTCTGAGCCAGGCCTCCGCAAGGTTGTGGCACGCAGCTGGGTTAGGATATTTTGTGAATGCGCACCACGCGCTTATCATGATCACGCTCCCCTCACCAGAAATAACTGAACAGCACAAGAGCAGAGCGCTCCCAGTGCCAGGAGCGCAACCATGAGGGGCATGTGGCACGCCTGTGCATACGCAGAAGATCCCGACCCAGCCACGATCTTCTGCAGGGGAGAGCGGAGGCATGGCTCAGAGAGGACCTGTGGCCCGGGACCTAACAGACTTCTAGGTGCTGGAAGAAGCCCCAGGTGAGTACAACTTTTTTTTTTCCCCAGATGTGTCCTCTAAGCACTGGCAAGTTCTAAAATTAGGCAATGGACATCTACAAGCATCTCCTGATTTACTAAGATATCTCCACGAATCTCTTGATTTACTAAGACATCTACTATCATCTCCTGATTACTAAAGTATCTCCAATCATCTCCAAGCATCTCCAGAATTAATAAGAAACCTCCAAGCATCTCCTGATTTACTAAGAAACCTCTAAGCATCTCCTGATTTACTAACACATCTCGAAGACTCTTACTAAACTATCTCCAAGCATCTCCTGACACCTCCAAGCATCTCCTGATTTACTAACCCGTTCTCCAGTCATCTCCTGATTTACTAAGACATCTTCAATCATCTCCTGATTTCTAAAGCATCTCCAAGCATCTCCTGATTTATTAAAACATATCCAAATATCTTTTGATTTACTAATATATCTCCAAGAATCTCCTGATTTACTAACACTACAATCATCTCCTGATTACTAAACTATCTCCAAGCATCTCCTGATTAACTAATGCTGGGCATACACGGTTAGATAGTTCTGATGGCTCGATTGATAAGATCCAACCTGTCCAATCACCGAGGCGGATCAATACCGCACTCGATCCCCGCGGGCGGACAATAGAAAAAAACGAAGCGCTGATAAGAAGTGCCCGCGGGGACGAGCGGGAATCGATCCGCGTGGACGAGCGGTGACGCGCCGGCATCGAGCCAGTGTATGCCCAGCATAACACATCTACAAGCATCCTGATTTGGGACATCTCTAAGCATCTCCTGCTAAACACATCTCCAAGCATAACTGTAGCCTTATCTATCATTAAGATAACAGGCCAGAGCTGCTGGCTTTCTGTATGTAGAAGAGAGCAAACAGGAGGAAGTAAAAAAAGTGAGCAAAGCAGGCTGTTATAAATAATCTGTTCTGCAATGACTGAAGCCTGTGTGAGATGAACTCTGACAGCAGCCATTACCTTACTGCTCAATGTAGACAGAACCCTGCTAACCTGGTCATAATCTGCATTTCTCCTTCCCTCTACTCCGAGAATGCTGTCATGATCTGCACCACCATAACACCCATCCCTCTCTCCTTTTCTCGCCCACCTCTCATCCCGTGTTACTCTCTATTCCTCCGTTCTCTTGCTGCAACTTCCCTGTACCTCCTCCTTCCCTCTCCCCCTTCCAGTCTCTAAACTTTCTACTCCTCTCTGCCTCTCTTACGCAATCTTTCCTTCCCCTTCTATATCTCACTCTCCAAAAGCATCCTACCAATGCATCACCCCAAGGCCCAGTTCAGAGGGGCATTTTATTCAAATAATTTTCTGCTAGCAATCAGGAAAGCATTAGGCAGCTTTTGGCGGCACTTCCCAGCAGTCGTTTTTAACCCCCACTATGGGGACACAGAGGTGCAGTCCTTAGTGATTCTGGAAGCTACATGTAGCTTCCAGCATTGCCTAAGTGATGGGCAGATGGCGGGAAATATCGGGATCAAAACGTGGCGTTTGTATAAAAACGGGACCATTACTGTCTATTCATTAAAATTGACAGCACCTAAGTGACTAGGAAGATGCTTGTGTGAACCGTACCTAAGTGGATTTATATAGTCCTGCTGTCCTCCGTAGCATGTTATGATTATCCTTAAAGTGTAACTGTCGGGCATAAAATCAAAAATCAATTCTTTATTTTTATCTGGTAAACAAGTAATAAGGATGCTAACCGGGCAATCCAAAAGTTAAAATCACTATTACTTTTCTTGTTGATAAATGATCATTCCCCAGTTTACCTGACTCTTATTTAGTACACACAAAATTTGGTACGCAAAAAAGCAAGTTGCAGGGCATGCTGGGTTGTCCTTTTTTGCTGCTCTACTTCCCCTCAGACTTTACTAATGCAGCCTGATTGGCTGAAACCTCTTTCCCTCCTGTTTTCCCCTCCCACACCTCTGCTCCTCTCTAATTGGCTAATATTTCTCATGCTGAGACAAGGCACTTTCTATAGTGGAGGGCGGGCAATGCATACACAATAAGGCAGAGGAGAGTAAGGGAGGAAATTACATCAGGTTTGGCTTCAAAATAGCCACAGTTACAATGGGAAATGCTAAGAAGGATATGTATAATCAAAACATGGACAGAGCAATACATATGTTATGTAAGTAGAGGAAGTATTTATCTACTTATATATGTGTTGTTGTTTTTTTCTGAGATAGTATGGCTGACAGCTCCTCTTTAAAGGAGCTCACAATCTAATCTTACCATAGTCCTAGTCCTTCTGTATTATTTTGCATTTATATAGCACTGACATCTTCCGTAGAACTTTACAGCATACAGTCATATCACTGACAGTCTTTAGAGGAAATATTATTGAAACAAAGGTGCTAGTGTAGGATAAAATCTATTAAAAACATTTAAAAAGAGGGAGGCAGTGGTAGACTTACCTCCATATTGAAGACTCAATAACAGTATCAGATGAGAAAAAATAGTTATTGATCACTCCAAAAATGCTGCAACGCATTACACGGGTCTATAGTGCGCTTCATCAGGCAATAAAACAAGGAGTAACTGTGATAAATTGAGCCAAGGCTCAAGCCCCTGTCTTGGCTCAATTTATCACAGTTACTCCTTGTTTTATTACCTGATGAAGCGCTATAGACCCCTGAAACATGTTGCAGCATTTTTGGAGTGATCAATAAATATTTTTGTTCTTATCTGATATTGTTATGTTGAGTCGTCACTGAGGGGTAAGTCCACCGCTGCCTCCTTTTTTAATAGATTTTGTCCTATATGGCACATCTGTTTTGATAATATTTCAGCTATCCACCCTCGAGAAGGGGTGTCATCCTATCTCCTACAGAGAACGCCTTCTTAAAGGGGAACTTCAGCCTAAACAAACATGCTGTCATTAAGTTACATTAGTTATGTTAATTAGAATAGATAGGTAATATAATCTCTTACCGACCCCGTTTTAAAAGAACAGGCAAATGTTTGTGATTCATGGGGGCTGCCATCTTTGTCATGGGGGCTGCCATCTTTGTCATGGGGGCAGCCATCTTTTTGGTGGAAAGGAGGTGACAAGGAGCAGGAGACACAGTTCCAACTGTCCTGTGCCCTGATAACCCCTCCCAGCTGCACACACTAGGCTTCAAATGTCAAATTCAAAATGTAAAAAAAAAAAATTGCACCAAAACAGCAGAACGAGAACAACAACATCAGAAATCCCATCATGCTTTGCACAGCATTAGGGGGAAAATGCCCGGGCAGTTTTTTTCTGTGCAGCTAAAAATGAGGCTTGTATAAGAGAAAAAAAGTTCTGATGCTGTGAAACAGTTAAAGAAACACCAAGCCTTTTCAGTGCTGCTGAGTCAATTTTTAGTCTGGAGGTTCACTTTAACCTAAATGGGGACAGGTCAATTTTCCTACCAGCGCATACAGTGGTTGTCTAGGAGGCGGGGCCGGATTTACCATAAGGCACTGTAGGCACGTGCCTACAGGCGTCTGATGATTGAAGGGCAGCTCACTCCCCTCCCCAAGCACCTCTCTCACTCCTTCCCTAAACAGAGTCCTGAGCAGAGAGTAAATGAGAGGATACTCACCCTGCTCTCTGCATTCCACTGATGAGATCTCCCTTCAGTCGGGGGCACCTGTAGCTAATATTGAGGGTACATCTTGCTAGCTAGTATTAGGGGACACCTGTAGCTACCAATGCCGGGTAAGGGAGAAGTGACAGCTGGGACAGACAGCGCACTTGTGGTGCAGTAGGGCGGGGGTTGTAGGTTCATGGAGGGCGGAGTCTAGGGTGCCAGGACATCTGTACATATAGGCTCCTGTGATGTAAATCTGGGCCTGCTAGGAAGTGAGCCACCTTTGTGAGTAGCCAATTAAAAGGGAACCTTAACTGAGAGGGATATGGCTGTTCCTTTTAAACAATACCATTTGCTTGGCAGTCCTGCTGATCTCTTTGGCTGCAGTAGAGGCTGAATCACACACCTGAAACAAGCATGCAGCTAATCCATTCTGTCAGAGCACCTGATCTGCATGCTTGTTCAGGGGCTGTGGCTGAAAGTATTAGAGACACAGGATCAGCAGGAGAGTCAGGCAACTGGTATCATTTTAAAAGGAAAAATCCATATCCTTCTCAGTTTAGGTTCCCTTTCACTTTCATAGATTCGATATCCAAACATACTACACTATAGTGGGCTCTTGATTGTCCCTTTTTCTGTCTTTAGAGGAGCTCACAATCTAACCCCTGCCATAGTCATAGTGTAATGTCCTACCGTATTATTATTATGTATTCATATAGCACTGACATCTTCTGCAGCACGTTACAGAATACATAGTCATGTCACTGACTGTCCTCAGAGGAGCTCACAATCTAATCCTTTCTTAGCCATTGTCTAATGTCCTTCCCTATTTTTATTAGAGTAGGGATTAGATTTTGAGCCCCTCTGAGGGACAGTTAGAGACACTGTAACAAGAAAAACCTCCCCTGGGGGGTGCTCACCTCGGGTGGGGGAAGCCTCCGGATCCTAATGAGGCTTCCGCCGTCCTCCTCTGTCCCACGGCGGTCTCGCTGCAGCCCTCCGAACAGCGACCTGACAGCCTGTTCAATATTTACCTTTCCAGGCTCCAGCGGGGGCGCTGTTGCGGCTCTTCTGACGGAGATAGACGGAAATAGCCGATCTCCGTTGGGTCCACTCTACTGTGCTGGTGCAGGAGACTTTTCTTTAAGTGACAAGACAAATATTCTCTGTACTGCTGTGGAAGATGTCGGCGCTTTATAATTACTAAATAATAATATAGCACTAACATCTCCTGCAGCACTACAAAGTACATACTCATGTCACTGACTGTCCTCAGAGGCGTTCACAATCTAATCCTACCTACTTTCATAGTCTAATCTCCTGATTTACTAAAGGTTCCCCAAACATCAACTGATTTACTAATGCTAGGTACACACAATGAGATTTTTCAGCTGATTTCGATTTTCCAATCGATTTATTGATTGATTTTCTTATCAATTTTCATTCACTTCTATGAGAAACCGTTTAGAAAATGATCGAAAATAAGATCGGACATGGCGGAAATTATCTATTGAACTATCTATTTGCCAAACTATGTTATGGTACCTAGCATTAAACATCACCAAGCATCTCCTGATTTAATAAGATATCTTCAAGCATCTATGATTTACTACGACATACATGTCAAATGAAATCCTGATTTACTAAAACTTCTCCAAACGTCTCCCAATTTACTAAGGCATCTCCAAACATCTCCTGATTTACTAAAACATCTCCAAGCATCTCTTGATTTATGAAGACTAGAGATGGCCCGAACAGTTCGACCGCGAACAGATTCGCGTAAACTTTGGTGGTTCGCATTTGCGGTGAACCGTGAGCTATAGGCGAGTTCGACCCGCCCCCTATACTACATCATTAGGGTCAACTTTGACCCTCTACGTCACAGTCAGCAGACACAGGGTAGCCAATCAGGCTACACTCCCTCCTGGAGCCCCTCCCCCCCCCTTATATAAGGCAGGCAGCATCAGCCATTTCACTCACTCCTGTGGCTGCAGTAATTAGAGAAGGGAGAGAACCTACTGACATAGGGAAAGCTTAGTTAGGCTCTTGTGTTAGACTTGTTAGGTTGCTCCTTCTTGCTGATACTTACAGTGGGTTGCAAAAGTATTTGGCCCCCTTGAAGTTTTCCACATTTTGTCATATTACTGCCACAAACGAATCCATTTTATTGGAATTCCACATGAAAGACCAATACAAAGTGGTGTACATGTGAGAAGTGGAACGGAAATTATACATGATTCCAAACATTTTTTACAAATAAATAACTGCAAAGTGGTGTGTGCATAATTATTCGGCCCCCTTTGATCTGAGTGCAGTTAGTTGCCTATAGACATTGCCTGATGAGTGCTAATGACTAAATAGAGTGCACCTGTGTGTAATCTAATGTCAGTACAAATACAGCTGCTCTGTGAGGGCCTCAGAGGTTGTCTAAGGACCAGTGCACACCGGGCAGATCCGCCGTCCGAATCCGCCTGAAAATCCGCATGGCTAATGTATTTGTATGGGCTGGTGCACACCGGCGGTTTGAGGCTTTTACCTGCTTAAAACCTCCAACCGCCGGTGTGCACCAGCCCATAGAGATACATTAGCCACGCGGATGCTGATGCGGATGCGGCCGGTGAACATCCGGCGGATCGCATCAAGATCCGCCCGGTGTGCATTGGGACTAAACTCACTTACCCGCGCCCAAAACCGCTAGCGTTTTGTGGATCTGCTAGCGGTTTTGGTGTGCACTAGGCCTAAGAGAATATTAGGAACAACAACCCCGTGAAGTCCAAAGAACACACAAGACAGGTCAGGGATCAAGTTATTGAGAAATTTGAAGCAGGTTTAGGCTGCAAAAAGATTTCCAAAGCCTTGAACACCCACGGAGCAATGTTCAAGTGATCATTCAGAAATGGAAGGAGTATGGCACAACTGTAAACCTACCAAGACAAGGCCGTCCACCTAAACTCACAGGCCGAACAAGGAAAGCGCTGATCAGAAATGCAGTCAAGAGGCCCATGGTGACTCTGGATGAGCTGCAGAGATCTACAGCTCAGGTGGGAGACTCTGTCCATAGGACAACTATTAGTCATGCACTGTACAAAGTTGGCCTTTATTAGAGTGACCAGATTTTTGTTAATTCAACCTGGGACGGGGGGGGGGGGGGGGGGGTTAAGGGGATGCGGCGCCGAAAAATGGGTGTGGCCATGGCATTGAATGGGCGGAGCTAACATAATGATGTAACAGCGAGGCATAAGAAAGCAGTGTTTACGCCATGATGTGGTCAGACGAGGATTCGCATCATGGGTGTGCAGAAACTGTGTGATGCTATTTAATAGTATACCGTAACCCCAAAGCAGCAAGCCTAGCCAACTATGACCATTAAATAATAAATGCAGCAACAGTTACCCCACACCAGAAAATAAATGCAATATGGGCAAAATTTCAGCACAAAATAAATGCAATAGGCAACATGTCAGCACAAAATAAACGCATTGTGGGCAACATGTCAGCACAAAATAAACGCAATGGGCAACATGTCAGCACAAAATAAGCGCAATGGGCAACATGTCAGCACAAAATAAACGCATTGTAGGCAACATGTCAGCACAAAATAAACGCATTGCGGGCACAAAATAAACGCACTGTGGGCAACATGTCAGCACAAAATAAACGCACTGTGGGCAATGTCAGTACAAAATAAACACACTGCGGGCAAACATGTCAGCACAAAATAAACGCACTGCGGGCAAACATGTCAGCACAAAATAAACGCACTGCGGGCAACATGTCAGCACAAAATAAATGTACTGCGGGCAAACATTTCACCAGAAAATAAACGCAATGGGGGCAAACATTTCACCAGAAAATAAACGCACTGCGGGCAAACATTTCACCAGAAAATAAACGCACTGCTGGCAAACATTTCACCAGAAAATAAACGCACTGCGGGCAAACATGTCACCAGAAAATAAACGCACTGCGGGCAAACATGTCACCAGAAAATAAACGCACTACGGGTAAACATGGCACCAGAAAATAAACGCACTGCGGGCACACATGCCACCAGAAAATAAACGCACTGAGGGCACACATGTCACCAGAAAATAAACACACTGCGGGCAAACATGTCACCAGAAAATAAACGCACTGCGGGCACACATGTCACCAGAAAATAAACGCACTGCGGGCACACATGTCACCAGAAAATTAATGCACTGCGGGCACACATGTCACCAGAAAATAAACGCATTGTGAGCAAACATGTCACCAGAAAATAAACGCACTGCGGGCAAACATGTCACCAGAAAATAAACGCACTGCGGGCACACGTCACCCAAAAATAAACGCAATGCGGGCACACATGTCACCAGAAAATAAACACACTGCGGGCAAACATGTCACCAGAAAATAAACGCACTGCGGGCACACATGTCACCAGAAAATAAACTCACTGCGGGCAAAGTTCACCTGGGAAAAAAAGCATTCACTCACCTGGCAGAAGACTCCTCTGGCGCGCATCTCCCCCGGACGATCCTCCTGCAGTCTCCCGCACTGACAGGCAGAGCAGGGCTACGGCAAGATGGCGCCCGAAGCCCTGTACTGGAGACACAAATAGTCTCCAGTACAGGGCTTCGAGAGCCATCTTGCCGTAGCCCTGCTCGCCTGCTGGTGTTGGAACACTGAAAGATAGTAAGGAGGCTGGAGCGGGGCTGCGGGCAATGAACTGGCATGGCGTCTATAGACAGTTCATGCCAGTTCATGCAATAAAGTGACCAGAGTCCCGAGGCCGGGACGTCCCGCTGCTAAAAGCAGGACGTTTCCCGGGACCTCATGCAGCCTGGGACAGCGGACCCCGAATCCGGGACGCGTCCCGGGCAATCCGGGACGTCTGGTCACTCTACCTTCATGGAAGAGTGGCAAGAAGAAAGGCATTGTTAACAGAAAGCATAAGAAGTCACGATTGCAGTTTGCCACAAGCCATGTGGGGGACACAGCAAACATGTGGAAGAAGGTGCTCTGGTCAGATGAGACCAAAATGGAACTTTTTGGCCAAAATGCAAAACGCTATTTGTGGCAGAAAACTAACACTGCACATCACTCTGAACACACCATCCCCACTGTCAAATATGCTGGTGGCAGCATCATGCTCGGGGGGTGCATCTCTTCAGCAGGGACAGGGAAGCTGGTCAAAGTTGATAGGAATATGGATGGAGCCAAATACAGGGCAATCTTGGAAGAAAACCTCTTGGAGACTGCAAAAGACTTGAGACTGGGGCGGAGGTTCACCTTCCAGCAGGACAATGACCCTAAAAATAAAGCCAGGGCAACAATGGAATGGTTTAAAACAAAACATATCCATGTGTTAGAATGGCCCAGTCAAAGTCCAGATCTAAATCCAATCGAGAATCTGTGTCAAGATCTGAAAACTGCTGTTCACAAACGCTGTCCATCTAATCTGACTGAGCTGGAGCTGTTTTTCAAAGAAGAATGGGCAAGGATTTCAGTCTCTAGATGTGCAAAGCTGGTAGAGACATACCCTAAAAGACTGGCAGCTGTAATTGCAGCAAAAGGTGGTTCTACAAAGTATTGACTCAGGGGGCCGAATAATTACGCACACCCCACTTTGCAGTTATTCATTTGTAAAAAATGTTTGGTATCCTGTATGATTTTCGTTCCACTTCTCAGGTGTACACCACTTTGTATTGGTCTTTCACGTGGAATTCCAATAAAATTAATGCATGTTTGTGGCAGTAATATGACAAAATGTGGAAAACTTCAAGGGGGCCAAATACTTTTGCAACCCACTGTATTGCTAAAAAGTACTCCTCAGCCTCAACAGCTCTTTTGTGAGCTAATGTTGTTCTTGTGATCTATTTTTTGTGTGTGTGTGTCCCACAGACACTTGTGTTGCATATATAGCCCTGTCCGTCAGTCGCAGCTGCTGGACCTTGGCCCCTTGGTAATACCTACTGTACCACTGCCAGGCCCAGCACATTCAGTGACTACCTGTGTGTGTGACAGCTGCACATATGTAATACCAATCCCTGCATACCTGTTCAGTAGTGCACCTATGTACGTGAGCGCACGCAGTGTTATATACCAGTCAGTCGCTGCACCTATTCATGGTACCTGTGTATGTGACAGCTGCACATTTGTAATACCAAACACTACAACCCACCTGTTCAGTGCACCTACCTACCTACGTGAGCGCACGCAGTGTTATATACCAGTCAGTCGCTGCACCTATTCACGGTACCTGTGTGTGTGACAGCTGCACATTTGTAATACCAATCCCTGCATACCTGTTCAGTAGTGCACCTACCTACGTGAACGCAAGCAGTGTTATATTATATACCAGTCAGTCGCTGCACCTATTTACGGTACCTGTGTGTGTGACAGCTGCACATTTGTAATACCAATCACTGCATACCTACCTGTTCAGTGCACCTACCTACCTACCTACCTACCTACGTGACCGCAAGCAGTGTTATATACCAGTCACTGCACCTGTTCACGGTACCTGTGTGTGTGACAGCTGCACATTGTATTGATACCAGTCACTGCATACCTGTTCACTGCACCTGTGTGACTGCACATTGTATTAGTCAAGTCAGTGCATACTATTTACTTCATCCCCCCCCCCCCCCAATATGGGCAAAACAGGCAGAGGCAGGCCACCCAGCAGGGCTGTTCGAGGTCGTGCTGTCGTGATTTCGTGTGGCCCTGGACCAAAGTACAGTGTTCAGAAGGTGCGTGCCATCAACCCCCAAGATTGTCAGGACGTAGTTGACTATTTAACACAGAACACCTCATCTTCCTCAGCTTCAGCACAGAAGCATGACATATCTTCCTCCTCCTGCTCTGATTCTGGCACCCCACTTAACACTCAGTCGGCCGCCACCACCAAAGTGCCATCACCCCAGGGCTCAGCGGTGTGGACATTTTTTTGTGTGTCTGCCTCAGATGAGAGCAATGCCATCTGTACTCTCTGCCACCAAAAATTGAGCCGTGGAAAGACCAAGACCCGCATAGGGACAACTTCCTTACGAAAGCACATGATGACAAAGCACAAACTGCAATGGGATGACCACTTGAGGAAAAGCAGCACACAAAAGCAAAGCCAAACACCGCAGTGGAAGATACCAGGCCGAAATTATTTCTCAAAAAAGGTGATACCCAAACTGTACCGTGATGTTGAAAGGCAAGTGGTGTCATCTCTGGCACACAGCGTTGAGTCAAGGGTCAATCTGACCACGTGGTCTGCAAAGCATGGTCAGGCCTGCCCGAAAACGAAGTCAGTCCACTCACACAGCATCTCTGCCTGCCCGCCGTGTGACTGCCTGCCCCAAACCTAAGTCGCTCCCCACACAGCATCTCTGCCTGCAGACCGCTTGACTGTCCAGGACTCCAAGTGGATTCTGCTAGCAGCGGCCGCTATAATAATTTTTCTGGTGCGTGTACATGCTTGCCTAATTTTTCTGGCTGCACTGCAGCTGCAACAACAAAACAAAAGGCATGTACATGTGTCAATTCCCCTTCGTGATCGTTACCTTGCTGCGGTGAAGGGGCTTGCATATCACAATGAAGCAATGACCGCCGGCTATATGAGTGTCTCGGGGGGCACACCCAAGATAATAAGGTTGTTGCTTCATTGTGGACAGACCAAATTCGATCAGCTGGACAGTCACTGTTCTGTCATTGTGCAACCTCAGCCCGGCGACCATATGGGCAGGAAAGCCGCCATCACCTGCACTCTCGTCATGGTGCGCACCAGTCCAGCATGGCCGTCACTACACAAACAGCTGTTTGCAGTCACTGCATACCTTTTACTGCATTTGTGACTGCACATTGTATTATACCTGGCAGCCACTTGAATGGATGGCAGACTTGCCCTCCATAACAGATTCTCGTTAAAGGATTGAAAGTTGATTCGTCTCATATACAGCAGGGCCTCGAAAGTCACTATTTTTCGTCACTACCTCCCTGAGTCTGGACTTGCATGCCATGCCTGCTGCCTTCCTTGGATGTGTGGTGGTAGCCGTTCCTGCTCCTTTGCCCACAACGTGCATGCTGCCTTCCTTGGATGTGTGGTAGTAGCCGCTTCTCAGGCTCCCACTCCAGACCGGAACCGAACCCTGATTCCCCGGCCGTTACCCGTGGTCACCATGGTACTGAGAAAGTAATATGGAAACTTGCTTATCAGTCACACAGTTGAATGAATGGCAGACTTGCCCTCCATAACAGATTCTCGTTAAAGGCAAGTGGTGTCATCTCTGGCACACAGCGCTGGGTCAAGGGTCCATCTGACCACAGATGCCTGGTCTGCAAAACACGGTCAGGGCCAGGGCCGGCCCGCCCATGAGGCGGGGTGAGGCAGGTTCCTCAGGCGGCAGGAAGTGGAGGGGCGGCACCAGATGAATGGCTGTGACTGAGCGGGGGGGGGGGAGCCAGAGCCGCGGTGAGGGCAGCCCGACCTCTCCCTCCCTCTCCCCGGGCCGCCCTCCATGCTCCCCCCTCGGACTTTAGGCAGCAGAGTTAGCGCGCAGGGAAGCGCTGCTGTACACAGTCACAGCCTGTTACTCACCTCCCTGGATCCGATCGCCGCTCCCGCCCTGCTGGTCTCCTCTCTGCAATGTAGCCGCTGATACATTACACACACGGCTGCTTCCTGTTTACACAGGAAGCAGCCGCGTGTGTATCAGCCGGCTAGGCAGAGAGGAGACCAGCAGGGCGGGAGCGGCGATCGGATCCAGGGAGGTGAGTAACAGGCAGTGACTGTGTACAGCAGCGCTTCCCTGCGCGCTAACTCTGCTGCCTAAAGTCCGAGGGGGGAGCATGGAGGGCGGCCCGGGGAGAGGGAGGGAGAGGTCGGGCTGCCCTCACCGCGGCTCCGGCTCCCCCCTCCGCCATTATGAGGGGGCACCTACCTGGGCAAGCTACCTATCTATCCTATACTGGGGGGCACCTACCTAATCTAACCTGTACTGGGGGCAGCTACCTATCTATCCTATACTGGGGGGCACCTACCTAATCTAACCTGTACTGGGGGGCAGCTACCTATCTAACCTATGCTGGGGGGCAGTTACCTATCTAACCTATGCTGGGGGGCAGCTACCTGTCTAACCTATGCTGGGGGCAGCTACCTATCTAATCTATACTGGGGGCACCTACCTAATCTAACCTGTACTGGGGGCACCTACCTAATCTAACCTATACTGAAGGGCAGCGACCTAATCTAACCTATACTGGGGGGAAGCTACCTATCTAACCTATACTGGGGGCACTTATCTAACCTGTATTGGGGGCACCTACCTACCTAGCTAGCCTATACAGGTGGCAACTATACTGGCTACCTATACTGGGGGCACCTACCTAACTAACCTATACTGGGGGTACCTACCTATCTAACCTATGCTGGGGGCAACTATACTGGCTACCTATATTGGAGGCACCTACCTAGCTAACCTGTACTGGGGGCACCTACTTATCTAACTTATACCGGGGGGGGGGGGGGGGGGGGTGCCTGCCTATCTAACATACTGGGGGCAACTATACTGGCTACCTATACTGGAGGCAACTACCTGGCTAACCTATACTGGGGGCAACTTTACTGGCTCACCCATGCCTGGCCACCTATACTCTGGGGGGACCTATAGCTGGTTACCTATACCGGGGGGGGGGGGGGCGCAATTTTTACACCCTCGCCCTGGGTGCATTTTAGCCTAGAAACTGCACTGTTGCCGCCGGCCTCCGAGTCCGATGACTCTGAGCTCTGCGGCCTCTCCTGTCTCCTCCAAGGCTGCATGCTGGTGACGCTGCCTAGTGCCTAAGCCTGCTGATTTGATGGCGGCGGCTGCCGCCCGCTCTGCTGCCCTGGCTGCGGCTGATTGTCACGGTCAGTCACTGAGCAGCGAGCGCCGCCGACGTGTCGATAATGATGATAAGGCTGGCCGGCCGCCGCTCATGTTTTGTAGAAATATTGGGGGGCGCCTTTACGATCTTTGCCTCAGGCAGCAGAAAGTCCAGGACCGGCCCTGGTCAGGGCAGGTACTTATACAGCACAATGGGTCCTTCCTTGGATGTGTGGTGGTAGCCCTTTCTCAGGCTCCCTCTCTGGACTGGAATGGAACCCTGATTCCCCGGCCATTACCCGTGGTCACTATGGTACTGAGAAAGTACCATCGAAAGTTTCACACAGTTGAATGAATGGCAGACTTGCCCTCCATAACAGATTCTGGTTACAGGTACTGAACAACCAGCAGAAAAAGTAATTTAAAAAAATAGCTGTAAGCTTTAACAATGGTAGAGAAAGAACCATCGAAAGTTGATAAGGCAGTCAGACATTACCTGATATCACTGAGTAAAGAAGAGCAATCTCGCCATGGTGCGCAACAGTCCAGCACGGCCGTCACTACATAAACAGTTGTTTGCGGTGCGTTACACAGTGAGTTTGGTGTGTCAGTGTGAGCCAGTACAGTACACGAATTAATTACACTCCCTGATTGATGTATACACATGCAAGAAGTTTTAAAGCACTTTAGGCCTCCAATTTTATTTTGCAATGTGATTTCTGCCCTTAAAATGCTGCTGTGCGTCAAATCCAGATTTTTCCCTGGGACTTTTGGCATGTATCCCACTCCGCCATGCAAAAACTCAGATGTTAGACCCCTTGAAACATCTTTTCCATCACTTTTGTGGCCAGCATAAATGTTTCTAGTTTTCAAAGTTCGCCTCCCCATTGAAGTCCATTGCGGTTCGAAAAGTTCGCCTGAACCGAACTTTTTTGCGGCGGTTCGCGTTCGAGGTTCGCGCACCGAAAATCAGAGGTTCTAGCCATCTCTAACGAAGACAACTATAAACATCTCTTGATTTACTAAGACATCTCCAAACATCTACTAATTTAGGGCCCATTTCCACTGTACACGGAGTGATGCAGCTGAACTGTAACCAATGCACGACAATGGAACACTTTCCATTGCGTGCTGGTTACGTGGAGCAGTGCTGAGCGATCCGAGAACCTGCAGCATGCTGCAGATTCTCGCACTTCCGCATCCGTGTCCCAACTCCTCCAGTCACTTCTGCATCGGGAGATCCAGAAGTGACGCGAACTCGCATCACTTCAAAGTGGAAATGGGCTCTTACATAGGCATATTTAAGCATGTTGTGATTTACTAATATACACATCTCCAGACATCTCCTGATTTATTAAAACCTGTCCAAGCCTCTCCTGTTTTACTAATTATTTTCCAAGCGTCTCCTGATTTACTAAGACATCTTCAAGTACCTCCTGGTTTACAAGGACATCTACAATTATCACCCGACTTCTACAGTATCTCCAAGCAACTCCTGATTTATGAAGACCCTTCCATGCATCTCTCGATTTACTAAGACATCTCCAAGCATCTCCTGACTTACTAAGACATCTCCAAGCATCTCCTGATTTACTAAGACAAGCATGTCCTGATTTACTAGCATACCTCCAAGCATCTCCTGATTTACTAAGACACCTCCAAGCATCTCCTGATTTACTAAGACACCTCCAAGCATTTCCTGATTTATTTAAAGAGGAACTTCAGCCTAAACAAACATACTGTCATTAAGTTACATTAGTTATGTTAATTAAAATAGATAGGTATTATAATCTCTTACCCACCCTGTTTTAAAAGAACAGGCAAATGTTTGATTTCATGAGGGCAGCCATCTTTTTGGTTGAAAGGAGGTGGCAGGGAGCATGAGACAAAAGTTCCAACTGTCCTGTGTCCTGATCACCCCTCCCAGTTGCTAGGCAACGTGAATAACAACATAGGAAATCCCATCATGCTTTGCACAGCATCAGGGGAAAAAAGCCTAGGCAGTTTTCTTTGATGTGTGGAGCTTAGCTAAAAATGCAGCTAAAAATGATGCTTTGGTAGGAAAAACAAAGTTCTGATGCCTTTTCAGTTCTGCTAAGCAGATTTTTAGTCCAGAGGTTCACTTTAAGCTATTTATACATGCTTGATGTAACTCAGCTGTGGTAGCCAAACAAGACCTTAGCCTTGAATCTAGTATGAGTCCAGTGTGTGTACAGCGGCCACACAATGTCTGTTAAAGATCTTTAGTGATCCCTAACACCTGACCGCATTGTTGTCCACACTCCGCTGCCTCTAAAGGGGCCCATACACCTATTGATTTTCCCACCGATATACAGCAGATTCGATCACTGTGATCGAAATCTGCTGTGAAATCGTTGCGCAGACGCTGACAGAATGATCGATTTACGTCCGAAATCAATCGTTCCCGTCGATTCCCCTCAATCTGTCCGTGCGGAACATTTTGCTCGATCGCCGGCGGGTCGGGGGTGCGTCGATAGCGGCGTTCGAATGCCCGACGATGTACGCAATACAGCGGCAATACATTACCTGCTCCGAGTCCCCGGTCTCTCCGCTGTCCTCTTCTCTGTACTGGGCTCTGAGTCGGCAGGCTTCACTGAACTTCCTGTCCTGGCAGAAACTTTAAACAGTAGAGCGCCCTCTACTGTTTAAACTTCCCCTGGACAGGAAGTTCAGTGAAGCCTGCCGGACTGCAGCAGCTTCACAGATTGTGATTGGTTACATGCTGAAATCGATTCACAATCTGTTTGCAGTAAAGGCAGCCATACAATCCCTCTCTGATCAGAGAGGGATCTATCTGTTGGTCGATCTAATGGCAAGTCGACCAGAGTATTGCCACCTTTAGAATCTGTTCAGTTGCACACGGCACATCTCTCAGTCTATGGTAGGCTGCTATGGATGTGGGACATTTATTGGACATCCTGCTGCCGCTTTGCTGTGTTTCGGGCCTCAGATGTCAATCGGGCCCAGCGTCTGCCAGCTCTGAATACTCCAGATTACAAATCTTGTTTTTCTGCAAGGAGGAGAGAGAGAGCCAAGAGAATAAACAATGTATGAAAACCACAAAGGAAAGCTTACCTAATAGCAAAGCCAGCTACATAACCTCATCTCATCCATCATGCTGCATGACGCCAGACTCTCCTGAGCTCCTCCCACATAGCACTCAGCAAAGATATGTGATAATGGCTGTTTCACAGTAACACAGCACTGTACAGAGAACGCAGAATAAGCCACGTCACCCACTGTTACTCAGAACTCACAATCTAATATCTAATAACTCTCTTTGGGCTTGATTCACTAAAGGGTGCTAAGTGTTAGCACGGCAGTGAAAAGCCGCTTTGCACATGCAAACTACTTAGCACCCAAGTTTGCACGTACAAAGCCTTAACATTCGATTTAGCACATGCAAATCCTTTACACTCGAGTTAGCACATGCAAAGCCTTTACACTCAAGTTAGCACATGCAAAGTCTTTACACTCGAGTTAGCACGTGCAAAACCTTTACACTCGAGTTAGCACCTGCAAAGCCTTTACACTCGAGTTAGCACCTGCAAAGCCTTTATACTCGAGTTAGCACGTGCAAAGCCTTTACACTCGAGTTAGCACGTGCAAAGCCTTTACACTCGAGTTAGCACATGCAAAGCCTTTACACTCGAGTTAGCACGTGCAAAGCCTTTACGCTCGAGTTAGCACGTGCAAAGCCTTTACACTCGAGTTAGCACGTGCAAAGCCTTTACACTCGAGTTAGCACGTGCAAAGCCTTTACACTTGGGTTTGCACATGCAAAGCCTTTACACTCGAGTTAGCACATGCAAAGCCTTTACACTCGAGTTAGCACATGCAAAGCCTTTACACTCGAGTTAAAACGTGCAAAGCCTTTACACTCGAGTTAGAACGTGCAAAGCCTTTACACTCGAGTTAGCACGTGCAAAGCCTTTACACTAAAGTTAGCACATGCAAAGCCTTTACACTCGAGTTAGCACATGCAAAGCCTTTACACTTGAGTTAGAACATGCAAAGCCTTTACACTCGAGTTAGCACGTGCAAATCCTTTACACTCGAGTTAGCACGTGCAAAGCCTTTACACTTGAGTTAGAACGTGCAAAGCCTTTACACTCGAGTTTGCACGTGCAAAGCCTTTACACTCGAGTTTGCACGTGCAAAGCCTTTACACTCGAGTTTGCACGTGCAAAGCCTTTACACTCGAGTTTGCACGTGCAAAGCCTTTACACGTGATAACTGAATTATCACGCTTTAGTGAATCGAGGCCTTTGTGTTGTAGTGTTGTAGAAAGATACCGGAGTGCCCAGAGGAAGGATCACCGTTGCTTCATCACAGTTTAGCATATGCCTCTGATGAAGCGAGGGTGATCCTTATGAAACGCGTCAGGCCACTGCATGCATTTTTATTTTTTGGTCTAATAAATGTTTGTTACTTACCTATTGGCAAAAATAGCCTGTGATTTATTAAAATCCCCATTTGGTTGAGGACTCATCTGGAGAGCTTCTGCAGTTTCTATATTGGATCCCTGCACGGTGCTTCCACACAGACAGGACAGGACGATTGTGGACAGCTCAACAATGGTTTGTAATACGCGTCTATTCTGAACAGTCAATATTGCCAATTTTGACCATTTAACAAGGTGAGCTGTTCTCTCTATCAGGTTCGGACTGGGAGGTGGAAAAACTGAGGACATCCACCTGCTGGCCATGCAGCAGAAACCCTGTGTTATCACTCCCAATAGAAACATGCAGCACGTCTTCACTATGAACAGCAACACCTGATTACTGCTGCTTGGCCAGCAAGTGGATTTCCTCATCTTTACCACCTACCAGTCCAACACTGCTCTCCATAGAGGCTGGGATCTTCTTAAAGGACTTACGAGGCCAGATTTTCAAAAAAAACATAAAAAAAGCTAGATACCTGTGCGTGTTTGCAAGGCACGGAGGACGCCGTCCGCGCCCTCCGTGCCGTTCCGCCTGGTCCCCGCTGCTTAATATGCCCCCGAACGACCCCTGACCGCACGGCCCGGGTCGGGCTCTCTAGCCTTCACAAAGATGGCGGCCGGTGCTGGCCGCGGCTGCGCAGTCCGCATAGCCGCGAGTGCGGCTGCGCAGCTCTAAGGCCACCTCCCCGATCCACGCTACTGTTACGTGGATCGGGGGGTTGGCCTTAGAGCTGCGCAGCCGCACTCGCGGCTATGCGGACCGCGCAGCCGCGGCCAGCTCCGGCGGCCATCTTGGTACAGGCTGGGGAGCACGACCCGGGCTGCGCGGTCGGGGACCGTTCGGGGGCATATTAAGCAGCGGGGACCAGGCGGAACGGCACGGAGGGCGCGGACGGCGTCCTCCGTGCCTTGCAAACACGCACAGGTATCTAACTTTTTTTATGTTTTTTTTTGAAAATCTGGCCTCGTAAGTCCTTTAAATGATTTTAAACTTAAAGAGGAACTCCAGTGAAAATAATGTAATAAAAAATTGCTTCATTTTTACAATAATTATGTATAAATGATTTAGTCAGTGTTTGCCCATTGTAAAATCTTTTAAATCCCTGATTTACATTCTGATATTTATTACATGGTGACATTTTTACTGTTGGCAGGTGATGTAGCTGCTGCATGCTTTTTTGGCAGTTGGAAAAAGCTGTAAACAGCTATTTCCCACAATGCAGCAAGGTTCACAGACAAGAAACTGTCAGGAGTACCACGGTCCTCAGAGTTTCTTGTGGGAGGGGTTTCACCACAATATCAGTCATACAGCACCCCCTGATGGTCTGTTTGTGAAAAGGAATAGATTTCTCATGTAAAAGGGGGTATCAGCTACTGATTGGGATAAAGTTAAATTCTTGGTTGGAGTTTCTCTTTAAGGAGAGCTTTCTTCTTATCTTCTTTGGACATTTCCATAGCCTTTTGGTGGTACCCGATCAATAAATAGCTGCATACCTGAACCGTACATCCAATTACCATTTGACTCCTAATCAGGGCTGGGCCGTGGCAGAGGAGAGAGAGGCTCCAGACTCAGAATAAGGTGTTGGGAGGGTTGAGGGCCATGGGCTGCCTCTTAATCTAATAGCAATCAGTGTGCTGGGGATGGCAGGGAGGATGGAGGGGCACACTTTGGTGTCTCAGCCTTGAGTGCTGGAGGACTTTGCCCTGGCTCTGCTCCCAATGCCTGTCACATGACATGCTGGAATGTTTGCGGCAAGATGATTGGCTGCACAGCGTTTGTACACTGAAGAGGAGTCAAGAGGACCTGTTCTGCCATTAGAAGCAGGTAATGGTACGACACTCCGCAGTTGCTCTGCATCTTCAGTACAGGGAGTGAATCTGCCTTCTGTTTACCTATACTAAATATGGTATCCTGGTCTGGCTAGCCAGTTAATAGCTGATAAGAGACACATAAAGGAATTCAACCTTGACCACCAATTCAACCTTCAACCAATCATTTGGGTGAACAAAATCAATGTTTGTATAGCGAACTTTAATAAAGTGATACAATTAAGACTAACCAATTCAGCAATAATGTGAACTATATGTAATACAATAATACAATAACATTTCTATAGCGCTTTTCTCCCATAGGACTCAAAGCGTAAACATCACAAACAGAACCCAGAGGCTTGAGCAGAGCAGATTGTCCAAATTATGGTGCTATTATTGAAGAAAACAGATGTACCTACAGTACAGATGTATTTGGCTAGTTGGCTGGCATGCTTTAATCCTTACTCGCTAGCAAGCTGCTCCTGTGTGGACAAATCAGAGAAATCATTCCAGCCCCCCAGACTGTCTCTCCCAACTCTACAAGCAAGACTTTATTCCGGTTGACTAACAATGTTAGAACATACAATCAGCAGGCGGTAAAGAGATTTTCTTTGAAAAGTGTCATCCAGATACATTAATTACTGCATACGTGTATCTGTCGGTGTATGGGGATCAGAGCCGGGACAAGGTCCTCCAGCACCCAAGGCTGAGACACCAAAGTGTGCCCCTCCATCCCTCTCCCCCATTCATCACACACTGATTGCTATTAGACTAAGAGGCGCCCCAGGGCCCCCAACACCCTAATCTCTAGTTATCTGGCTTGCAGTCACTGCCATGTATCCCCTTTTCTTATTTCTCTCTGCTACAAACACAATAGGGGAATGATAGCTGAGTGAGCTGTGCGTCCCCTCCTACACTGCGCCCTGAGGCTGGAGCCTCTCCTGCCTCGGCCCTGCCCTGATGGGGATGCAATAAAGTTTGGAAACTGCAGTTTGATGGTGCCCGGATTCTTTCTACTCTACCATTGTTACATTAATTACAAGGGATCTTGCAAGGATTGTGATCTATTTATGGCTTGTAGATAAGACCCTTGGTTTACTTAAAACCTACATTGACTCAGGCTGACATGGAGAGTTTTACACAGATCCCATCCTGTTCACTGTACGTTGCTGGAGCATGGAAACAGTTAACTGTATGTTACTGAGCAGGGGGGCACTCAGGAGGGCACAATGATTCCCTGGGGGGGGGGGGGGGGCAGTGCCCCAGTGTAGCGCCATCCATAAAAGCAGTGGCTTCTCTGGAGAAAAAAAATTCAGCCATGCATACTGAAATATTGTTTTTCCCAGGGCTGGATTTAGGCCTAGGCCACCACAGGAGAAATGACACCAAAGCAGCAGACTAAACTGGTGCAGCATTTGCATGCTTGCAAATGCTGCAATGCAGGGAGATCAGACGAGCGCCTGACCATGGCACTCTGCTGCTAGCTGCCTGCGCTGCAGCCACCCTGCTCTCTGTGCATGCTTGCATTGTGGCCGGCGGCCGACTTGGGCAGTATTGGAGATGGAAAGGAAGAGGAAGCTTCTACACTGGAGACGAGTGGAGAAATGAGTGACACAGATGGCTGCTCCGGTGTGAAGGCGAGCTGGCTACCTATACTAAAAGGTGAAGTGGTGGTAATAGGCAGGATTAAGGGAATCATCTGGCTACCTATACTGGAGGGAAGCAAGGGAACTGCCATTCTCTTCTTTGAATAGACCAGTTACATTCAATGGGCAAAGGAACCTGGACAGTTAATTAGGAACTGTCTACCTAGCCACTAGCAAGGAAACACTTACTTAGACAATTACCCGACCAGGTTGAAGCCTACACAGGTGGTCGGCTACCTCTTAGTCTGATTAGTGGGCTGGAAGTGGAATTGCTTTGAAGTCTGCAAAGTGTGACAGGAAAAGCTGTGAAGTTTGCCTGTCACAGTCTGGGAAATTGCATTAGATTGTGGGATGAAACATCCTTTGCCCTGGGCAACACTTGGGACTATAAAACAGCAGCTAGGGCAGTCACAACTTGTAGTCTATGGAGATAGCACAACGCTAGGACTAACCTGGTTCCTGACCAGAAGTTGCGTCCTCCCGCAAACAACGTTCAGATCGATATGCTGGTAACGTTATCCCATTTTTATTTTTATGCAAATATCCTTGTGTGTATCATTGTAACTTTTATTTTGTAACTTTTTACTTTGTTTATTGTATATCTTTTGTATATATTATTTTCTGCATTGTTCCACTTTTTTCTGGGATATTAAATCGTTATTTAATAAGTTTGACTTCTGCCGTACTAAACTAACGCTCATAGCCTAGAAGAGACTGAAGTGTAACTGTGTATAAGTCCATGCCTGATTGTACGTTGAGCAACACTACCGTATGAGATTGTAATTGCATTGTGTGTATGGGGCACTTTTGCACTCGACAGCAGAGTGGCTAACAGTATCGTTCGGAACGACTGTTAGTGGTTTTGCTGCACGACAGTGTAACTTGCATTACAAGTCAGTGCCTTATTGTGCCGTGTTACTGTACAACTGTACTGTGTGTGTGTGTGCGTGGCGTTCCCGTATTCGGTCTAAAGCGCAAAGCTGACCCGAATACGAAAACGCGGATTGCGCGCTGAGCACTCGACAGCCGAGTGGACGTGTCTAGCAACAGCTAGTGGTGGCAGTAAGAAGCGTTTGAGGGGTCACAGCCTTGTTTTTAGCTTGAATAAGGCTGCACCCTGCTTGATCTGGTCAAACCCGCAGTCGGGAGCCGTATACGCAGGCGTGCCGCGGGCCAGTTCCTGACAAAGACCTACCATATATTTTGAGTATGCTCCAAATATAAGACCTCCCCTAATATAAGACCCAGTGGCAGACCTGCTCCTGCTCGCCCGCTTGCCTGCCCGCTCCCTTTACCTCCCCTGCCCTTGCTCCTGGCCCCCTCCTTAAATTCCAGAACCCTCTGCTGATTATGCCTGGGATAATTTATACCGCAGATTAGCGGTGACTTGCGGTGAAAGCAGCTACGGTAATGTTTCCAGTAATAGCGCCACCCAATACAGGAAGTGATCTCTGTTTACTTCCTGTTGGCACAGTTACTGGATACATTACCGTAGCTGCTTTCACCGTAAGTCATCTCTAATCTGCAGTGTGAATTATCCCAGGCATAATCAGCAGAGGGTTCTGGACTTTAAGGAGGGGGCCAGGAGCAAGGGCAGGGGAGGTAAAGAGAGTGGGCGGGCGGGTGGGGGAAATCTAGCTATTGTATACACTAAAGGGGATCTGGCTACCATTATAAAATATAAAACCTCCCCGAAAATAAGACCTAGCACAACTTTTGAAAGACAAATTAACTTAAGACAGTGTCTTATTTTCGGGGAAACACGGTATACTAGAAGGAAGGGGGAGGGTCATCTCACTACCTACTGAAGGGGGCCGGCTGGTTACAGAGGCTTAGGGCGGTAAAGAGTACAAATCCGGCCCAGGCTTTTCCCATAATGCCATAAAATTAACCTTAAAGGGGAACTGAAGAGAGAGGTAAATGGAGGCTGCCATGTTTATTTCCTTTTAAGCAATACCAGTTGCCTGGCAGCCCTGCTGATCCTCTGCCTCTAATACTATTAGCCATAGCCCCTGAACAAGCATGCAGCAGATCAGTTGTTTCAGACTTTAAAGTCAGATCTGACAAGACTAGCTGCATGCTTGTTTCTGGTGTTATTCAGATACTACTGCAGAGAACTAGACCAGCAGGGCTGCCAGTGCCAGGCAACTGGTATTGATTAAAAGGAAATAAATATGGCAGCCTCCGTATACCTCTTACTTCAGTTCCCCTTTAAATTTGTGTTACTGGTCCTTAAAGAGAACCCGAGGCGGGGTTCTAACAACGAAATCCCCATACAGAGGCTGGGTCTGCCTATAGAGCCCAGCCTCTGTTGCTAGTCAGATTGCCCCTAAGCCCCCCCCCGCCCTGCGCTCAGCGAGACCCCATTAATCACAGCCGCGCTGTGTGGGCTATGTTTACCTCTCTAATGTCAGTCTCCGCTCTCCCCCGCCTCCTGCATCGCTCCGGGCCCCGCCAGTGTCCCTTCCCTCCAATCAGCGGCTAGGGAAGGGACGTGGGCGGGGACCGGAGCGATGCAGGAGGCGGGGGAGCGGCGAGACTGGCATTAATGAGGTAAACACAGCCCGCTGCGACATGCTGCGTGTTGACAGTGCGGCTGTGATTAATGGGTTCTCGCAGAGCGCAGGGGGGGCTTAGGGAGAATCTGACTAGCAACAGAGGCTGGGCTCTATAGGCAGACCCAGTCTCTGTATGGGGATTACGTTCTCAGAACCCCACCTCCGGTTCTGTTTATGCTACAGATGTACAGTACTTGGCTAGCACTTGTCAATCCTATCTAGCAAGCTGTGTAGACTGATCACACTCATTCAGTCCCCAGCCTGTGTCTGACAGCTCTACAGTACACACTGAGGTAAGGGGAGGGGGGGGCTGTAGCACCGCCGCTGTCGATTGGGTCGCAATATCAAGTGGTATATGTGCACCTTTAGACTTCCTGTGGATGCTGTACAAATGCTAGAAGTAACAGGGTGCACAATTCACACACAGCACTATTTCAGCTTCTAGTAGATGTATTGCGTGGCAGCAGAGATCAGGCCGCAGTCACACAAGCTGTGCATTGTGTGTTGAGCTGGGACAAAGCTGTCACTGTACGCTGTCCCCACTCACGTAAGCAATATCACCACTCTACGCCTGAAGGACGAGGTACATCATCGCTAGGCAGGTGCCCTGGTACCAGAACCCCCCCAGTCATTGGCAGCCGCGGCACACAGGAAGCACGCCCAGGGATGGATGCCAGATTTCCTTGTTGTCAACAGAGACTTGATTAGTTCTGAGCAGCTGAAATCTTAATGAGTTTCTTCCCCCTATCTTTCTGCGTTATTGCTTTGTGGTTGTAAATAAATGGAGCTCTTTATTGTGTTTTCTCTCCTTCGTAGTCATTGTCGTAATTTGTCACCGTGTGTGACGTCACCTGATTCGCTTGTGGAATGTCACATTTATCGTCAGTAAACCTGAGAAGGTGGCAAAGACTCATGTGGATTGTAAGGTATTCCCTCTTGGGGGGGGGGCGTTTATATTCAGCTCCAAAATAAAATATTACTTCACCTCTGGAATGTGAGCTTTATCCATATTACAGAAATGGCCATCTTATCCAAAGGGCTAGAAAACAGCATGCAACCCTGGCGACTGTAGCCAAGGAAACGCCAGTCATACACCGCCAGCATCCATCCAGGTGACTGTATTTGGTGATTTTATGGTGTTAAGTAACCACAAAGCATGCAGTGTCTGGCAGACCCCAACAACACAAGAGCCACACCCTGAACCAACCCCACCCCAAACTCAGCCAAACCTCACCCTATCCACTCCTTCCCACCCTCACCCTATCCACAATTCCACATCTGAAACCACACACCAACCACACACCATACAAAAACTGTATCTACACACCAGCCACATCCCGGTTACACACTAGTCACCACCCAGCCGAACCCAAACCTCACTCTATCCACACACCAACCTCAGCTCAACCCCAATCCAATTACTCGCCAACCACATCCTGTCCACACACCAACCACACTCTAACCTCACCCTATCTACAACTCAACCTTACTCTATCCACACCCCAAGCCACACACCAACCTCAACACAGCCACACACCAACCCAAACCTCACCCTATCTACAGACACAACCTCAGCTCAACCCCAACCCAGCTAGACACCAACTACACCATATCTACACACCAACCACACCCCAACCTGACCCTATCCACACCCCAACCTGACCCTATCCACACCCCAAACCACACATCAACAACACGCCAACCTCAACCCAGCCACACCCTATCTACACACCAACTACACCCCAACCTCAAAGCAGCCAAACCTCATAAAAAACATCTACACACCAGCCACATCCCAACCCAAACCTCACCCTATCCACACACCAACCTCAGCTCAACCCCAAACCCAGTTAGACACCAACTACATTATGTTCACACACCAACCACACCCCCAACCTGACCCTATCCACACTCCAACTCTATGCACGCATCAACCACCACACCCTGACTTCAACCCAACCTCCAACTTCTACACACCAGGCCCACATCAACCAAAACCCATCCACACCCCAAGATGCTGGAAAACCACAGTGCAAAGCACACTACCTTGTCAGCATAAATATTGGTAAAAGTGCAGTCTGCTATTTGTGCATGGGGACTTTATCAGCGATTACGGAATATGAAACCTTATATAATTAAAATCTTGTGAGCAAATTTTAGCTTCACAGTGTGTAGACAATAAAGCGCTCAACAGTTGACAATAACAGTAGACAATAAACCACATTTAAAAATAAATCCTAAAACAAAGTCCAATCCAACATAAAACAGTCCCACTTTCTGTGCCACTGGACCCCCGCTTACTGTATTTGTTTGTCTTGACCCATTGTTCTCCATAGTACCTACAAACATGGGGAAAGCTCCCAGGGGCCCCTGATGAGTTACTAAGTGACGAAACCGGTTGGGCGAAGTTTAGGTGAAGCAGGAGATGCTTTTACACATGAAGGGAAAAACAGAAAGCCACAATAGTAAAGTTTTATTTTTCTTCTTTAAAGAATACCAGAGCTAAAACAAATAGGAGAAACGGGGAAGTGGGCTTGTATGGGGCGCTGTCCTGATAGCCACTGTCTTTCTTACCTAAATGCCCCTGGCAGCCTCTAACAGGTTGCTGGAGTCAGGTATTAGTGCACAGGCGCTGGCCAGGCTGCGCATGTCCTACAGTGTGCAACCGTGGCTGGGAGCACTCTGTGCATGCACATGATGTAATGGTGATGTCATGCTCAGAGCGCTCCCAGCTGTGGTTGCGCACTTAACCTGTAAGAAGCTGCCGGAGGGCATTTAGGTAAGAAAGACGGGGGACAGAGGAGACCGGGAGGAACGACGGCCATCAGGACAGCTCCCCCTGTTTCACTTATTTGTTCTTAGCTATGGTATCCTTTAAAGATAATTCCAATTGGTATAGTTACTGTTACGTTTATTGTTTTGTGTAGTTACACTCTCAATTGTTTGGAATTCTGTACTGGCTAATTTTTTTTAAGCATTGTTAAGACCCGTACAAAAATGATGGTGTGTTTCATCTGGGACAGGTGTATGTATGTGAACCTATGTATTTTAAATTTTACAGTTTTTCGTCATAGTGCCCCTTTAAGAAATGTTCAGATCTCTTGTAGCTGAAAACTTGTGAAGGAAGAAAAGGCCTGAGTGATAAATGCTGTTTCTGCTTGATGCCAGTCCACTGGCACTGCCTGTAAATTACCTCAGAAAGGGATTCCCCCGAGCAATCACTAAACCGCCAATGACTGTATAAAGCTGTAAGCCAATAACGTGGTAGGCAGGGATGACGGCAAGATGAGGTCAGCACATTATCCTGGGGGGGCACCACACTGAATGCTTAATCACCAGGGATATGTGTGATGTCATAATTACATTACCTGGTTGCCTAGCAGCCGGCCTGCATCAGACAGGCTGAGCTGTGAGCTGTGAGGCCTCTGTAAACAGATTGGAATGATAAAAGGATATAATAGTCTATTCATTCTCCTCCTGACTCCTCATTACCCGTCACACAGCTGCCATACTAAATATAAGCCTTCAGCTGTTCTCTATACATTAGAGAAATGTGTAAAAGGGGCGCCCAGGGTGAGAATACAAGCATACGTTTATGATGGGCTCCAGAGGTCATGAATTAACTTAATATAGTATAATGTATAAAAGAGAAAAGCCGTCCGCTCATCAACTATGAAAACTGCTGCCATATTCATCCCTCTTACTCCCGCACGACCCAGCACCCTGATACTCCCACTATACCCTCAACATACCCCAGGGATATTATATGCCCTTATTGTATACTGTATACATGGCCCGTGAGTCAGGAGACTGGCTGTTTACTATACTCTGTACAGGGCTCCATGAGTCAGGAGACTGGCCGTGTACTATACTCTGTACAGGGCTGCATGAGTCAGGAGACTGGCTATGTCCTATACTCTGTACAGGGCTGCATGAGTCAGGAGACTGGCTATGTCCTATACTCTGTACAGCGCTCCATGAGTCAGGAGACTGGCTATGTACTATACTCTGTACAGGGCTCCATGAGTCAGGAGACTGGCCATGTACTATACTCTGTACAGGGCTCCATGAATCAGGAGACTGGCCGTGTACAATACTCTGGACAGGGCTCCATGAGTCAGGAGACTGGTCGTGTACTATACTCTGTACAGGGCTCCATGAGTCAGGAGACTGGCCGTGTACTATACTCTGTACAGGGCTCCATGAGTCAGAAGACTGGCCGTGCACTATACTCTGTACAGGGCTCCTTGTGTCAGGAGACTAGCTGTGTACTATACGCTGTACAGAGCCCCTTGTGTCAGGTGACTTGCTGTGTACTATACGCTGTACAGGGCTCCTTGTGTCAGGACACTGGCTGTGTACTATACGCTGTACAGGGCCCCTTGTGTCTGGATAGTGTAATGGTTAAGGGCTCTGTCTCTGACACAGGAGACCTGGGTTCAAATCTCGGCTCTGCCTGTTCAGTAAGCCAGCACCTATTAAGTAAGGAGTTTCTTGGGCAAATCTCCTTAACACTGCTACTGCCTACTGAGTGCGCTCTAGTGGCTGCCTCGCAAGCGCTTTGAGTCCGACAGGAGAAAGGCGCTATACAAATACTGCAATTATTAATTGTGTCAGGTGACTGGGTGTGTACTACTCTGTACAGGGCCCCGTGTGTCAGGTGACTGGCTGTGTACTATATTCTATACAGGGCCCCATGTTGTGAGGTGACTGGCTGTGTACTACTCTATACAGGGCCCCGTGTGTCAGGTGACTGGCTGTGTACTATACGCTGTACAGGGCCCCTTGTGTCAGGTGACTGGGTGTGTACTACTCTATACAGGGCCCTGTGTGTCAGGTGACTGGCTGTGTACTATACTCTATACAGGGCCCCATGTTGTGAGGTGACTGGGTGTGTACTACTCTATACAGGGCCCCGTGTGTCAGGTGACTGGCTGTGTACTATACTCTATACAGGGCCCCATGTTGTGAGGTGACTGGCTGTGTACTACTCTATACAGGGCCCCGTGTGTCAGGTGACCTGGTGGATGTGGACCTGGTACGGTCGTGTGAGCAGATTTTACTCTCGTGATGTCACTGAGGTCAGAACAGATTTTCTGGAAGCCGTATCGGTCCCTGGTCTGTGAATTTGTAGCTGTGTCTCTAATCCATTATGGGGGGAGGAGAGCAACAGATGCCACATGAAGAGTTCCTGTCACCTTACACCGAGGGGAGTTCCACGCCGCAGATCCAACACTATTTTTAAATCTTTGACCTGTACATCAGTTATTCCAGCGATGGCTTGTTGGACTCAGAGGGGATGTGGAGCATTTAAAGAGACTGTAACATAAAAATAATTGTATTCAAGCAATGACACAGCTGACATCAACCTGCAAGATCTTGTAATGTTTTATGTATAACTTTACACTTGATAACTGCAGTACAGGGAGCGAGCGGCTGATGCAGAGAGTGGATGGGCATGGGTGGAACCCTGAGGGGGGCGAGAAAAGCATGACTACTGCTGCATCACTATTCTGCATTTGCCGGGCTTGGGGAGCACAGAAAAGGGGGGGGGGGGGGCTAGACAGCTGGCAACTGTATGCTTGGGGCATTGCACTAGGAAGGTCTGGCATAGTTTGGGGGCACAGAGAAGGTGGAGCATAGTTTGGGGCGCTGGGAGGGTGGGGCATAGTTTGGGGCCATGCAAAGGTGGGGCATAGTTGGGTGGGGCATAGTTGGGTGGGGCATAGATTGAGGCCCTGGGAAGGTGGGGCATAGTTTGGGCACTGGGAAGGTGGGGCATAGTTTGGGCACTGGGAAGGTGGGGGATAGTTTGGGGTCCTGGGAAGATGGGGCATAGTTTGGGGCACTAGGAAGGTGGGGCATAGTTTGGAGCACTGGGAAGGTGGGGCATAGTTTGGAGCACTAGGAAGGTGGGGCATAGTTTGGTGGGGGATAGTTTGGGGCCCTGGGAAGGTGGGGCATAGTTTGGGGCACTAGGAAGGTGGGGCATAGTTTGGGGCACTAGGAAGGTGGGGCATAGTTTGGGGCCCTGGGAAGGTGGGGCATAGTTTGGGGCACTAGGAAGGTGGGGCATAGTTCGGTGGGGCATAGTTTGGGGCACTAGGAAGGTGAGGCATAGTTCGGTGGGGCATAGTTTGGGGCCCTGGGAAGGTGGGGCATAGTTTGGGGCAATGGGAAGGCGGGGCATAGTTTGGGGCACTGGGAAGGCGGGTAATAGTTTGGGATACTGGGAAGGTGGGGCATAGTTTGGGGCACAGGGGAGGCAGGTAATAGTTTGGGATACTGGGAAGGTGGGGCATAGTTTGGGGCAATGGGAAGGCGGGGCATAGTTTGGGCACTGGGAAGGTGGGGCATAGTTTGGGGCACTGGGAAGGTGGGGCATAGTTTGGGGCAATGGGAAGGTGGGGCATAGTTTGGGACACTGGGAAGGTGGGGCATAGTTTGGGCACTGGGAAGGTGGGGCATAGTTTGGGATACTGGGAAGGTGGGGCATAGTTTAGGGCGATGGGAAGGTGGGGCATAGTTTAGGGCGATGGGAAGGTGGGGCATAGTTTAGGGCGATGGGAAGGTGGGGCATAGTCAGGGCCGGCCTTAGGTTTCACAGCGCCCTGAGCGAAACCTGATTTTTGTGCCCCCCCCCCTTCATCCTTTTCCCACGTGCATATACATGCATGCATGCACGCACACACGTACAGTATACACACACACAGGCCCATATGCAATTCCCCTTTTCTCCTGAGATATCTCCTAGAACAGTGGTTCCCAACCTTTTTGACGTTGTGACACATCACACCAAATGCTCAGATCTCTATGTCACGTACTGCAGTGGTGCTCAGCAGAGCTCGAATATTCGAGTAGCTCGAATATTCGAGCTCTTTTCCAGCTATTCGAGCTCGGTATTCGAGCTCCGAATAGCTGGAGCTATTCGAATGGGCTATCCGAGTACACTCGAATAGCCCATTCACTATTCGAGCTATTCGAGCAACCCGGCGCTATTCGAGCTCGGTACCGAGCTCGAATAGCGTCATAGCCCAGATTGATGTCCTTAGAGCCAATCAGAGGGCTCCCAGGCCCTCTGACGGCAGCCAATCACAGAGGGGGACCCTGGCCAGCCCCTACCCTATAAATAGCGGCCGCCATGTTCCGTTTCTCCATGCTTGCCTGAGACTTGTACAGAGAGAGAGTTGCTCCTTTGTGCTTTGGCTTAGCAAGTGCTCTATTGTGATCATTTACCTAGCGTTTTTGCTCACCTACACCTGCCATATACACCTATATTGTTGTTAGTTAGATAGACATTGTATTTTAGTTAGTAGCTTGTGTGTTACATTAGAGACAGGCAGCTGCTGCAAGCTTACAGGTTTAGGCCTCAGGGGGGCCTTGCCTCTGTGGGCAGCTGTCCTCTGTTTATTTCTCTCATCTATACCAGTATTTCTGCTGTCCTTTACTAATAGTATTGTAGTTATACTGTACTAGGAGTAGGACACTCACTGACTGTCACTGTTTATAGGCTACTAGCTAGCTCCTGCGTGTGTGCACTCACTCACTGTCTGTGTGTACACACACTCTATTTCCTTCTGATTACTGATAGATTATTGTTATTTAGTTGTACTTACTTACTACTTACTCTTACTGTACCCGTAGGGACACTCACTGTCACTGTTCATATAGGCTACTAGCTCCTGCGTGTGCGCACTGCACTCACTGTCTGAGTGTACACACACAACACACACTCTATTTCCTTCTGATCGCTGATTGATTATCGTAATTAGTTAGTTGTACTTACTGTTACTACTTACTCTTACTGTACTAGGAGTCTAGGACACTCGGTCACTGTCCATAGGCTACTAGCTCCTGCGTGCGTGCACTCACTGTCTGAGTGTACACACACCCACACTCCATTTCCTTCTGATCGCTGATTGATTATCGTAATTAGTTAGTTCTACTTACTGTTACTACTTACTCTTACTGTACTAGGAGTCTAGGACACTCAGTCACTGTGTTCATAGGCTACTAGCTCCTGCGTGCGTGCACTCACTGTCTGAGTGTACACACACCCACACTCCATTTCCTTCTGATCGCTGATTGATTATTGTAATTAGTTAGTTCTACTTACTGTTACTACTTACTCTTACTGTACTAGGAGTCTAGGACACTCAGTCACTGTGTTCATAGGCTACTAGCTCCTGCGTGCGTGCACTCACTGTCTGAGTGTACACACACCCACACTCCATTTCCTTCTGATCGCTGATTGATTATTGTAATTAGTTAGTTCTACTTACTGTTACTACTTACTCTTACTGTACTAGGAGTCTAGGACACTCAGTCACTGTGTTCATAGGCTACTAGCTCCTGCGTGCGTGCACTCACTGTCTGAGTGTACACACACCCACACTCCATTTCCTTCTGATCGCTGATTGATTATTGTAATTAGTTAGTTCTACTTACTGTTACTACTTACTCTTACTGTACTAGGAGTCTAGGACACTCAGTCACTGTGTTCATAGGCTACTAGCTCCTGCGTGCGTGCACTCACTGTCTGAGTGTACACACACCCACACTCCATTTCCTTCTGATTGCTGATTGATTATTGTAATTAGTTAGTTCTTCTTACTGTTACTACTTACTCTTACTGTACTAGGAGTCTAGGACACTCAGTCACTGTGTTCATAGGCTACTAGCTCCTGCGTGCGTGCACTCACTGTCTGAGTGTACACACACCCACACTCCATTTCCTTCTGATCGCTGATTGATTATTGTAATTAGTTAGTTCTACTTACTGTTACTAGTTACTCTTACTGTACTAGGAGTCTAGGACACTCAGTCACTGTCCATAGGCTACTAGCTCCTGCGTGCGGTCACTCACTGTCTGAGTGTACACACACCCACACTCCATTTCCTTCTGATCGCTGATTGATTATTGTAATTAGTTAGTTCTACTTACTGTTACTACTTACTCTTACTGTACTAGGAGTCTAGGACACTCAGTCACTGTGTTCATAGGCTACTAGCTCCTGCGTGCGTGCACTCACTGTCTGAGTGTACACACACCCACACTCCATTTCCTTCTGATCGCTGATTGATTATTGTAATTAGTTAGTTCTACTTACTGTTACTACTTACTCTTACTGTACTAGGAGTCTAGGACACTCAGTCACTGTGTTCATAGGCTACTAGCTCCTGCGTGCGTGCACTCACTGTCTGAGTGTACACACACCCACACTCCATTTCCTTCTGATCGCTGATTGATTATTGTAATTAGTTAGTTCTACTTACTGTTACTACTTACTCTTACTGTACTAGGAGTCTAGGACACTCAGTCACTGTGTTCATAGGCTACTAGCTCCTGCGTGCGTGCACTCACTGTCTGAGTGTACACACACCCTTCTGATCGCTGATTGATTATTGTAATTAGTTAGTTCTACTTACTGTTACTACTTACTCTTACTGTACTAGGAGTCTAGGACACTCAGTCACTGTGTTCATAGGCTACTAGCTCCTGCGTGCGTGCACTCACTGTCTGAGTGTACACACACCCACACTCCATTTCCTTCTGATCGCTGATTGATTATCGTAATTAGTTAGTTCTACTTACTGTTACTACTTACTCTTACTGTACTAGGAGTCTAGGACACTCAGTCACTGTGTTCATAGGCTACTAGCTCCTGCGTGCGTGCACTCACTGTCTGAGTGTACACACACCCACACTCCATTTCCTTCTGATCGCTGATTGATTATTGTAATTAGTTAGTTCTACTTACTGTTACTACTTACTCTTACTGTACTAGGAGTCTAGGACACTCAGTCACTGTGTTCATAGGCTACTAGCTCCTGCGTGCGTGCACTCACTGTCTGAGTGTACACACACCCACACTCCATTTCCTTCTGATCGCTGATTGATTATTGTAATTAGTTAGTTCTACTTACTGTTACTACTTACTCTTACTGTACTAGGAGTCTAGGACACTCAGTCACTGTGTTCATAGGCTACTAGCTCCTGCGTGCGTGCACTCACTGTCTGAGTGTACACACACCCACACTCCATTTCCTTCTGATCGCTGATTGATTATTGTAATTAGTTAGTTCTACTTACTGTTACTACTTACTCTTACTGTACTAGGAGTCTAGGACACTCAGTCACTGTGTTCATAGGCTACTAGCTCCTGCGTGCGTGCACTCACTGTCTGAGTGTACACACACCCACACTCCATTTCCTTCTGATCGCTGATTGATTATTGTAATTAGTTAGTTCTTCTTACTGTTACTACTTACTCTTACTGTACTAGGAGTCTAGGACACTCAGTCACTGTGTTCATAGGCTACTAGCTCCTGCGTGCGTGCACTCACTGTCTGAGTGTACACACACCCACACTCCATTTCCTTCTGATCGCTGATTGATTATTGTAATTAGTTAGTTCTACTTACTGTTACTAGTTACTCTTACTGTACTAGGAGTCTAGGACACTCAGTCACTGTCCATAGGCTACTAGCTCCTGCGTGCGGTCACTCACTGTCTGAGTGTACACACACCCACACTCCATTTCCTTCTGATCGCTGATTGATTATTGTAATTAGTTAGTTCTACTTACTGTTACTACTTACTCTTACTGTACTAGGAGTCTAGGACACTCAGTCACTGTGTTCATAGGCTACTAGCTCCTGCGTGCGTGCACTCACTGTCTGAGTGTACACACACCCACACTCCATTTCCTTCTGATCGCTGATTGATTATTGTAATTAGTTAGTTCTACTTACTGTTACTACTTACTCTTACTGTACTAGGAGTCTAGGACACTCAGTCACTGTGTTCATAGGCTACTAGCTCCTGCGTGCGTGCACTCACTGTCTGAGTGTACACACACCCTTCTGATCGCTGATTGATTATTGTAATTAGTTAGTTCTACTTACTGTTACTACTTACTCTTACTGTACTAGGAGTCTAGGACACTCAGTCACTGTGTTCATAGGCTACTAGCTCCTGCGTGCGTGCACTCACTGTCTGAGTGTACACACACCCACACTCCATTTCCTTCTGATCGCTGATTGATTATTGTAATTAGTTAGTTCTTCTTACTGTTACTACTTACTCTTACTGTACTAGGAGTCTAGGACACTCAGTCACTGTGTTCATAGGCTACTAGCTCCTGCGTGCGTGCACTCACTGTCTGAGTGTACACACACCCACACTCCATTTCCTTCTGATCGCTGATTGATTATTGTAATTAGTTAGTTCTACTTACTGTTACTAGTTACTCTTACTGTACTAGGAGTCTAGGACACTCAGTCACTGTCCATAGGCTACTAGCTCCTGCGTGCGGTCACTCACTGTCTGAGTGTACACACACCCACACTCCATTTCCTTCTGATCGCTGATTGATTATTGTAATTAGTTAGTTCTACTTACTGTTACTACTTACTCTTACTGTACTAGGAGTCTAGGACACTCAGTCACTGTGTTCATAGGCTACTAGCTCCTGCGTGCGTGCACTCACTGTCTGAGTGTACACACACCCACACTCCATTTCCTTCTGATCGCTGATTGATTATTGTAATTAGTTAGTTCTACTTACTGTTACTACTTACTCTTACTGTACTAGGAGTCTAGGACACTCAGTCACTGTGTTCATAGGCTACTAGCTCCTGCGTGCGTGCACTCACTGTCTGAGTGTACACACACCCACACTCCATTTCCTTCTGATCGCTGATTGATTATTGTAATTAGTTAGTTCTACTTACTGTTACTAGTTACTCTTACTGTACTAGGAGTCTAGGACACTCAGTCACTGTCCATAGGCTACTAGCTCCTGCGTGCGGTCACTCACTGTCTGAGTGTACACACACCCACACTCCATTTCCTTCTGATCGCTGATTGATTATTGTAATTAGTTAGTTCTACTTACTGTTACTACTTACTCTTACTGTACTAGGAGTCTAGGACACTCAGTCACTGTGTTCATAGGCTACTAGCTCCTGCGTGCGTGCACTCACTGTCTGAGTGTACACACACCCACACTCCATTTCCTTCTGATCGCTGATTGATTATTGTAATTAGTTAGTTCTACTTACTGTTACTACTTACTCTTACTGTACTAGGAGTCTAGGACAATCAGTCACTGTGTTCATAGGCTACTAGCTCCTGCGTGCGTGCACTCACTGTCTGAGTGTACACACACCCACACTCCATTTCCTTCTGATCGCTGATTGATTATTGTAATTAGTTAGTTCTACTTACTGTTACTACTTACTCTTACTGTACTAGGAGTCTAGGACACTCAGTCACTGTGTTCATAGGCTACTAGCTCCTGCGTGCGTGCACTCACTGTCTGAGTGTACACACACAACACACACTCTATTTCCTTCTGATCGCTGATTGATTATCGTAATTAGTTAGTTCTACTTACTGTTACTACTTACTCTTACTGTACTAGGAGTCTAGGACACTCAGTCACTGTCCATAGGCTACTAGCTCCTGCGTGCGTGCACTCACTGTCTGAGTGTACACACACTAAATTTACTTGTGATTACTACTGATTATTGTAACTGCTAGTTGTACTTCCTGACTGTTACTACTTACTTACTGTACTAGGGGACACTCACTCAGTCACCTCACCAACCAACCCACTCCATTAAAGTACCCCACTTTTCAGCCGCCCTTTTAAAAAACTTTTCTCTATACGCCCAAAACATTGAAGATGTCTGGAAGTGGCAGCCAGCGCGGTTTGGGCAAGGGGAAGGGCAGCAAGGGAATCAGGAGGAGAGGGAGCAGCATTGTGGCAAGCCGCGGCCGCGGGCGCGCCACCATGCACAGTTCCGCAGCAGCAGCAGCAGCGTCAGTGGCTAACATTCCTCCCATAGCCACTGGCCGTGGACGCCTTGGGCGCCGCCCAGCAGGAGCATCTGCAACTCACGCTGCAGAGACACAGCAGCAGCAGCGTGTAGCACCTGCTCCCATTTTCCTCCAGCCGGGTCGGAAACGTCCCATTGAGGAAAAGGATGCAGACACTGTGGTGCAACTCATGACGGAGGATGAGCAGCCCGCCATCAGCTCTGCATCCGAGGCCTCCACCCTCACCACCACCACCACCACCACCCCTGTTCGCAGCAGCCGCCCAGCAGGGTCTGGGGAGGAGGCCAGTTCACCGTCACTCGCCGACCTGTCATTCAGCAGTCTTTTGACCCCAGGCATCATGAGTAAATTGTCTGCTGTTGTTGGCGATCTTGAGGAGGAGATGCTGATGGGCACTTTGGGGGATGAGGGATTGGACAGCAAGACTGTGGCGACAGTCAAGCAGCCCATCCATGCATCAGGAGAGGAGTTTGGGGGGTCCTCATCCCAGCAGGACATGTTTCAGGAGGGGGAGGATGATGATGACCCGGTGACAGACAGAGACTGGGTGCCACCACCTCCAGGGGATGTCGTCCTCAGCAGCTCTGAGGAGGAGGAGGAGGATGCTCTTGTGGGCCTTGCAAGGAGGCGCATCATTGCAAGCATTGGCAGCAGCAGTAGGCAGGTCCCACAGCCTGCTGGTGTCTCAGGCTCAGCAGCAGCAGCAGCATCTGCCAGTACCACCACCAGCCGCACCCAAGCCCCCCAAGCCCCCCCCCCAACCACCACAGGGAGACAGGCAGCAGCGCTTCCATGCCGTAGGGGGATGTTTAAGTCACCAATCTGGCGATATTTCACCATGCCCACTGTGTACAGCAAGTACGCCACTTGCAACCACTGTCAGCGGAAGTTGAGCAGAGGTGCAGACCCCTTAAAGTTCTGCACCAGCTCGCTCATCAACCACCTTGCGGCTAAACATTTCCACCAGCATGAGGAGTTCCAGAGGCTGAAGGCATCTGGTGCTGGCAGTGGCACCACACCCATCACTGCACAGCCTTCAGCAGCAGCAGCAGCAACAGCAGCCACCCGCCCTCCTGCTCCTCCAGCAGCACCAGCAGGAGTGCGGAAACGCACTGCTCCTCCCCCCTCTGCAACTCCTGCCGCCGACACTGAGGCCTGTTCTGGCAGCCAGTCCTCAGTGGCCTCCTCCGCTGTGTCTGCTGATTCTCGTGCCAGCAAAAGGCCACGCCAGAGCCTTTTGAGCGAGTCCTTCCAGGGGGTGGTTAGGGCTCTGCCTCCCAGCAGCCGTCGCGTGCGGCAGCTGAACGGCTTGCTGGCACGGGCCATGTGCTCCAAACTCCTGCCGTACACGCTCGTGCAGGAGGGGAGCGACATTCGTGCGCTGCTTGCTTGCGCAGCCCCAGACTGGCAGCTCTCCAGCAGACACTTCTTTGCCCGCAAGGCCATTCCTGCACTGCACCGCTTTGTGATGGCCAATGTGGAGCGAGGGCTGGAGCACGCGGTTGGTGAAAGGGTCCACGTCACCATGGACTCCTGGAGCAGCCGCTTCGGGACAGGCCGCTACCTGTCCTTCACTGTCCACTGGGTCAGCTTGGTGGAAGGGGGTGAGGATGGGAGAGCAGCAGCGGGCACAGCAGCAGCAGCAACACAGTGGGTGGTGCCACCCCGCAGGGTCAGGGGAACTGCAGCAGGTTCCTCCGATCCTCTGCCATCCTCCGGCACACCTGGCCAAACCCCCCGCCTCAGCAGCAGCGTGAAGGCCCGCCACTGCCAAGCGCTGCTGCACTTGGTCAGCCTTGGGAAGACCAAGCTGACGGCAACCCATGTGTTGGCCAAACTCCAGGAGCAGGAGAGGATTTGGCTGACCCCCAGAGGCCTCAGAGTCGGAGAGGTGGTGGCCGACAATGGGGCCAATCTGGTTGCCGCAATAGACAGGGGAAACCTGACCCACATCCCCTGTCTTGCCCACGTGCTGAACCTGGTGGTGCAGAAGTTCCTGCGCACCTACCAGGGGATGGGCGAACTGCTGGAAACGGCAAGGAATGTTGTGCGTCACTTCCGGCGCTCGGCTGCAGCCTGTGCGAGCCTGGAAGACGTGCAAAAGGAGCTGGATCTGCCACGCCATCGGCTGATCCTTGACGTTCCGACTCGCTGGAACTCCACCCTGGCGATGTTGGAGCGTCTGGTTGAACAGAGGCACGCTGTCAACCAGTACCTTGCCCTGGCCACTGTTTCCGCAGCTCAGAGAAGGGACAAGACCAGCAACATCCCGTCCATCGTCCCCGATGATGACTGGAGGCACATGCAGCAGGTGTGCTTTGTGCTGGCTCCCTTCCTGCAGGCCACAAACATGGTGAGCAGGGACCATGCTATGGTCTGCGAGTGGGTGCCCCTGGTTTCTCTGCTGAACAGGGCCCTCGATGCTTTGCTGGAACAGGGAGCGGCAGCCTTGGACCAGCAGGAGCGGCAACCAGCTGCGCAGTCCACCTCTGAGGGGGAGGAGGAGGAGGACTTGGTGGAGGTCCCTGACCTGGCTGCTGATGAGGGGGATCAGCACAGCGCAGCTGAGTTGGTGCGGGGGTGGAGAGAGGATGAGGCGGCAGAGGAGGAGGATGAGGACAGCACTGACGTCGATGTGCCAGCAGACGTGGCCCGCCTCTTCCCAATGGCAGCGCACATGCTGACGTGCCTGCGCAGGGACCCCAGGGTGATCCAGATGAAGCAGAGGGAGGAGATCTGGATCAGCATGATGTTGGACCCACGCCTCAAGGGGAAGTTGAGCCAGTTCCTGCCGCCTGCAGGAGGAGACCCAGCGCAACAAATAAGGAGCTTGCAGCAGACCCTTGTTGAGCGCTTGGAGGAAGCCTTCCCCCAGCCTTCCACCCCCACTGTCCAGCAGCCAGCACAGAGGCAGCAGCAGGTGCCTGCATCCAGCAGCAGCAAGCGCCCCACAGACCTGCTGTCTCTCAGCCACGAGCTCTACAGGACTGTAGAGGCTCCGGCAGCAGTGACTAGAGAGGAGATGCATGCAGCAGCATCCTCCTCCGGTCACAGCCAGCGCCTGACCCGCATGGTGGCTGACTACATGGGGTCGTACAGCGGGCTTGACAGCGATGCCCCTGTTGATCCCATGGAGTATTGGGTCAAGCGCATGGAGATCTGGAGCGAGCTGGCGCAGTACGCCCTGGAAGTGCTGTCCTGCCCCCCTTCCAGCGTGCTGTCCGAGCGCTGCTTCAGTGCAGCTGGTGGCGTGGTCACCGAGAAACGCTCACGTCTGTCTCACAAGTCTGTGGACAGACTGACGTTTCTCAAGATGAACCAGGCGTGGGTGGAAGGCGAGTTCCTGGCCCCTGTTGTCGGCGAGAGGGGGACATGAACTGGCTGCCGGAACCATCGTTAATGTGCCTTACCACCCTTTACCACCTCCTGGCTCCTGCTCACTAAGCCAGCCTGGTTCACTTTGACTATTACGTCGCCTGCAGCCACACATTTTACACCTACAGTGGGCTGCTGTGTACTGCCCTTCTGCTGTCTGTCTGTGTTTCCCACTGCCAGGGTACACAGAATTACCTTCTTCTGCTGCCACTCTGCCACCAGCTATTACGTCAAACAATAGCTATATTGGTTGCAAAACCAAAACCAAACAAACCATTAAAAAAAATAAAAGGTTTAATTTTTCGGAGGTGCCCGGGTTGAAAACTGTGTTGTCCCAGTTGTGTATTGGACACAATGTGGGCTGCACGACCGCTGTCTGGGACCTCCTGTTGTGTTTATTTACAGCCCTGGTATCACCGCTAGGTACCAGGGCTATTATGTCACGCTGCCTACCTGCTGCCACACTCACACTGCTCCTCCACACCTCCTCCTGCTGCTGCTGCTGCTGTCTGTCTGTGTTTCCCACTGCCAGGGTACACAGATGATTTACCTTCTGCTGCCACTCTGCCACCAGCTATTACGTCAAACAATAGCTGCTCGCCTACTCCTCCATTCCTCCTCCTGCTGCTGCTGTCTGTCTGTGTTTCCCACTGCCAGGGTACACAGAATTACCTTCTTCTGCTGCCACTCTGCCACCAGCTATTACGTCAAACAATAGCTATATTGGTTGCAAAACCAAAACCCAAACAAACCATTAAAAAAAAAAAAAGGTTTAATTTTTCTGAGGTGCCCGGGTTGAAAACTGTGTTGTCCCAGTTGTGTATTGGACACAATGTGGGCTGCACGACCGCTGTCTGGGACCTCCTGTTGTGTTTATTTACAGCCCTGGTATCACCGCTAGGTACCAGGGCTATTATGTCACGCTGCCTACCTGCTGCCACACTCACACTGCTCCTCCACACCTCCTCCTGCTGCTGCTGCTGCTGTCTGTCTGTGTTTCCCACTGCCAGGGTACACAGATGATTTACCTTCTGCTGCCACTCTGCCACCAGCTATTACGTCAAACAATAGCTGCTCGCCTACTCCTCCATTCCTCCTCCTGCTGCTGCTGTCTGTCTGTGTTTCCCACTGCCAGGGTACACAGAATTACCTTCTTCTGCTGCCACTCTGCCACCAGCTATTACGTCAAACAATAGCTATATTGGTTGTAAAACCAAAAACCAAAAAACCATTAAAAAAAAAAAAAGGTTTAATTTTTCTGAGGTGCCCGGGTTGAAAACTGTGTTGTCCCAGTTGTGTATTGGACACAATGTGGGCTGCACGACCGCTGTCTGGGACCTCCTGTTGTGTTTATTTACAGCCCTGGTATCACCGCTAGGTACCAGGGCTATTATGTCACGCTGCCTACCTGCTGCCACACTCACACTGCTCCTCCACACCTCCTCCTGCTGCTGCTGCTGCTGTCTGTCTGTGTTTCCCACTGCCAGGGTACACAGATGATTTACCTTCTGCTGCCACTCTGCCACCAGCTATTACGTCAAACAATAGCTGCTCGCCTACTCCTCCATTCCTCCTCCTGCTGCTGCTGTCTGTCTGTGTTTCCCACTGCCAGGGTACACAGCATTACCTTCTTCTGCTGCCACTCTGCCACCAGCTATTACGTCAAACAATAGCTATATTGGTTGTAAAACCAAAAACCAAAAAACCATTAAAAAAAAAAAAAGGTTTAATTTTTCTGAGGTGCCCGGGTTGAAAACTGTGTTGTCCCAGTTGTGTATTGGACACAATGTGGGCTGCACGACCGCTGTCTGGGACCTCCTGTTGTGTTTATTTACAGCCCTGGTATCACCGCTAGGTACCAGGGCTATTATGTCACGGCGAGCTGCCTGCCTCATTGACTGCCTGCTGCCACACACTCATCCTCCTCCTCCTGCTGCTGAATTTACCTCCTGCTGTCTTTGTGTTTCCACTGCCAGGGAGCACATACAATGGCGCTTCCAACATGCGTGCGCCCACCAGCTATTTGTTACGCTCAAAAATAGCTGCATTTCTTTAAAAAAAAATTGAAAAGAGAAATACGTGAAGATGATGAAGAAGAAGATGAAAAAGAAGAAGAAGATAAAGAAGAAGAAGATGAAGAAGATGAAGAAGAAGAAGATGAAGAAGAAGATGAAGAAGAAGATGAAGAAGAAGATGAAAAAGAAGATGAAAAAGAAGAAGAAGATGAAGAAGATGAAGAAGAAGAAGATGAAGAAGAAGAAGATGAAGAAGAAGAAGATGAAGAAGATGAAGAAGAAGAAGATGAAGAAGATGAAGAAGAAGAAGATGAAGAAGAAGAAGATGAAGAAGAAGAAGATGAAGAAGAAGAAGAAGAAGAAGAAGATGAAGAAGAAGAAGATGAAGAAGATGAAGATGAAGAAGAAGATGAAGATGAAGATGAAGAAGAAGATGAAGAAGATGAAGAAGAAGATGATGAAGAAGAAGAAGAAGAAGAAGATGATGAAGAAGAAGAAGAAGAAGAAGAAGAAGAAGATATAGAAGAAGAAGATCTAGAAGAAGAAGAAAGATAAAGAAGAAGAAGAACAAGTATATACAGTAACACTACTGAACAAAATTTAGGACACAACTTCTCTTTCCACATTTTTTTTTAAAGGAACATCCCCACATAATCACTTGCTGTTGTTACTTGGAAAAAAAGATGTTTCTTGCATCATTCACCCTCAAAACAAGTGTTGGAAGCTATTTAAGGCCAATTCGAATAGTCAGCTCGAATAGTGAGCTCGAATACCGACTCGAATAGTGAGCTCGAAGTCCGAGGTCGAATCGAATAGTAAAAATTATTCGACTCGAATATTCGACTGACCTCGAATAATTTACTATTCGAATTCGACCAAACTCGAATTTTAAAAAGGGGTATTTGAGCATCACTAACGTACTGTATGTATAATAGAAAAAATACTATTAATAACCACGAATGGATGGAAAGAGTGCAATATCCTGAATACACTTAAAAATGAAGGCTAGAACCTTTCAGGAATATTAATAAAAACAATCAGTGGGACAGTTAGCCGCCTTCCCCCCATTTAGAATGATAGCACAGCACTGACAATTTGCACCACGCGTTATAGCCGCAGTGCGCCCACCCCCCCCCCAAAAAAACGCCCTCAGACTCAGTATAGGTAGGTAGACAGGTATAGGTGCCCCCAGTATAGGATCTCATGTGTAGGTGCCCTAAATATAGGTTGCCAAGCATAGGTGCCCCCAGTATAGGAAGTCAGTTGAAGGTCTCCATCCCCCCCATAGGTAGCCAGGCGTAGGTGCCTCCAGTATAGGTAGCCAGGTGTTGGAGCCCTCAGTAAAGGTAGCCAGGTGTTGGAGCCCTCAGTAAAGGTAGCCAGGTGTTGGTGCCCTCAGTATAGGAAATCAGGTGTAGGTGCCCTCAGTATAGGTAACCAGCTATAGGCGCCCCCTTGGAAGCTGGCGCCCTGAGCAACCGCTCCGGTCGCTCATATCAAAGGCCGGATATGGGCATAGTTTGGGCCCTGGGAAGGTGGGGCATAGTTTGGGCACTGGGAAGGTGGGGCATAGTTTGGGACACTGGGAAGGTGGGGCATAGTTTGGGACACTGGGAAGGTGGGGCATAGTTTGGGACACTGGGAAGGTGGGGCATAGTTTGGGACACTGGGAAGGTGGGGCATAGTTTGGGATACTTGGAAGGTGGGGCATAGATTGTGGGAAAGGGGTTGGGGAGGATCTTGTACAATTCTATATTTGCTGTTTGTGTCTCCTTTCTGCACAAGTGTTCCTAGGGATGGTGCTCTGTATACACAAGGTGGAGCTTTGCATAAAATAGGGCAGAAGAGCTGTGCTTTGAGAGGGGGAGGAGGGGTACACATGCACAGATTCGGCTCAGTCTGAGGCAGTTGAAAAGTTCTGTGTTTGTCTCCTTTCTTCGTGTCTGTGATTTATGTGTTCTGCTGTGCAGTGTTCATTTTCCATAAATATACAGAAAGTTTCTCTGGAAGTGACATGTTATCTCGCTGCACAGTCACAAGCCTGACGAGAAGCAGATGTCCATGTGTGACTGAGCCAACAGGCTGAGCCAGCTAAAGGGGGGATCCGCTGCCCGACACTGGGGACCCACAAGAGAACTCCGCACAGAGTCACAATCCATACACCATCACTGCCTCTGTGCAAACTGTCCCTCTCCTCTCTCTCCTCTTATCTATATAGATCTGTATAAATAAATGTAACTACAACAAACTCTAAAGCAGCCTCCAGTATATTATTGCTTATTTTACTAGAATGTTTATCTACTAACCTTCTATAACTTCTTCTGCACATGTGAAAGTTTGATTTTTGTTTCTGAATTCCTCTTGGCTGGAGGTGCTGGGGCCTGGCTGAAGGTGTCAGGGGCGTGGCTGAAGGTGTTAGGGACTTGGCTGGAGATGTGGAGGGTGGGACTGGAGGTGTTCAGGGAGTGTCTGGATGGAGGTGTCAGGGTGTGGCTGGAGATATCAGGGCGTGGTTTGAGGTATCAGGGCATGACAGGAGGTGTTAGGGGCGTGGCTGGAAGTGTTGAGGGTGTGACTGGAGATGTTGGGGGAGTGATCAGATGTATTAGTGGCCTGAATTTCCTTCAGAGTTATACAGTAAAAGGACACCCCTATATTCTTGTGTCCCTTATCAAATAATCTTTCATAAAGGTTGCCCCCCCCCCCCTTTTTTTTTTGCCCTGGGTACAGCTAGCAGCCCTGAAAAGGGACAGGATTGGGCGTGTGTGTAGGGTGTAGTTCTCTTTCAGGTGACTGATTCTTGTGAATCCTGACTGTTCCGGAACTTCTGTCCTTATTGTTTCAGGGGTTACTGAGCTGGAAGCGACTCTCGCCCTTCTTGCCTTCCTTTTGAAAATGTGGCCTTCTTTATTCACAGACATAGCAGGAGTTCCTGACTGAAAACCATCCAGACTTCGATCTGTGAACAGCAGAAAGGCCTGCAGGCGCGTGCTGAGCGGGGGCGGCACTGAGTATGTTGAGCAGGGGAGGTGCTGAGTGTGCTGAGCGGGGGTGGTGCAGATCTGCTGACATATTATTACAGGCACTGCCCTGCTCGTGACAGTTAATAATGGCGCACAGCGCCAGGGGAATACAAAGGGCGCCCCATAGACTTACATTATATAACGCTATTTAGCGTTATAAGTGTTAAAAAATGGCGCAGGCAGTGTGCCTTACACTTATAACGCTAAATAGCGTTATAATTGTTCAAGAATGCAGCGGGGGTCGGGGGAGGAGAGAGTCAGCGGGACACTGGAGGGCATAGGCAGCGGGGAGGATGTGTGCAGAAGCATACGTTACCTTGTCCCGGCCGCCGATCGCTCCTTCCCTCCGCTCCTGCACTTCTTCCATTCGTTTACTGTAGTCCTGCAGCCGGCCAATCACCATGTGGCTTCAGTCTCCGCATGCTGATTGGCCAGCTGCGGGACTACAGCAAACGAATGGAAGGAGCGGAGGGAAGGAACGATCACTGGCCCAGGATAAGGTAACGTATGCTTCTGCATACATCCGCTGCCTATGCCCTCTAGTCTCCCGCTGCCTCTCTCCCCCAGCCCTGCATGTTTATCATGGCGCACCGCTCTGCAATCAATGTAGCATAAAACGAAATTTACCGTTTTATTGTATTTACATTAAAACGGTAAATAGCGTTTTATGATACATTTATCGGCAGAACGGTGCGCCATTTTTATCCCTGCGCCATTTTCGGATGGACCCGCCCTGCTTACATATTGAGTTATATTTCAAAGATAAAAACCAAGGTGTCTTTTTTAAAGGACTCACGAGGCGAGCTTATAATCTATTTTTTACTCATCTGGGGCTTCATCCAGCCCCTAGTAGCCATGGCAGTCCCTCACTGCAGCTCCAGTCCTCCTCTGTGTCCCGCTGGCCACCCGTAAAGAGCGGTGACCCATTGACCCGGCCGTCCATGTCATCCGGCGTGTACTGCGCCTGCACACTACTACTGCAGGCGCACTACGTGCCGGATAATGTGGATGCGTGGGCACGGGTGCCTGCACAGACGCAGAAGAGACGACCCACCGACGGGTCGCCACCCTTTTTATGGGCGGCCAGCGGGACACCGAGGAGGACCGGAGCTGCGGCGAGGGACTGACATGGCTGCAAGGGGCTGGAAGACGCCCCAGGTGAGTAAAAAATAGATTATAAGCTTCGCCTCGTGAGTCATAAGCACTGTTCACTAAACACTGAGAGTACTTAAAAATAATTTTAAAAATGCAGTTGTATATTTAACGCTAGTAAATCCATTTGTTTAACATGTTTTCCGCTAATAAATATGTTTTGAAAACAAAATATACAGAACAGTTTTTGTTTTTGAATATTTTTGTTGATACATGTTACAGTATATAATAATAATACTGCATATACTGTATAATAAAGTTATATAAACTGATGTAAGTACTTTAAAAGCACATTGAAAACAACAACAAAAAACATTGTTTATACTATATGTCCAAATCCAGAGTCCTACAGTAAATCACTTATCCATGTTTTCACCATGTGTAACCTACAAATTCAACTCATTCACAGAAACAGAACGCTGACAGATTTTTTTACTGACAGCTTATTACCGACAGACAGCTTAGCAGCACCTCTTGAAATCCATGAGAATTATGTTTAATTTCAGATGCAGAGTCTAAATTATGTGACTAAAAATGGAGTGGAAATCCAGAGTTGTTACAACGTCACATCGCAGGCCCCTATAATAATACGTCTAATGTTTAGAACCTAAATGGCGGATAACAACAGTGGCATAGGTTAAGAGCTATGGGCCCAAGTGCAAGTTTCACATTGGGCCCTTCAAGCACTTTATGCATCACAATTGATATGGAGCACCAAAGGACAGCCGCAGTGTCAGAGAGGTGTAAGCAGGGAAGGGGAACAGCCAAGGACAGCCGCAGTGTCAGAGAGGTGTAAGCAGGGAAGGGGAACAGCCAAGGACAGCTGCAGTGTCAGAGAGGTGTAAGCAGGGGGAGGGGAATAGCCAAAGACAGTCCCAGTGTCAGAGAGGTGTAAGCAGGGGAGGGGAACAGCCAAGGACAGCCGCAGCGTCAGAGAGGTGTAAGCAGGGGAGTGGAACAGCCAAGGACAGCTGCAGTGTCAGAGAGGTGTAAGCAGGGAAGGGGAACAGCCAAGGACAGCTGCAGTGTCAGAGAGGTGTAAGCAGGGAAGGGGAACAGCCAAGGACAGCTGCAGTGTCAGAGAGCTGTAAGCAGGGGAGGGGAACAGCCAAGGACAGCCGCAGTGTCAGAGAGGTGTAAGCAGGGAAGGGGAACAGCCAAGGACAGCTGCAGTGTCAGAGAGGTGTAAGCAGGGGGAGGGGAATAGCCAAAGACAGTCCCAGTGTCAGAGAGGTGTAAGCAGGGGAGGAGAACAGCCAAGGACAGCTGCAGTGTCAGAGAGATGTAAGCAGGGGAGTGGAACAGCCAAGGACACCTGCAGTGTCAGAGAGGTGTAAGCAGGGGAGGGGAACAGCCAAGGACAGCCGCAGCGTCAGAGAGGTGTAAGCAGGGAAGGGGAACAGCCAAGGACAGCCGCAGTGTCAGAGAGGTGTAAGCAGGGGAGGGGAACAGCCAAGGACAGCCGCAGCGTCAGAGAGGTGTAAGCAGGGAAGGGGAACAGCCAAGGACAGCCGCAGTGTCAGAGAGGTGTAAGCAGGGAGGGGAACAGCCAAGGACAGCTGCAGCATCAGAGGGGTGTAAACAATGGAGAGGGAAAGCCAAGAAGAGCCACGGTGTCAGAGAGGTGTAAGCAGGGGAGGGGGACAGCCAAGGGTAGTCGAGGCATCAGGGAGGTGTAAGTAAGGGGACGGGAACAGCCAAGGACATCCAATGTGTTAGAGAGATGTAAGCAGGGGAAGGGAATAAACTAGGACGGCCACAGTGTCAGAGGGGTGTAAGCAGGGGAGATGGAAGGCCAAGAACAGCCGCAGTGTCAAAGAGGTGTAAGCAGGGGAAGGGAACAGCCAAGGACAGCCGCAGTGTCAGAGAGAAGTAAGGAGGGGAAGGGGAACCGCCAAGGACAGCTGCAGTGTCAGAGAGGTGTAAATAGGGGAGGGGAACAGCCAATGACAACCACAGTATCATAGAGCTGTAAGAAGGGAAGGGGGGGGGGGGGTACCAAGGACAGCTGCAGTGTCAGAGAGGAATAAGCAGGGGAAGGGAACAGCCAAGGACAGCCGCCCTGTCAGAGGGATGTAAGCAGGGGAGTGTACACTTGTAGTGTCAGAGAGATGTAAACAGGGGAGAGAACAGCCGCAGTGTCAGAGATGTGTAAGCAGGGGAGGGGAACAACCAAGGACAGCCGCAGTCTCAGAGAGATGTAATAGGGAGGGGAACAGCCAAGGACAGCTGCAGTGTCAGAGAGGTGTAAGCAGGGGAGGGGAACAGCCAAGGACACCTGCAGTGTCAGAGAGGTGTAAGCAGGGGAGGGGAACAGCCAAGGACACCTGCAGTGTCAGAGAGGTGTAAGCAGGGGAGGGGAACAGCCAAGGACAGCCGCAGTGTCAGAGAGGTGTAAGCAGGGGAGGGGAACAGCCAAGGACAGCCGCAGCGTCAGAGAGGTGTAAGCAGGGAAGGGGAACAGCCAAGGACAGCCGCAGTGTCAGAGAGGTGTAAGCAGGGAGGGGAACAGCCAAGGACAGCTGCAGCATCAGAGGGGTGTAAACAATGGAGAGGGAAAGCCAAGAAGAGCCACGGTGTCAGAGAGGTGTAAGCAGGGGAGGGGGACAGCCAAGGGTAGTCGAGGCATCAGGGAGGTGTAAGTAAGGGGACGGGAACAGCCAAGGACATCCAATGTGTTAGAGAGATGTAAGCAGGGGAAGGGAATAAACTAGGACGGCCACAGTGTCAGAGGGGTGTAAGCAGGGGAGATGGAAGGCCAAGAACAGCCGCAGTGTCAAAGAGGTGTAAGCAGGGGAAGGGAACAGCCAAGGACAGCCGCAGTGTCAGAGAGAAGTAAGGAGGGGAAGGGGAACCGCCAAGGACAGCTGCAGTGTCAGAGAGGTGTAAATAGGGGAGGGGAACAGCCAATGACAACCACAGTATCATAGAGCTGTAAGAAGGGAAGGGGGGGGGGTACCAAGGACAGCTGCAGTGTCAGAGAGGAATAAGCAGGGGAAGGGAACAGCCAAGGACAGCCGCCCTGTCAGAGGGATGTAAGCAGGGGAGTGTACACTTGTAGTGTCAGAGAGATGTAAACAGGGGAGAGAACAGCCGCAGTGTCAGAGATGTGTAAGCAGGAGAGGGGAACAACCAAGGACAGCCGCAGTCTCAGAGAGATGTAATAGGGAGGGGAACAGCCAAGGACAGCTGCAGTGTCAGAGAGGTGTAAGCAGGGGAGGGGAACAGCCAAGGACACCTGCAGTGTCAGAGAGGTGTAAGCAGGGGAGGAGAACAGCCAAGGACACCTGCAGTGTCAGAGAGGTGTAAGCAGGGGAGGGGAACAGCCAAGGACACCTGCAGTGTCAGAGAGGTGTAAGCAGGGGAGGGGAACAGCCAAGGACACCTGCAGTGAAAAAAAGAAAGTATCACCAAATTTCCGACAATATACAATAATCTCTGGTACTAGCTAATGTAGCAACACATCACCCTTATGAATTACTGAAAAATTATATACACGGCTAGGGCTCATGATGTGTTGGCCAGATAGATCAATTTATTATAATTCAATAACTATACAGTTCGCTTAATTGCATGCAAAAATTAGCTGATTAAAAAAACAATTTAAAATTATGCTGGAGGATCATAGAGTCACTTTTCTACATATTGCACGTGCAAGACCAGTAGCAACCTAATCTAGGTCGGCATAACAAGCACATTCCCGCACATACACATACAACCAGGGCGCCCACACATACTATGGTGGCCACAGTCCAGGATGATAGGGCTTTAGCCTACAATGAAGCACCCCATAGGGGGCAAGCGAGTTCCACCTGCGTAGCAGCAATAATAACTGTGGGAGTTCAATACAAAGATGAAGGCTTCCAGACCTTGATAGCCACTGCTGTATGTATTGTACACTAACAGGGAAGGTCAGCATGCACTTTCCATCTCACCACTTCTGTCGTATGATCCAGTCTAGTGGGTACCCACGCTTCCGCAAGTGTCTGTTCCGCTCACTCGTCCGATAACCTTGGAGTGTAAGTTCCGTGTATCATTGCCGGTATACCAAGCTCCCATCCAGCATAGAAGGGCCACGCTAACTCCCCAGTTCGTCCAGAACGGATACGGACCAGAGAGCACTTCCGTGAGTTAGCCCGGTGTGTAGTCTGCAGGAGGTGCTACAGTGACGCACAGTCTCCGCCCATCGATGCGTTTCCCGCCCCTAAGTTGGGCGATTCGTCAGGATGTACATTGGGCCTTGGTAAGTCCATCTTTATACTGCTCATACTCCTCCCTCTTTGGTTACGTGTTTCACAGCGTGCATCCACAGCGCGCAACACAGTTCAGCAACTCATTTAAAGAAATATCCATTCTTTTGGCCTTCATAATGAATGGACCACCCGTCCAATGTCGTTCAATCAGATAGATCACACACATATTGTGATAGTTCTCTTGGCTGCACTACACTATATGGTATTAATAGCATACTATCTGTAGACTATTACTGTTAGGGAAAGGCAGGGGGATATCAACAGAGGAATAGTTAACATCAAGGGGATATATTATAGTAAACAGTAGATCTCCATCCATACAGGCTCCATGCATTCCTGCACCAATCACTCCCATGATTTACAGTAAATATCACTTCGCATAATCACCCTTCAGGTGTATGCCACCTTATTTAAAAAGGGTTTAAGATTAAACTCATTATTAAGACCATAGGGAGATAAAGTCTGCAATTTAAAGATCCACATACTCTCCTTACAAAGGAGTTCATTTCTCCAGTCCCCCCGTCTCACAGAAATCCCCAACTTGTAAATTCCCTTATAGACCGTACCCTGTAATCTCGATCCATGCTTTTCTGCATAGTGTTTTCCAAGTGTCGTATCCATATTCCCATTTACGATGTTACACATGTGCTCAAGAATCCGTGACTTCAAGGCCCTCTCTGTCATCCCTATGTACATAAGACCACATGGACAGGTGATCATATATACTACATTCTGGGTATTACAATTCATACACCTGCAGTGTCAGAGAGATGTAAGCAGGGGAGTGGAACAGCCAAGGACAGCTGCAGTGTCAGAGAGGTGTAAGCAGGGGAGGAGAACAGCCAAGGACAGCTGCAGTGTCAGAGAGGTGTAAGCAGGGGAGGAGAACAGCCAAGGACAGCCGCAGTGTCAGAGAGGTGTAAGCAGGGGAGGAGAACAGCCAAGGACAGCCGCAGTGTCAGAGAGATGTAAGCAGGGGAGTGGAACAGCCAAGGACAGCTGCAGTGTCAGAGAGATGTAAGCAGGGGGAGGGGAACAGCCAAGGACAGCTGCAGTGTCTGAGATGTGTAAGCAGGGAGTGGAACAGCCAAGGACAGCTGCAGTGTCAGAGATGTGTAAGCAGGGGAGTGGAACAGCCAAGGACACCTGCAGTGTCAGAGAGGTGTAAGCAGGGGAGGAGAACAGCCAAGGACAGCTGCAGTGTCAGAGAGATGTAAGCAGGGGAGGAGAACAACCAAGGACAGCTGCAGTGTCAGAGAGGTGTAAGCAGGGAGTGGAACAGCCAAGGACAGCTGCAGTGTCAGAGAGGTGTAAGCAGGGAGTGGAACAGCCAAGGACAGCTGCAGTGTCAGAGAGATGTAAGCAGGGGAGTGGAACAGCCAAGGACAGCTGCAGTGTCAAAGAGGTGTAAGCAGGGGAGGAGAACAGCCAAGGACAGCCGCAGCGTCAGAGAGGTGTAAGCAGGGGAGGAGAACAGCCAAGGACAGCAGCAGTGTCAGAGAGGTGTAAGCAGGGGAGGAGAACAGCCAAGGACAGCCGCAGTGTCAGAGAGATGTAAGCAGGGGAGTGGAACAGCCAAGGACAGCTGCAGTGTCAGAGAGATGTAAGCAGGGGGAGGGGAACAGCCAAGGACAGCTGCAGTGTCTGAGATGTGTAAGCAGGGAGTGGAACAGCCAAGGACAGCTGCAGTGTCAGAGAGGTGTAAGCAGGGAGTGGAACAGCCAAGGACAGCTGCAGTGTCAGAGAGGTGTAAGCAGGGAGTGGAACAGCCAAGGACACCTGCAGTGTCAGAGAGGTGTAAGCAGGGGAGGAGAACAGCCAAGGACAGCTGCAGTGTCAGAGAGGTGTAAGCAGGGGAGGAGAACAGCCAAGGACAGCCGCAGTGTCAGAGAGGTGTAGGCAGCGGAGGGGACACCTGCAGTGTCAGAGAGGTGTAAGCAGGGAGTGGAACAGCCAAGGACAGCTGCAGTGTCAGAGAGGTGTAAGCAGGGAGTGGAACAGCCAAGGACAGCTGCAGTGTCAGAGAGATGTAAGCAGGGGAGTGGAACAGCCAAGGACACCTGCAGTGTCAGAGAGGTGTAAGCAGTGGAGGAGAACAGCCAAGGACAGCTGCAGTGTCAGAGAGGTGTAAGCAGGGAAGGGGAACAGCCAAGGACAGCCGCAGTGTCAGAGAGGTGTAAGCAGGGGAGGGGAACAGCCAAGGACAGCTGCAGTGTCAGAGAGGTGTAAGCAGGGAAGGGGAACAGCCAAGGACAGCTGCAGTGTCAGAGAGGTGTAAGCAGGGAAGGGGAACAGCCAAGGACAGCTGCAGCGTCAGAGAGGTGTAAGCAGGGGGAGGGGAATAGCCAAAGACACCTGCAGTGTCTGAGATGTGTAGGCAGGGGAGGAGACACCTGCAGTGTCAGAGAGATATAAGCAGGGGAACAATTTGTTTATGATTAAAATTATTCACAGCACATACTGTATAGAGATGATTATTATCAGTATAGCAGCAATCAAGAGCTAATCCAGCAGATGGAGGAGGACCCCATGTGGGCCACCCTCTGGTCCTGGGGGCTCATTGCAGACGCAACCTCTGCGTCCTCTATTGCTCCATGTCTGGTTGACAGCTGCCAAAACACAGAAAGTCTCTTATCAGCTGAAATGTTGTTCATTGTGTCCGTCCAGTCCGGAAATTCACAGAAACAGCATGTAGAAGACATGACATGCCTGCCAGAGAGACCTCGGAGTCCACAGAAGACAGGACAGACAGCTGACACCTTGAGGTCAGCGGTACAGATAGTCACTGAGAGGCTAATGTTTCCAGCTTGCATGCAGATCTTATGCAAATTGTATGCAGGTTGAAATTACGCCCGTTAAATGCTCTGTTCGCCTATTTTGTTTGGTCCAGTTGCAAGCTTCATACAATTTGCATGCAATAGGATTCAGAATTATTTGCAAAGCGCTGACCCCCTCTGGTAATCAGCAGAAAGTGGTTTATTTTAATAGGCAGGTTACTTAGTTCAGCTTAAAGTCTGACATCCTTATATGAGAACAAGCTGCTCGAGAAATCAGCTGCTGCTTCCCAGACTCCACAAAATAGCTACATTCCAGTACAGTGCATCAATTATTGCAATTCAGACTGAGAGCAGAACTAATCTAATGACACTTGTCCTTGCATTTTATGCATGGCATTTTCTGCAAGCACCATTATGCGTTTGTGATTTTTGACGTTTGTGTGTATTTTATCAATTTTTATATGCTTTTGTATGTGAGAATTTGCATTGCGATTTTTCAGTGATTATCGATTAAAGAGACCCAGAGATGAATAAAAAGCCTGTTTTTTACTTACCCGGGGCTTCCTCCAGCCCCATAAGCATGGATGCGTCCCTCGTTGTCCTCACGCGTGCCTCCCGCGGTCCGCCCGGAATCCTCTGCTCAGCCGCAAGCAAACCCCGGTGGACAGCTCAGTCGGGCTGAGTAACGTCAGCCGGGGCCTTCTGCACTTGCTGTTGACTTCACACAGCCACTTACTGGAGCAGATTGCGGCGCTGAGGAGGACTGCGAGGTGCACATCCACCCTTATGGGGCTGGAGGAAGCCCCGGGTAAGTACAAAACAGGCTTTTTATTCATCTCTGTGTCATTTTAAGTTAATCTACATGAAAATACATTTACCGTATATACTCGACCAAAAGTCTAGAAATGTAGGCCTGACTAACTGAATAAAAGTATAGGGGTCGACTTGAGTCGGACCTAAATCTCTGACTCATAGCTGAAGGTGTTCGGGAGCGCATCACTCTCTCAAGCTGTGCAGAGCAAGCTGCAGCGACCAGCATGCTTTTTAAACCCTCCTCCCACTTTCCCCTTTACTTAGGGCTCGTTTCCACTATCGCGAATCTGCATGCGTCCAACGCATGCAGATTCGCACATGTAATGCAAGTGGATGGGCCTGTTTCCACTGTAGCGTTGTTGAGGTGCGTTTTTTTCAGCGGTAAAAAAACGCACAAAAGAGCCAACGAATTCGCCTGCGAGTGGAATGCATGCGAATCGCCGCTAATGTATTTAATAGTAAAAACGCATGCGTTTGTTACATGCATTTTTACCCGCGATTTCGCGTGCGATTTCGCACCTTTTTCAATTTTATTTTGCCCTGGCAGTGTCATGGTTAATTTCGCATGGCACCCTGCCATGCGAAATCGCACGCGAAATCGCGGGTAAAAACGCATGCGGAAACGCATCCGCATGCGTTTTTACAAGCGTCGGAATGCCGGCGAAATCGCGTCGCAACAGTGGAAACAAGCCCTTATAGTAATTAACCCCTCGCAGTCCCCAAGTGTAACTGGTAATTCTTCCTGATCCCTAATTGCAGCCATTAACTTTTCTGGGTAGACTTATACTTGAGTCAATAAAAAAATTCCAGCGTAAAGGACCAGTGAAGTGGGAGGGACATGGAGGCTGCCATATTTGTTTCCTTTTAAACAATACCAGTTACCTGGCTATCCTGCTGATACTCTGCCTCTAATATCTTTATCCATAGACCCTGAACAAGCATGCTGCAGATCAGGTGTTTCTGACATTATTGTCAAGTCTGACTAGATTAGCTGCATGCTTGCTTTTGCTGTTATTCAGACACTTCTGCAGCCAAATAGATCAGCAGGGATGCCATGTTGTTTAAAAGGAAATGAGTAAGTTGCCCTTTAAAGAAAACCTTTAACGAGAAAAAGTTTCCCTGCGGGTGGGGGAAGCCTCCGGATTCTATCAAGGCTTCCCCCGTTCTCCTGTGTCCCACGGCGGTCTTGCTGTGCCCCTCCGAACAATGGGGATGTAAATATTTACCTTCCCGGCTCCAGTGCAGGTGCAGTATCGATTCTCCGCTTGGAGATAGGTGGAAATAGCGTAGAAGGGCGGACCCGACAGAGATCGGCCATTTCCTCCTATCTCCATGTGGAGAGCCGCAACAGCTGGAGCCAGGGAAAGTAAATATAGCAAGCCTTGTCAGGCTTGTCGAGCGAGGAATGCTGGGGACTTCGGGGGAGCCAGCCCTGGACTGCCTGCAGCTACAGGGGAGGGGGAAGCCTCATTGGGACCCTAAGGCTTTCCCCTCCCGAGGTAAGTACCCCCCAAGGGACTTTTTTTTAGTACTGGGTCTCTTTAAGAGGCTCAAATATTGGAATCGACTTATAGGGGCAAAACTCAAAAAAATTTAATATCGAGGAAAAGTCTATTTTTTTCAGTAATTCAACTTAAAAGGGGAAACTAATGTGGTATTTGAAATAGACTCATTACATGCAAAGCGAAATATTTCAAGTCTTAGGACTGGTGGACACCAGAGCGGTTCTGGAGCAATTTTTAAAACGCTTGCAGGGGGAAAACCGCTTGGCTAATGAAAGTGAATGGGGTGGTGCACACCAGAGCGGCTCGTTTTTTCCACAAACACAAACTCGGGGGCTGCAGCATTGTTGAGATTTCTGAGACGTTTCTGCCTCAATGTTAAAGAGAATCTGTATTGTTAAAATCGCACAAAAGTAAACATACCAGTGCGTTAGGGGACATCTCCTATTACCCTCTGTCACAATTTCGCCGCTCCTCGCCGCATTAAAAGTGGTTAAAAACAGTTTTAAAAAGTTTGTTTATAAACAAACAAAATGGCCACCAAAACAGGAAGTAGGTTGATGTACAGTATGTCCACACATAGAAAATACATTCATACACAAGCAGGCTGTATACACCCTTCCTTTTGAATCTCAAGAGATCATGTGTGTGTTTCTTTCCCCCTGCAGCTATCTTCCACTGAAGTGTCAGGCTGTTTCTTCCTGCAGAGTGCAGACAGCTGTGCCTGTATGTAATTCCTCAGTATGTGAAAGCCCAGCCAGCTCAGAGGAGGATTTATCCAGCTTGTAAAAGATAAGAGAGAAGAGAGAAGCTTCCCTAATCTAAATAATACACAGGCAGTGTGCAGAGAGGGGCCTGGAGGAGGGAGATGCATCACAGAACCACAACACTGAGGAACTTGGCAGCCTTCCAGACACAGGCTGACAAGTCTGACAAGAGAGAGATAAGTTGATTTATTACAGAGATGGTGATAGTAGAACGTGCTGCAGTAAGCCAGAACACATTAGAATAGCTTTTGGAACTTGTAGGATGATAAAAAACAGGATGCAATTTTTGTTACGGAGTCTCTTTAAAGTATAAGAAAGTGGAAAACTAGCTTTGAAAAACGCTAGATCCGAGCGGTTTTCCAGGCGTTGTTGTTACAGAAGCTGTTCAGTAACAGCTTTACTGTAACAATATATGTAATCTGCTACACAAAAACGCTCCAAAAAACGCTAGGCATGTTTAGAAAACATGAGTAGAATCGCTCTGAAATCTGCTTTAACCTCCCCGGCGTTCTATTGAGATCGCCAGGGAGGCTGCAGGAGGGTTTTTTTTTAATTAAAAAAAAACTATTTCATGCAGCCAACTGAAAGTTGGCTGCATGAAAGCCCACTAGAGGGTGCTCCGGAGGCGTTCTTCCGATCGCCTCCGGCGCCCAGAATAAACAAGGAAGGCCGCAATGAGCAGCCTTCCTTGTTTGGCTTTCCTCGTCGCCATGGCGACGAGCAGAGTGACGTCATGGACGTCAGCCGACGTCCTGACGTCAGTCGCCTCCGATCCAGCCCTTAGCGCTGGCCGGAACTGATTGGTCCGGCTGCGCAGGGCTCGGGCGGCTAGGGGGACCCTATTTCGCCGCTGCTCGTGGCGGATCGCCGCAGAGCGGCGGCGATCAGGCAGCACACGCGGCTGGCAAAGTGCCGGCTGCATGTGCTGCTTTTTATTTGAAGAAAATCGGCCCAGCAGGGCCTGAGCGGCAGCCTCCGGCGGTGATGGACGAGCTGAGCTCGTCCAGACCGCTCAGGAGGTTAAAAACCTCTAGCGTTTTGCAGATCTGCTCGAAGTTTTTGGTGTGCACTGGGCCTTAATTTGTAAAATTTTTGATAATTATGGCTTACAGGCTACAACTTATGATAACCCCAAAATGAAAATCTCAGACCATTAGAAAATTGTAAAAATGTTCAATGTTCAATATTCTAGTTTTAAAGTGACTCTAATTCGCTTATTAATAGAAAACACCTGCAAATGATTCCTATTTCATATGTCAGTTTCACCATTTAAAGTGACACTGAAGCAAACAAAAACAAAACTCAATTTATGATATAATGAATTGTATGTGTAGTACAGATAATTAATAGAACTTAAGCAGCAAAGAAAATAGTTTTATTTTCAGTTTATATAGCTTTTTTTATATAACATTGCAGCATTCTATCAGATTTGCAATTACAAACCACACACTGTATTTTTAAGTAGAGCTAATGACCCTTTGAAATCCCCTGAAGTAAAACCTTATCTGAAGCTGCCTCTCACTGTTTCTTTGATGTATAAATGCTTCAGAAAATTGGACTGTCTCCAACCCAAGTTGCGTCGGAGAGCTCAGAGAAGCTCTTTTGCATAGATAACAAATGAAGTTTCTTATCTCTTCTTATACTGAAAACAATATGAGACTCATATCTGTGCAACTAATGGTCTATTTCTTAGCTGTACTACACGCTGGGCTATGCAGAGGACGGAGGGAGGTGGTTGGTACAGCAGGATTTCATTATTATATTTTGCAGAAATGACAACGTTTTGTTACAAAACCTTTTGATGCATAATTCAAACAAATCATGTTTCTATTTTTCTATAACGTATATAAAGCAGGGCCTGAATCCAAGCTCTATGGCTGTAGTCAGCTTTTTAATAAACTATGCAGAGCTGCAAAGTTCAGTAAGTAACTCCCTCCCCGTGGCGCTCCTGGATAGTGCTAATGTAGCATGAACTAATCCCCGCAGGGCAACCGCTTTGCGGTATTAAGGTGCGTACACACGTCAGATAAAAGTCTTTGGAAAATGAAAGATCACAGACCAATTTTACCCCCTTTCATGTAGTAGGAGAGCCATACTCTACACAGTCTATTCTATGGAGCTGAACTCCCCATCAGATAAAAATCTTTGCAAGATGCTGCACACACAGATGCTGTACACACTCAACAGATCAGTATCTGCAAAAGATCTGTTCCTGCAAAAGATCCATTCCTGCAAAATGCATTCATAGTCTATGATATCTGCAGATCCCATACACACCTTGTTTAACGGACATTCATCTGCAGATCAGACAATTATCTGCCGATCTGAAGATCCAACCTGGTGGATCTGATCTACAGATAATTGTCTGGGTCTGGTAGACGTAAAAAACGCTGCTTCATCCCGCTCTTGTGGGCTGCAATGGCCTGCTTTCGTGATCCGGTCGTTGCTTCCGGGTCTCGGCGCTTGTTCCCCGCTGGTGACGCTGCTGCTGGCATACCGGCCACACATTCTGATAAGTAGAGGGTGCGTTCCCAGTATGCCCTCCGCAGATGTAAACAATAGTCAGCTGACTCCGGTCAGCTGACAGCGCGGTGTCAGCTGACGTTACAGTTGACATCTAGGTAGGTGTACTGCTGTATGATTGGATGTGCGGAGTGTGGCTGACCACTGATTGGATGAAAGCTCTATTTAAACCTGCAGAGTGCTCCCAGTCATCGCCCGTGATAAGCATAGCTGTGGCTAGTTGCTGGTTGTGCACTCACTTGTTAGATTGCTGGATCCTGACCCTTGGCTTGTTTTTGACTATCCTTGTCTGCTGTTATTAATCCTTGCTTTGATTCCTGGAAACCCTTTCCTGCTGCCTGGACTGACCTCTGCCTGTTTACTGGATACCCTTGCCTGCCGCCTGGACCTACCCTTGCTGTTACTGGATTGTAATGATCGCTGCTGCAGCAGGTGTTGCTGGAAGTAGTAGTGCTGCAGCTCAGGCAGTTCTGATCTCTTTCCATGCAAGCTGCATAGCTTTGTCTGCCTTTCCCTGCTGTCAGCTTGTGACTGATTATCATTCACCTGTGTGGGAATCTGCATGTCTGCTCCCATTGGATGACCTCAGTATAAAGATCTGCTTCCTGCAGGACTCCTCGGGTTTTCATAGCTTCAGTTTAAGCCTGTCTTGCTGTCGCTTCAGCCCCCGATCGTGTTTCTTGTTCTAAAGATACTTTGCTGGTCTTTGCATCATATATTGGTTCATTGCCAATATATATGCATACCAGCACGTTTATTATTTTCCTTGTATTCGTGTTACGTTGATACATCAGTGTCGCTGATGTATACGTACACGAACTGTTTATATCCTGTGTGCAGTTAGTCAGCTTTCCAGCACGTTTTGGTAGGTTGCGCGTACCATGATTACCCGTGCTGAGGTAGTTACCCTGCTTCTGGTTCTGTTTGTGGATTGCGTTCATCTCTGCGAAGAGATAACGAATCCTTCTGAATCCTGTTCTGTTACCGTTTGTGGATTGCGTTCATCTCTGCAAAGAGATAACGAATCCTTCTGAATCCTGTTCTGTTACCATTTGTGGATTGCGTTCATCTCTGCAAAGAGATAGCGAATCCTTCTGAGTCCTGTTCCCTGTATTGCTCCAGTCTAAGTCAGTGTTCCTGCTTATGTCATATATCAGTTCATTGCCGATATATACATATGTTAGTCAGACGTTACAAATAGTTTCATTGATAGCTGTAATTGTAATACGCTAGGAAAACCTACTTATTGTATATTTATCTGTGTTACGTTCATCTATCTTGATCCTGCTAATTCCTGACTATCCTGTCCTGTCTTTGTGAGGCACGCCATCGCCGCTACGCTTTGGCTGCCTCATTCCAGTCTGTCTTGTTGTGGACGCTTGCTGTCACTAAGTAGCGGCTAGCTAGCAAGCGTTCATTCTGTCTACCTGTCCTGATCTCCTCAGTTCTGGTTTATGCGCTCAGCGCTACTTTGCGCTGAGACGTTATAGCGAAAGCATTGTTTGTGGCTGTCGGATCTGCACCGGCTCTGTGCGCCACAATCTCCTTTTGGTGTCAGTCCTCCCCTCCACTCTTCTAGGGATAGCCTGTTTCCTTGTGCTAGTGTGTGTACCTCCTCCACGTCAGCTCATGCGTTGCATGCTGACTGTGGAGAATACACCACCAAGCCTTACATTATGAAAACCCCATTACCAATCCCCATTGTGGGGGGGATTCCCAGAAAGTATGACACTGTTAATTATGGTTCCTGTTCCTTTAAGAAATTTGAAGAACTTAACTCTGAAACAGAAAATGAGTTTTTCTCTGAATGTGCCAGATTCCTGGCCAATCCCGATCTCCAAGCGACTCCTGTTTCAACCTGGGCACTCCAACTAAGTTATATTTTGTTTAAAGGGGAATTATTCCAGTGGGCATTTGATGTTCTCAATCATTCCGATTTGAAAGAGAGACCGCTGGAATTTCTAGCGTTTGTGATCCATAACTGGTTGCGCATAGATCCATTGCCTTTTCCTCTTAATGAACTCCTGGCAGCAGGCCAATCAGCTTCTCCTTCAATTGCTTGCGAAAATGTTCAGCAAGCAGAAAGTGTTACTGATAATTTTCCTGCAGCCTTGAATAAATCACCAAAAACAGCAGGGTCTAAGGCAAAACGCAAACGTTCTAAGAAACGTGTCCGATCTGCAGAGTCGTTATCCTTAGTGACTGAGACCTATAATGAGATTCTGCCATTAACAGATAATGAAATGCAATTGTCTTTCAGGGGAGTTAAATGGACTTATGAAACTACTAATGAACTTTCCTCCCTGGCTAGGGAAAATAAAGAGTATTGAACAAATCAACTTATTTGTGAAGCAAGGAAAGTTTGCATACACTACAGTTCAGCACTTGCTACAGGTATTGGAGATTCTTAGGAATAAGGAATCTGCCAATCACCTGCTAATTAACCCAATATATGTCCCTGCTACAATCATATCTGCAAACCATGATCTGCCTGTTAAGTATGCTTGGAATCCTCCATTTGAGAAAGGAGAGATGGAAGCTCTGGTCAATGAATGGAAGAATGATTCAAGTTCATTTTGTCAATTTTACAGTGCAAAAAGTGAATTAGTATTGAATGCATGCATTAAGTCTGCCTATAACCTAATAAAAACTGGTGTGTGTGGGTATGACTTTGTGGCTCCATTGATTGATGTGTGGGAACTGATTTTGGATGATTTTTATGTGACTCCGAATTTGCAAATTTGGCGTTCTGACCCGCCTGCTTCAGCACCTTTGGCTGATTCAGCAGGTGATTCGGAGCTCTTTTTGTGTGAAATTGAAGTTCCTGAAATTCCACCCTGTACCATGGATAACTCAGTGTTACTTACCAGTAAAACAGAAGCCACTGATACATTCTTAACCTTGCCCTGCGCAAATTTCTCAGCAGAGAATCCAGAGGTCCTGCTGACTTCCGAGTCCAGCCTAACCAATACTCATGACTCTTTGTTCAGTGAAACAGACACCAGAAAAATCTTGCCTGCCTCTGCAAACACTTCTGCAGAAATTACCTGTGTTAATAAAGTTCAACTCCTGTCTGATCCAGCAGATGCCAATAGATGCACTACATCAGTTTCCGAGTCCCAGCAATCCTGTCTAGAAACCTCAGAACCCCAGCATCTGAATTTTCCAATTTTACAAATGAATGGTGATTCAGATGCGCAAACATTGTGTCTTGATCTTCCTGTTTCTACACCTCGCTCTAGTTTCGTGAATAGCTCAGAGCAGCTGCTATGTGAACCTGAAATCGCAGAATTATTACCTTGTTCAGAAAATATTCCAGTAAATTTGCCCTGTATCGTGAATAGCTCAGAGCATCTGCTATGTGAACCTGAAATCGCAGAATTATTACCTTGTTCAGAAAATGTTCCAGTAAAATTGCCCTGTACCATGAATTGTGCAGTAGATCTCTCCAATGAAACTCAGGTCACAGAATCATTATGCTGTCCAGCAGGTGCTTCCATGGTTTTGCCCTGCAATATGGACTGTTCAGTGATCCTGTCCAGTGAAGCTGTGGTCGCAGAGTCTTATGCTTCACCCAGTACTTTGGATACTTCAAACCCTCTAGCAGAGGAGTCTGAGGCACTGCTTACCTCAGTTGGTGTTGCAGTAATATTCACTTGTCTAGCAGCTGTTTTGGAATTACAGTCTGCTCTAATAAAACTTGATGAATTTCTGCCCAGCAAAGCAGAAGCCATTGAAATATTGTCCTCGTCAGCAAGTGTGTTAGATACCTTGCCCTGTACACAGTCTGATTTAACCAATGTTGTTGAGTCCCTCTCCAGTGTTGTAACAGCCGAGGAACTCCAGCCCTGTCCTCTGAATGTTTCAGAAGTCTTGCCCTGTAACATGGATAATTCTGATTCTCTGGTCAAAATAATAGAAATCTCAGAATTTCAGTCCGGTCTGATGAGTGTTCCTGAAACCCAGCCCTGTATCCTGAAAGATTCTGGTTCTCTGGCCGCTGTGGCAGAGGTTCCAGAGTCCCCTTCCTGTCCAGGGAATTCCTCAGTTTTGCCTAGTCCAGTGGGGGCTGCTGCAATACTGACTTGTTCTGCAGCGCCTCATGAGCTCCAATCCAGTGTATTAGATGAGTCTCTGTCCAGTCCAGAGGTAGTTGTGGAGTCCCTATCTGGTTCAGTGCATACATCAGAAGATTTGTCCTGTCTTGTTAGTGCCCCTGAATCTGATTTGTTACTGACTTTGCTGGAATCAGCGACATCTAAGTCTGATCCTGCATTCTCGTGTAAAAGTCCAGTAGTTGCGAAGTCTAGTCATGATGATTTTTTTTTGGCCAGTCCTGGTTTTGGTCCTGTCTTGGCTGACCCTGAGGCTCACAGTTCCTTGACATGCCCAGAGGTTTCTCTTGTGCCAGTGTGCCCAGATGTTCTTTGTGTGCCAGAATGCCCAAGTGTGTCTAAGGTGTTAGCGTGCTCTGATGCTTCCTTAGTGGGAACATGTTCTGATGTTGCCAGTCTGCCTGCATGCCCAGAGATGGTTCTGGTCCCTGAAAGCCCTGATCTTGATGTTTGTCCTTGTGGCCCTGACTCGGGAATTGCCCTTGGTTCCATAGGGGTTCTTGATAGTTCTCCATGTGAGCCTAAGGGGCGTTCTGACCTATGGGGATCTCTTTGGAGCTTCAAGGTGTTCTGGGAGGTCTCTGAGAAAACTTGTCCTGGTGCCTTGGACTGGTTCAACAGTGGGTTTTGTGTTGGTAAAGACAGTCCCGGTGGGCATTGCAAAGGCTTTGGCGTTTTTGAACGGTTCCTGGAAGGCGGTGGGTATCACTCAGGGAGTTTCGGAGGGCTTTCTTCTGGAAATCATGGTTCTGATGGGTGTCACACTGGGGCTTGTAGTACTGATGGGCATGGTTCTGTAGGTTCTGGTTCTGATGGGTCCAGTCTTGTGGGGACTGATTCTGGAATTCGGTCTTGCCGGGCTGTCCCGGTCATCATGAATTATCAGTCAGACTGTTTTGTTGGGAATTTCAGTTTTGAAAAGCGTCTGGAATCCGCTTTTAAGGGCGGGAGTACTGTAATGATCGCTGCTGCAGCAGGTGTTACTGGAAGTAGTAGTGCTGCAGCTCAGGCAGTTCTGATCTCTTTCCATGCAAGCTGCATAGCTTTGTCTGCCTTTCCCTGCTGTCAGCTTGTGACTGATTATCATTCACCTGTGTGGGAATCTGCATGTCTGCTCCCATTGGATGACCTCAGTATAAAGATCTGCTTCCTGCAGGACTCCTCGGGTTTTCATAGCTTCAGTTTAAGCCTGTCTTGCTGTCGCTTCAGCCCCCGATCGTGTTTCTTGTTCTAAAGATACTTTGCTGGTCTTTGCATCATATATTGGTTCATTGCCAATATATATGCATACCAGCACGTTTATTATTTTCCTTGTATTCGTGTTACGTTGATACATCAGTGTCGCTGATGTATACGTACACGAACTGTTTATATCCTGTGTGCAGTTAGTCAGCTTTCCAGCACGTTTTGGTAGGTTGCGCGTACCGTGATCACCCGTGCTGAGGTAGTTACCCTGCTCCTGGTTCTGTTTGTGGATTGCGTTCATCTCTGCGAAGAGATAACGAATCCTTCTGAATCCTGTTCTGTTACCGTTTGTGGATTGCGTTCATCTCTGCAAAGAGATAACGAATCCTTCTGAATCCTGTTCTGTTACCATTTGTGGATTGCGTTCATCTCTGCGAAGAGATAGCGAATCCTTCTGAGTCCTGTTCCCTGTATTGCTCCAGTCTAAGTCAGTGTTCCTGCTTATGTCATATATCGGTTCATTGCCGATATATACATATGTTAGTCAGACGTTACAAATAGTTTTATTGATAGCTGTAATTGTAATACGCTAGGAAAACCTACTTATTGTATATTTATCTGTGTTACGTTCATCTATCTTGATCCTGCTATTTCCTGACTATCCTGTCCTGTCTTTGTGAGGCACGCCATCGCTGTAACGCATTGGCTGCCTCATTCCAGTCTGTCTTGTTGTGGACGCTTGCTGTCACTAAGTAGCGGCTAGCTAGCAAGCGTTCATTCTGTCTACCTGTCCTGATCTCCTCAGTTCTGGTTTATGCGCTCAGCGCTACTTTGCGCTGAGACGTTATAGCGAAAGCATTGTTTGTGGCTGTCGGATCTGCACCGGCCCTGTGCGCCACAATCTCCTTTTGGAGTCAGTCCTCCCCTCCACTCTTCTAGGGATAGCCTGTTTCCTTGTGCTAGTGTGTGTACCTCCTCCACGTCAGCTCATGCGTTGCATGCTGACTGTGGAGAATACACCACCAAGCCTTACATGGATACTCTTGTCTGCCACCTGGACTGACTATTGCCTGTTTACTGAATATTCTTGCATGCTACCTGGTCCTGGACTGGACGTTAAGTATACTTGAACTAATCCTTGCCAGTTATTAATGACCTTGCATGTGGTTCTTGCATGAACTCTCTCATAACCTGGATCATCCATTACCTATTGAATAACCTTGCATGTGGACTTTGCATGAACTCTCTCCTAATACCTGGAACCTTCACTGCCTGTTCCTGATACATCTGTCATGACCGACAATCGACGCAGAGAGCCTCATCCTCCTGAACCAAGGTAATAACCCTGTGATACTAATGAACTATTGAACTGTGTTACTAGCCTCATTAGGGTTCTAACAGGTTATTGTCCTCTCTACTTTATTATCATTATTATTTTTTATTTATATAGCGCCAACATATTCCGCAGTGCTTTACAAAGCACAATAAGACGACAAGGGGAACATAGATACAACCAAAAAATGTACAGCAGAGTCTCAAGCAGCACAAATATTGCGACAAAAACAGTAAACATTAGGAGGACCCTGCCCTTGCGAGCTTACAATCTAAAGGGTAGTGGGGGACACACTAGGTAAGGGGGTGGAGGATGGATGAGGCAGTGACCCTTTGCCTCTAATTGCATTGTGACAGATAAATAAATAGGGGCTGTAAAATGTTATAAGCTTGTCTGAAAAGGTGTGTTTTAAGAGTGCTTTTGAAGATGTCCAGGTTTGGAGCATGACATACAGGCTGTGGAAGAAAGTTCCAAATGAGGGATGATCCTCGTCAGGGGCGTAGCAATCAGTATAGCAACCATAGCGGTTGTTATGGGGCCCGCGGCAGCCCTACGTCACAGGGGGCCCGTAGCTGAGAGGACTTTTTAAAAAAAATTATTATAAGTCCCCCCCCCCCGATAATTATAACAGAGCGCCCCCCCCCCAGACCCCTCCCCATCCCTTAAAGTGGCTGGTGAGGAGGGGACTACTTCCGGCCGGCGGCTTGATTTACTCCCTGGTGGCCAGCCCGACAATTACTCTATAGTTCCGGGCTACCGGCCAGCCAGGGAGGAAGGAGCAGTGACGTTGCGACAGCCTCACGGAGAGGGAGCGGACTGCGGACTGGCTGCCTCGGAGAGTGCTGCGACTGGAGCCGGAGCGGAGGCAGAAGAGCGTGCCCTGGAGCCAGATGCCTGGACTGGACCCGTGTGTCACCCAAGGAGCGACCCGACCCATCACCCGACCCCATGCCAGGCAAGCTGCAGGATTGTGTAAGTATGTGCCTGGTGCTGGCTGCTGTGGTCTGTGGATTAACGGAGGTGTGAGGGGGCTGGGGGGGGGAGAGTTGCTGACCAACCACCACCCATAACTGGCCGGCCATGCTAACCTATAAAGGGGCAGTGGCCAGGGCCGGGCACCATATTGCTATTTGCTAACCTACATGGGGGGAAGGGGGGCTGCAGTGGCACCCATATGGCTAACCTATATGGGGGGGGCGCAGTGGCACCAATATGGCTAACCTATATAGGGGGGCAGTGGCCCCCATATGGCTAACCTATATGCTGGAGGAGCAGTGGCACCATCACCATATGACAGGCTAAGGGGGCGTAACAATAAACCCTGAAAGGGATGCAGCTGCAGGAGGGCCCATGGGGAGAGAGGTTTCTTTTCCCTGTCCTGAGAGACTGACAACCAAAGGCACGGAGAGAAAAAACTTTCTGCTCTCTGCACAATTGTTCCAATGACTGCATCTGCACGGCCACTGATAAGGAATCATACAAAGTTTTGCAGACAAAGATTTGTAGACAGTCCCTATTCAGTGTGTAGCAGGGTCTTGTGTACAGTGCACAGCCCCTAACCTCTCTACCCCTCCCCAAGTGCTCTGTAGTGATGCTTGTGGAGTCTGCAGAGCAAGTCCTGCTCAGAGACGGACAGAGTGAGTGTAATAAGCGGAGGGTGGGAGCTCAACTGTCTGTTGGTTTGCTGTGTGCATTTTCTGCATACCATGGACTTGATTCACAAAAGCGTGATAACTCAGTTATCATGCCTAAAAGCTTTGCATGTGCAAACTAGGGTGCTAAGTAGTTAGCACATGCAAACTAGGGTGCTAAGTAGTTAGCACATGCAAACTAGGGTGCTAAGTAGTTAGCACATGCAAACTAGGGTGCTAAGTAGTTAGCACATGCAAACTAGGGTGCTAAGTAGTTAGCACATGCAAAGCGGCTTTTCACTGCCGTGCTAACACTTAGCACCCTTTAGTGAACCGAGCCCAATGTGTGTCTGTCTGTGTGAAAACATGCACGTCTTATCACAGAATCTTATGTAATTGATAAAGAAAATGCCTGCAGTGCTTCCCTGCTGTCTGTTTTATCTGCATGCGGAAAACACATTCAAGTGTGCACTAACTGATTGTATAACATTGGTTCTCAGTTTACCAGTGCAGAATGCGGGGGGAAGCCCCATCCAAAGTTTCGCAGGGGTGCCCAGTTATTTCTAGTTACGCCTCTGATCAGGCGATCCCCGCCGGTGCCAGATATTAGGGACTTTGCTGTATTCAGATCTGTACCTGCCGTTGAGAACTTGCTTTGTTATTTCATTAAGCAGAACGTGTCCTGTCCTTATTTTCCCCGTGTAAAATATAATTACCCCTGAAAACTCATTTAAATCTGGGAGTTCCGTGCTGAGCGACATCCTGGACCGCGCTGTATTGTTATTATGTGTTTGCACAGAGGCTTTTTGGCTCGGAATGAGGTTTCTATATTAATAGACATTCCGTTAATGACTGGTTTGTCGTTCCCACAGATCCGTTCTGTGTCACATTCAGCTAGCAGACTTTTCTTGGGCTCCGACTCAAGTCTGAATATTTATCACATAAGAAAAAGCAGTAAAAACTAAAAGTTATGGGGTTTGCACAAATATTTTAGAGTGTTTGTAAACAGTTCCAAAAATAGATTAAAGTGAAAGTGACCCTTGATCTCTATTCTCTGAAATAAATGTCCCCAATACAGAAAATAGTTATTTCTGTAGTTCTGGCGGCTTCAACCCAACACAGATCTTCAGTCCAGGATTAAGTTTTGCCACGTACACACTCTAGATAGACTGCTCATGGTAAACCTACCATAGGCTACCCTGGCACACGCTAGCCTATCACACGCTAGTCTCTATGACTTAAACCCCTACCTCTCTATGACTAAGGCCTATCCCTCTCTATGACTTAGGCCCCTCCATCCATTCGCATCCATCTGAAAATGGCGCCTGTGAATAATGGCGCACAGTGTTGCGGCTAATCCGTTTGCCACTTATCGCTATTTAACGTTAAAGCCTTATTGTTATTTAGCGTTAAAGCCTTATCGTTATTTAGCGTTAACACACAGAACCCTCTCTGTACCTATCCCTAACCCCTAAACCCCCCCCGGTGGTGCCTAACCCTAACCACCCCCTGGTGGTGCCTAACCCTAACCACCCCCCTGGTGGTGTATATTGTACTGTAACTATACCTAACCCTACTCTCACACAGAACCCTCCCTGTACCTAGCCCTAACCACCCCCTTGGTAGTGCCTAACCCTAAGACCCCCCCTGGTGGTGCCTAACCCTAAGACCCCCTCAGTGGTGCCTAACCCTAAGACCCCCCCCTGGTGGTGCCTAACCCTAAGACCCCCCCCCCCCCAGTGGTGCCCAACCCTAGCCTTGACAGTGTTACATTAAATCCATTCACCGCTTTTCAGTTAAATAACGTCTGCAGTTTGGCTTATGTAGGGCGCTATTGATCAATAACGTTACTGTGTGCCACTATTGATAAATAACGTTAGTGTGTGCCACTATTGATAAATAACGTTAGTGTGTGCAGTTTTTCTTCTTTTTTCCCTGTGCGCCATTATTATGCAGTACTAACGATAAATAGCGATAAGCGTATCTTTTTAATGCAGCGCCATTTTTATGCATAGGCACTGTGCGCTATTATTCACTGATCCCGTCCAATGGACTAATGGATATGATATTTACAGGAAGTGCGTGCTTTGTTTCTGCACAGCAGCTTGATAATAGTAAATAGGACTTCACTTTCTTCAGTCTTCTGTCTTATTTGAAAGTAGCTTTCTGTGAGGGGTAAGTTGTCCTTTAAAGAACAAGTGACACCCATGCTAACCTAGAAATAAAGAACACTGCCCATGTTATGATTCCTGTGAATTTTATAAAGGAAAAGTAGAAAATCTTATTCTAGACAGTTTTAATCTTGTTTACCTTTGAATGAAGCTAATCATTTCCTCCCTCACTCTTTTTTCTCCTCTTGCCAATTGTGTATGTGTTACCCACCCTCCTCCCAGAGTCTTCAGACACTCCCACTGAGGTCTATACTAGGAAGTGCACTGTCTTATGTTATTAGAAGGAGGGGGGGGGGGGGGGGGGAAAGGGGAAGAGGAGGAATATATTATAGATAAAAAGGCTCCCCAGCATGCAACTGTTTTGCCAACCAATACCAATGGCAATAAAGGGCCAGTGCTCCTAAGGTATGTGATCATTCAAAACCATAACAGCAGAAAAAAAGTTTTTGAATGCAGGATTAGCATTTTTATGTACTTAATACACTCAGACCAGTTGCTGTTGAAATTTGATTTTTATGGTGAGAATCCCGCTTTACAGAAAATCTGTAAGGAACCCCCCCCCCCCCCCCACACACACACCTTCCCCGGGGGATACTTACCTCGGAAGGGGGACGCCTCCTTCCTCTTAAGCCTCGGAGATCCAGCGCTGAAAGCCCCCCCCCCCCCCCCCCCGAACACACGCGAGGTAAATATTTATATGCAAGAAGAAGGAGGAAAGCGCCGGCACTGCTGTCATTCGCTTTATTCAAAATTCCATGTTACATACAGTGCTACGAGCGTGCATACATATAAAAAGTTCCAACACATACTGGAGATGACTGTGAGTAGATGTGGTGGGTGCAGGGGATAAAGAGCCTTACAGCCGTTTCGCGCTCATGCACTTCTGCAGGGGATGAAGAGCCTTACAGCCGTTTCGCGCTCCTGCACTTCTACGGAGGCTGCTTTTTATGGTGACAATCCTGCTTTAAAGAAAATCTGTAAGGAAACCCACCTTCCCCGGGAGGATACTTACCTCTGAAGGGGGATGCCTCCTTCCTCTTAAGCCTCGGAGATTAAGCACTGAAAGCCCCCCGTACACAGGTGAGGTAAATATTTACCTACGGGGTGGGGATTCTTACAGATTCTCTTTAAAGAGACTCCGTAACAAAAATTGCATCCTGTTTTTTATCATCCTACATGTTCCAAAAGCTATTCTAATGTGTTCTGGCTTACTGCAGCACTTTCTGCTATCACAGTCTCTGTAATAAATCAATGTATCTTTCCCCTGTCAGACTTGTCGGCCTGTGTCTGGAAGGCTGCCAAGTTCTTCAGTGTTGTGGTTCTGCTATGAACTCACTCTTCCTGGCCCCTCTATGCACACTGCCTGTGTGTTATTTAGATAAGAGAGAAGAGAGAAGCTGCTCTAATCAGCTGGATAAATCGTCCTCTGAGCTGGCTGGGCTTTCACATACTGAGGAATTACAAACAAGGGCAAAGCTGTTTGCAGGAAGAAAAGAGCAGCCTGAAACTTCAGTGCATGGGGGAAAGAAACACACAAATGATCTCTTGAGATTCAAAAGGAATGCTGTATACAGCCTGCTTGTGTATGGATGTATTTTCTATGTGTGGACATACTGTACATCAACCTACTTCCTGTTTTGGTGGCCATTTTGTTTGTTTACAAACAAACTTTTTAAAACTGTTTTTAACCACTTTTAATGCGGCGAGGAGCGGCGAAATTGTGACAGAGGGTAATAGGAGATGTCCCCTAACACACTGGTATGTTTACTTTTGAGCGATTTTAACAATACAGATTCTCTTTAAAGCCAACCTAAGCTGAAAATACACTGATGAGATAAACAATTGTCTCTATCCCCTTCCTAAATAGGACTTTTTTTAAAAAACATTTTATTCAGAATCCCAAAATTTTATTTTCTGTTTAAAGCTGAAGAAGTCGTGTAGCAGGCAGGGGCAGCTAGCAGGGGCTTTGTCTCCCTGGGAAAGTTCAGAACAGCACTCTGTGCACAGCAGATTCCTTGACCCCTTCTTTGTGGATTTTTATTTTCTGCACAATATTTACACTATTTACTCATTCCACGAAAATTGTCAACAGAAAACAAACAGGAAAATAGAACTCCTGCCCCTCAGGCTGCTGGCTGAACATAAACTACTGAACTAACCAGTTCTCTAGGCCTATAGCCAGACAACGGCTTGACTTACAAGTTTCAGTAGCAAAGCTTGTCTATCCCAGGACAGAGCTCCTATGGACTGCTAGATAGTGGCGAAACTACACTGGGGCATGCTGGGCCACTGCCCCCCCCTAGGAACCACGGTGCCCCCCCCTGTGTACCCCCACCCTGCTCAGTAACATACAGTTAACTGTTTCCAGAATACACTGAACAAGATAGGGTATGTAAAAAACTCTCTGTGTCAGCTTGAGTTTAAGTATGTGTTAACCACTTGAGGACCACAGTGGTAAACCCCCCTAAAGACCAGGCACATTTTAACTAAAATGGCCACTGCAGCTTTAAGGCCAAGGTGCAGGGTTGCACAACACAGCACAGCACACGAGTGATTTCCCCCCCCCCCCCCCTCTTTTCCCCCACCAACAGAGCTTTCTGTTGGTGGGGTCTGATTGCCCCCAAGTTGATTTTTTTTAATAAATATTTATCTGCGTTTTTTAATCAAAATCTGCTTTTTTTTTTTGTTATTCCCTTCCTCCCTCCCTGTATCCAGCCAATCATGCGATCGGCTGTCATAGGCTCCTGCCCATGGGGACAACAGTGTCACACGGCTGTCCCCAGTACAGCGCTGCTGCCGATTGCAGCGCTGTACATGTAAATAGACGGCGTCCACGCCGCCTAACAGTCTCCCAAGCGGCAATCGCCACTCGGAGACTGAAGAGGGGGCGGAGCAACGCCCCCCCTCGAGCAGGAGATGCGCGTATACCAGAGCTCAAATCTATAAATTATTGACCCTTTTTAATCTCTTTCCTGCTCCAGAAAGCCATTTACTGACAGGAAAGCATTTTATGGCTGTAAATACTTATCAGTGGGGGTTATGCTATGACCCAGTCCGACCCGGTCCTGACCCAGATAGAAACTATCACTTGCATACCTGATGTTTAACTCTTTCAGGCAGAGAAAGAAAAAAAATGAATGCAGCCTAGTTATTTGTTTGCTTGGCACTGTACATACACGTTTATCACATCATGTCACATGTCACCTCGGTTGTCCTTTAAAGGGGTTCTGTGGAGGGGTTAAATAAACAAAAACCGACACTTACCTGTGGCTTCTATCGGCCCCCTGCAGCTGTCATGTCCCACGCTGTCATCCTACGATCCTCCGTTCCCCGCCGGTCCCGGTCTAATCAGGGGTCTTATTAGACTGCAGCTGCGCAGTAAGCTCCCGATGACATGCATGGGAGAGAGCATTATTCATCTTGTTAGATCAATATTAGACGGGGACCGGAGGCGGAGAACCGAGGATCTTAGGAGGACGGCGCGGGACATGACAGCTGCAGAGGGGCGATAGAAGCCCCAGGTAAGGATCGTTTTTTGTTTATTTAACCCCTCCACAGAACCCCTTCAACTAAACCAAGGGTCTTATCTATTTGCCATAAATACCTCACAATCCTTCCTGGGCTGTTGCTTGTTCATTATCTCGCCCCAGTGGTGTGATAGGTCCCCGCAGTGTTCCACAGCGGTGTTCCACCGAGGGGCACTAGAGCAGAGTTCTACAAAGGAGGGAGTACAGTGGCGTTCCACAGAAGGGCTGTATAGCTGTGTTCCACTGAGGAGAGAGTATAGTGGCATTCCACAGAGGAGGGAGTACAGCAGCGCTCTACAGACGGGAGTACAGCAGCATTCCACAGAGGGGGGAGTACAACGGCATTTCACAGAATAGGGGAATACAGCAGTGTTCAAGAGAGGGGGAGAAACGGAGGAATTCCACGGAAGGGAAGTTAAGTTGTGTTCCACAGAGGGGGGAGTACAGTGGTGTTCCACAGAGGGGGGAGGTGTAACGATTTGTGTCAGCAAGAAACAGAATTCTGATTATTAGGTGATCTGCAGTATCACCTATAATGCAGATATATACCTGATTATAAGGTGATCTGCAGAATCACCTATAATACTGGTATATCAGAAGCTGATGTGAGCAAAGGTACAGAATCACTGAGCAAGAGAGTGGTCAGAACGAGCCAGAGTCATGCACAAATAATAATACAGTAAGGTAAATATTTAAGGCTATCAAACAATTCCTATCTTGTGTGAAATCCCTGGTTTCCTCCCGGATCAAAGCACACCGGAACTATCTAAGGGTCTGAGTGCTAACACGAAGTATTCGCAACAGCAGACAAGTTGCAAGTGACACAGCTAGGCTTATGAAGCAGAGGAGACTATCCAGGCACGCCGCCTGCAATCAACCAATGAGGAGCGGCGAGCGTCTCCTCTGACGTCAGCTGACCAGCCGCTCAGCTGACGCGCCTCCTCCCTGCATAAAGGTCCTGTCTATGCACGCGTGCGCACGACAAGGCAACCCTATGTGCAACTGACAGTTCCGTCCTCGGCGTGCTAGGCCCGGATATGCTGCTAAACAGGGAGCTGAAGGCAGCTGCGGTGATAGCGCTGTTCACCGCGGCTGCCTCTCCAGCGTTTGTTACAGTACCCCCCCCCCCCCCCCCCCTTGAGGCTTGGACTCCGGACACGTCCTGCATGGTTTTTCAGAATGAAACTCATGAAACGTTTTTCAGCATGCATGTGATGAGCCGGCACCCAAGATCTTTCCTCAAGCCCATACCCCTTCCAATGAACAAGGTACTGTACTGAGTTACGCACCCGCCGAGAGTCCAAAATCCACTCAATCACATACTCAGGTTCCCCATCAATTATCTCAGGGGGGGGGAGAGGAATCCACACATGCACAGCTGGTTTCAACAACGACACATGGAATGACTTAACACCTCTCATACTGGGTGGTAGTGAAATGACATAAGTGACATTATTAATCTTTTTGGACACCGGGTATGGGCCTATAAATCTGGGACCCAATTTTGCTGATGGCTGTTTCAACGCCAAATGTCGCGTTGAAACCCATACCATGTCTCCGGGTACAAAGTCTCACTCCACAGATCGCTTTCTATGAGCCTGCTTCTTTTGGGTCTGGAAGGCCTTTTCCAGGTTTCTTTTGACCATGGTCCAAATCTCCTTAAAAGCTCCCTGCCACTCTTCCAAAGCAGGGAAAGGAGAAGACACCACTGGCAATGGAGAGAACTTGGGTGATCTCCCCGTGCCCACCTGAAAGGGGGAAAAACCTGAAGAGGAACTTTTCAGGTTGTTATGCGCAAATTCTGCAAATGGCAAGAATTTTGCCCATTCTAACTGCGCATCAGCCACACAGCATCTAAGGAACTGTTTTAATGACTGATTCACCCTCTCAGTTTGCCCATTGGTCTGTGGGTGGTAGCCGGAGGAAAATGACAGGTTCATTCCAAGATGATGACAAAAGGCTCTCCAGAACTTGGACACAAACTGGACTCCCCTATCTGACACCACATTCTCTGGTATACCATGTAAACGGAAAATGTGTTGAATGAAGAGATCCACCAGTTCCTGAGCAGAGGGGAGTCCGTTCAGTGGAATAAAAGGAGCCATTTTGCTGAACCTGTCGACTACCACCCATATGACTGTTTTCCCCTCGGACCTGGGGAGTTCGCCCACAAAGTCCATGGACAAATGGGTCCATGGTTCCTCAGGTACTGGCAAAGGCTGAAGGGTACCCACAGGAGCCTGTCTGGATGGCTTATTCCTGGCACAAACTGAACAGTTTCTGACAAATTCCCTACAATCAAGGACCAGTGATGGCCGCCACACACACTTAGACAGTAAATCCTGCGTTCTAGCCACCCCGGGTAGTCCTGCATTTTTATGTGCATGAAACAACTGTAGGATCTGCAACCAGAAGTGAAGTGGCACAAATAGAACTCCATCAGGTTTTCCCTCGGGAACATCCTGTTGATAGGACCCCAAAGTACGTGAACAGTCCTCCCAGGTCTCGGTGGCTGCCACGACAACTTTTTCGGGAGAATGTTCTCGGGAGTGGGTGGTGGCACTGTCTCGGGCTCAAAACATCTAGACAGGGTATCTGCTTTGACATTTTTGCTCCCTGGCTTATACGTGATGATAAACCTAAATCTCGAAAAGAATAAAGACCAGCGGGCCTGTCGAGGACTAAGCCTCTTGGCCCCTTCAATATATTCCAAGTTTTTGTGGTCAGTATAGACTGTAATAGTATGTTCTGCCCCCTCGAGCCAATGACGCCATTCCTCCAATGCGAGTTTAATGGCTAACAGCTCTCGGTTACCGATATCGTAATTTCTCTCTGCGGGAGAGAATTTACGTGAGAAGAAAGCACATGGATGCAATCTGCCCTGGAACCCCGAGTGTTGAGACAGTACAGCCCCGACCCCAATCTCTGATGCATCCACCTCGACTATAAAAGGACAGGTGACATCAACATGTCGCAAAATAGGGGCGGAGCAAAACAAGCTTTTCAGAGATGAAAAAGCAGAGTGTGCTCCTGGTGACCAATTAGTGACCAAGTGTCAGCTCCTTTTTTAGTGAGATTAGTAAGAGGTGACACTACAGAAGAAAATCCCTTGATACATTTTCTGTAATAATTGGCGAAGCCAAGAAATCTTTGGAGTGCCTTCAGCCCCATGGGCTGTGGCCACTCCAAAACGGCAGCAACTTTCTTGGGGTTCATGGAGAGTCCTGAGGTCGAAATGATATACCCCAAGAAAGGAACCTCCGACACCTCAAAAAGACATTTCTCAATCTTTGCATATAAAGAATTCTGTCTCAGTTTTTCCAGAACAAACTTCACATGCTCCCTGTGTTTAGCTAGGCTGGGCGAAAACATCAGTATATCGTCCAGATATACCAAGACAAATTGTCCCAAGACCTCTCGGAAAATCTCATTGACCAACTCTTGGAAAATGGCTGGGGCATTACACAACCCGAAGGGCATAACCAGGCACTCGTAGTGCCCGTCAGGTGTGTTATATGCCGTCTTCCATTCGTCACCCTCTCTTATGCGTACCAGGTTATATGCCCCTCTTAAATCGAGTTTAGAGAAGACACATGCATCAGTAACCTGGGAGAATAAGTCGTCAATTAACGGGAGTGGATAACGATTTTTGATGGTAATTTTATTCAGTTCTCGATAATCTTTGCAGGGGCGAAGCCCACCATCTTTTTTCTGAACAAAACAGAACCCTGTTTCGGCCGGAGACCTAGAGGGATGGATGAAACCTTTGGCAAGGCTTTCTTTAATGTAATTCTGCATAGCGAGTTTTTCAGGAGCAGACAGGTTATACAAATGACCTCTAGGGGGCATGCAACCAGTCCTTAACTCAATGGGGCAGTCAAAACTTCTGTGTGGAGGAAGTTGGTCCGCCGACTTAGGACAAAAGACATCAGCAAATTCTGCGTATTGTGCAGGTAACCCTTCTACTTGAATTTTGGTGGTGCAAATAGCAACTTTCTCCATACAATGATGATGGCAGAAGGAGGACCAGCTAAGCAACTGGCTGGAACTCCAATCTATCTGAGGAGAATGCTTTTGCAGCCACGGCATCCCAAGAATCACATTAGAATGGCCATTTTAAGTACAAAAAATTGTATTTGTTCTCTATGCAATACCCCCACATGACACAACAGATTTGGGGTCTGAGACAGAGGACGACTTCCTTGAAGGGGAGAATCATCCACTGCAGTGAGGAAAATCTGTCTGTCTAGGGGGATCAGGGGAATCCCCAATTTCTTAACAAAATCATAATCTATAAAATTGGCGGCTGAACCCGAGTCTATAAATGCCTGAGTAGACTGGACTTGATTTTCCCAGGAAATAGAACAAGGGAGTAGTAACCAATTATCAAGTAGAGGTAACACTGGCTCGCCTAGGGTAGTACCTCTAGCTACTCCTAGGCGGCAGAGTTTTCTGACTTTTTAGAACAGTTCTGTACTATATGGCCCTTTTCTGCACAATATAGACAGAGCCCCTCTGACCGTCTTCGATTTTTCTCGACCTCTGACAATTTAGAATGTCCGATCTGCATTGGTTCATCCTGAGGAGGAGAAGGGGTAGGAGAGGTGACAGGAACCGACCTTACAGAGTGTCTGCCACGTGCTTGTTTTTGATAACGTATACAGCGATCTATTCTTACTGCAAGTGAGATCGCATCGTCTACAGTCTTAGGTTCAGGATGGCTTAGCATTACATCCACAATGGGATCAGATAACCCAGATAAGAAACAGTCTAACAAGGCGAATTGTCCCCACCTAGCTGATACTGCCCACCGTCTAAACTCTGCAGCATAGGTCTCAGCGGTGTTCTGCCCTTGCCTGAGATTTTTAAGTTTCCTCTCAGCAGTGACTGCGATATCTGGATCATCATATATGATAGCCATAGATTTGAAAAAATTCTGAACTGATGATAATGCCTCATGACCACTAGGAAGACTGTAAGCCATGTCTGTGAATCCCCTGATAACAGAGTCTTAATGAAGGTGATCCTCTGGCTCTCAGTAGTGTTGGGCGAACATCTAGATGTTCGGGTTCGGGCCGAACAGGCCGAACATGGCCGCGATGTTCGGGTGTTCGACCCGAACTCCGAACATAATGGAAGTCAATGGGGACCCGAACTTTTGTGGTTTGTAAAGCCTCCTTACATGCTACATACCCCAAATTTACAGGGTATGTGCACCTTGGGAGTGGGTACAAGAGGAAAAAAAAATTTAGCAAAAAGAGCTTATAGTTTTTGAGAAAATCGATTTTAAAGTTTCAAAGGGAAAACTGTCTTTTAAATGCGGGAAATGTCTGTTTTCTTTGCACAGGTAACATGCTTTTTGTCGGCATGCAGTCATAAATGTAATACATATAAGAGGTTCCAGGAAAAGGGACCGGTAATGCTAACCCAGCAGCAGCACACGTGATGGAACAGGAGGAGGGTGGCGCAGGAGGAGAAGGCCACGCTTTGAGACACAACAACCCAGGCCTTGCATGAGGACAAGAAGCGTGCGGATAGCATGCTTTGTACCACCATGCAGTCATAAATGTAATAAAGATAAGTGGTTCAATAAACAGGGACCACGCGGCAACGCTAACCCAGCAGCAGCACACGTGATGGAACAGGAGGAGGCGCAGGAGGAGAAGGCCACGCTTTGTGAGACACAACAACCCAGGCCTTGCATGAGGACAAAAAGCGTGCGGATAGCATGCTTTGTACCGCCATGTAGTCATAAATGTAATAAAGATAAGAGGTTCAATAAACAGGGACCACGCGGCAACGCTAACCCAGCAGCAGCAGCAGCAGCAGCACACGTGATGGAACAGGAGGAGGCGCAGGAGGAGAAGGCCACGCTTTGTGAGACACAACAACCCAGGCCTTGCATGAGGACAAAAAGCGTGCGGATAGCATGCTTTGTACCGCCATGTAGTCATAAATGTAATAAAGATAAGAGGTTCCATAAACAGGGACCGGCAACGGTAACCCAGCAGCAGCAGCAGCAGCAGCAGCACACGTGATGGAACAGGAGGAGGCGCAGGAGGAGAAGGCCACGCTTTGTGAGACACAACAACCCAGGCCTTGCATGAGGACAAAAAGCGTGCGGATAGCATGCTTTGTACCGCCATGTAGTCATAAATGTAATAAAGATAAGAGGTTCCATAAACAGGGACCGGCAACGGTAACCCAGCAGCAGCAGCAGCAGCAGCAGCAGCAGCACACGTGATGGAACAGGAGGAGGCGCAGGAGGAGAAGGCCACGCTTTGTGAGACACAACAACCCAGGCCTTGCATGAGGACAAAAAGCGTGCGGATATAGCAGCAATGCTTTTTGCCGCCATGCAGTCATAAATGTAATACAGATGAGAGGTTCAATAAACAGGGACCGGAAACGCTAAACCATCCCAGATGTTCATCGGTCATGTTACTTGGTTGGGGTCCAGGAGTGTTGCGTAGTCGTTTCCAATCCAGGATTGATTCATTTTAATTTGAGTCAGACGGTCTGCATTTTCTGTGGAGAGGCGGATACGCCGATCTGTGATGATGCCTCCGGCAGCACTGAAACAGCGTTCCGACATAACGCTGGCTGCCGGGCAAGCCAGCACCTCTATTGCGTACATTGCCAGTTCGTGCCAGGTGTCTAGCTTCATGCCCGGTTTCAGGTCCAGCGGTGCCAGCCACAAATCCGTCTGTTCCTTTATTCCCCTCCAAATTTCCTCCCCTGTGTGCTGCTTATCCCCAAGGCAGATCAGCTTCAGCAACGCTTGCTGACGCATGCCAACAGCTGTGCTGCACTGCTTCCACGATCCTACTGCTGCTGGTGCTGGGTTAGCATTTCCGGATGAGGTACAGCTTTGAGATGCGTTGGAGGAGAAGGAGTCAGAGAGGTAGGTGCTGCTGTTGTTATCCAGCTGTTTGCGGCGTGGGCAACACCCGCGCCGTAGCAGGTGAGGAATCGCTGCCAGGCTCCACAAGGTTCACCCAGTGCGCGGTAAGGGAGATGTATCGACCCTGGCCGAACGCACTCGTCCAGGTGTCAGTGGTGAGGTGAACCTTGCAGGCAACGGCATTCTTCAAGCTTCGGGTTATTTAGCTGACCACGTGCTCATGCAACTCAGGCACTGCAGAGCGCGCAAAGTGGTAGCGGCTGGGAACAACGTAACGTGGGATGGCCACTGACATCATGCCCTTGAAGCTGTTTGTCTCCACCACTCGATATGGCAGCATTTCGCAGGCCAGAAGCTTGGCTATGCTGGCTGGCTGTTACTGCCACGGCCCGGGGGTCATTTGCTGGCAATTTCCTCTTGTGCTCAAACATCTCAGAGACAGACAACTCAACCGTAGCGCTGCACACCGAAGGGCTGTTGGTTGTTGTGTTTGATGAACACTGGGAGACCTCAAGAGCACTAGTCCGGAAAGTGACAGTGTCAGCATCGTCTGATGTTTGTGAATGTTGTGAACCACGCAATGGCTGGGCTACTGCTGCTGCTGAGGCGGGTCTGGTGGTGAGTCTGGTGAACCCAAGGGAGGCAGTGTTGCTGGTGGTACCCTGTCCTGCCGCGTTTGCCCACAGAGTGGGATGTTTGGATAGAATGTGGCGGCTCATGCTGGTGGTGGAGAGGTTGTTAATACTTTTCCCCCTGCTCAGGCGGGTCTTGCACACCTTGCAAATCGCCATGGTAACATCCTCAGTGCAGTCTTCAAAGAAAGCCCAGACTTTAACTGGCTGAGGACTCGGACCTCGTGCGTGATGTGCTGGTGCTGCTTAACCCACTGCTGGACGCTTGAGAGGTCATCCAAGTAATTATCTGGTCCTGTTCTTTTGGATCTGTGAGGGTTGTTGTCCTGGACAACATGGGCAGTATTGAGTGGGTTTTCTTGGGTGCTCCCCTGTGGCCTGTACGTGAACCGTCAGGGGAAACACCTCTTCCCTTGCCCCTCCCTCTTTCACCGGATTTCTTCCTCATTTCACTTATCCTTAAAGTACACGCTGACTGGCAGCAGTACAGTGGCAGTACAGAAATGCTATACAGTGGTGGGTGAGCGGTGTACCACTATTGTCAGCAGTGACACAGAGCACAATGCTATACAGTGGCGGGTGAGCGGTGTACTACTGTTCCCAGCAGACACAGAGTGGAAGTAAACACAATGCTATATAGTGTGGCTGAGCCGTGTACACAGAGTGGCATTAAACACAATGCTATATAGTCTGCTATATAGTCACCCCGAACAGGGTGATGTTCTGCAGAACCCGAACAGTGGCAAACACTGTTCGCCCAACACTACTGGGAGGGAACGCAGATTTTAGTACCTAAACACACGATACAACATGTTTTCCGGGGTCGGACTCTGAGGCACATACAGATGGTCCCGATCATCATCCTCATCATACAACTCTTCTCCTGAGTCTGACCCACCCACCACCTCTGCCACCCCAACATCCCCAGACACAGACCCCTCATCGTCCTCAACATTAACTTGGGATGCTGGCCTGAGCCAGACCTCCTCCTCCACATCAGGCCCCATCATCTCCTCAATGGCAGCCCTCATTAATCGCTCTGGCGACGGACTGATGGACACAACGTTCTCCTCCGGGGAGGGCTGCTGCTGACCACTGGCTGCTGGGGTGGATGTTATAGCTTGCGTGGGGCGTTGGCTGTTGCTGTTGTTGGGAGTGCTGCTCACAGCGGAGGTCTCTGGGGAACTCATGTTGAGCTCATATAGTGGTTGACGGTGAGTGGAGTATTACTGATCCCAGCAATATACACACTGACTGGCAGAGTACGCAATGCTATATAGTGTGGCTGAGCGGTGTACACAGAGTGGCAGTAAACACAATGCTATATAGTCTGGCTGAGCGAGCGGTGTACTACTGTTCCCAGCAGAATCAGAGTGGCAGTAAACAATGGTATATAGTCTGGCTGAGCGGTGTACACAGAGTGTCAGTAAACAATGGTATATAGTCTGGCTGAGCGAGCGGTGTACTACTGTTCCCAGCAGAATCAGAGTGGCAGTAAACAATGGTATATAGTCTGGCTGAGCGGTGTACACAGAGTGTCAGTAAACAATGGTATATAGTCTGGCTGAGCGGTGTACACACAATGCTATATAGTCTGCTATATAGTGTCAGTAAACAATGGTATATAGTCTGGCTGAGCGAGCGGTGTACTACTGTTCCCAGCAGAATCAGAGTGGCAGTAAACAATGGTATATAGTCTGGCTGAGCGGTGTACACAGAGTGTCAGTAAACAATGGTATATAGTCTGGCTGAGCGGTGTACACAGAGTGTCAGTAAACAATGGTATATAGTCTGGCTGAGCGGTGTACACAGAGTGGCAGTAAACACAATGCTATATAGTCTGGCTGAGCGAGCGGTGTACTACTGTTCCCAGCAGAATCAGAGTGGCAGTAAACAATGGTATATAGTCTGGCTGAGCGGTGTACACAGAGTGTCAGTAAACAATGGTATATAGTCTGGCTGAGCGGTGTACACAGAGTGTCAGTAAACAATGGTATATAGTCTGGCTGAGCGGTGTACACAGAGTGGCAGTAAACACAATGCTATATACTCTGGCTGAGCGAGCGGTGTACTACTGTTCCCAGCAGACACAGAACAGTGAACAGAATGCTATATAGTGTGGCTGAGCGAGCGGTGTACCACTATTCCCAGCAGACACAGAACAGTGAACAGAATGCTATATAGTGTGGCTGAGCGGGCGGTGTACCACTATTCCCAGCAGACACAGAACAGTGAACAGAATGCTATATAGTGTGGATGAGCGAGCGGTGTACCACTATTCCCAGCAGACACAGAACAGTAAACAGAATGCTATATAGTGTGGCTGAGCGAGCGGTGTACCACTATTCCCAGCAGACACAGAACAGTGAACAGAATGCTATATAGTGTGGCTGAGCGAGCGGTGTACCACTATTCCCAGCAGACACAGAACAGTGCACAGAATGCTATATAGTGTGGCTGAGCGAGCGGTGTACCACTATTCCCAGCAGACACAGAACAGTAAACAGAATGCTATATAGTGTGGCTGAGCGAGCGGTGTACCACTATTCCCAGCAGACACAGAACAGTAAACAGAATGCTATATAGTGTGGCTGAGCGAGCGGTGTACCACTATTCCAAGCAGACACAGAACAGTGAACAGAATGCTATATAGTGTGGCTGAGCGAGCGGTGTACCACTATTCCCAGCAGACACAGAGTGGCAGTAAACAGAATGCTATATAGTGTGGCTGAGCGAGGTACACAGAGTGGCAGTAAACAGAATGCTATATAGTGTGGCTGAGCAAGCGGTGTACTACTATTCCCAGCAGACACAGAGTGGCAGTAAACAGAATGCTATATAGTGTGGCTGAGCGAGGTACACAGAGTGGCAGTAAACAGAATGCTATATAGTGTGGCTGAGCAAGCGGTGTACTACTGTTCCCAGCAGTGACACAATGACAGGGGGGACCCTGGCTAGCGTGGCTGGAGCGCGAACTACCCTGCCTGCCTACCCAAAGCTAAACCCACAGACAAATGGCGGAGATATGACGTGGTTCGGGTATTTATTTACCCGAACCACGTGACCGTTCGGCCAATCAGAGCGCGTTCGGGTCCGAACCACGTGACCCGTTCGGCCAATCACAGCGCTAGCCGAACGTTCGGGGAACGTTCGGCCATGCGCTCTTAGTTCGGCCATATGGCCGAACGGTTTGGCCGAGCACCGTCAGGTGTTCGGCCGAACTCGAACATCACCCGAACAGGGTGATGTTCTGCAGAACCCGAACAGTGGCGAACACTGTTCGCCCAACACTAGCTCTCAGTCCCTGATGATATAGTTCTCATCTCAAAGTAGGACAGACAGCGGTTTCTGAAATTCTGGAAATCAGATGTGTGCCCTGAAAATTTTCCCGGCATAGGCATTCTAGGCTCTAGTACAACTGAAGGGGACTGCACTGGTACAATTGCAGTCTGAAGGGTGCGAACCACCCCAGATAGCTGGGTGATCTGAGTCTGTTGGGTATTGACCACTATGGTTAAATCATTTACCGCTACGGTCAAGGCCTCAACCTGTTTACCCAGTGCGTCCATAGACATTTTGGTCTGCTGTTCTGTAACGATTTGTGTCAGCAAGAAACAGAGTTCTGATTATTAGGTGATCTGCAGTATCACCTATAATGCAGAAATATACCTGATTATAAATAAGGTGATCTGCAGAATCACCTATAATACTGGTATATCAGAAGCTGATGTGACAACAAATACAGATGGTGTTTGGTGCAACAGTAATACTGATCAGAGCTATACCTCACCAGAGGAGCTGGTGGGTACTATCAGTACAGTGCCTCTTACCAGAGTCAAGGGCCCTCTGGTGAGAGTAGAGTAGTCAGACAGATCGGGTTTGGCAACAGACAGACAGATGCAGTACAAAATCGGAAGGCAGAGTCAGGAAGATATACACAGGCAGAGCAAGATCAGATGAGCAAAGGTACAGAATCACTGAGCAAGAGAGTGGTCAGAACGAGCCAGAGTCATGCACAAATAATAATACAGTAAGGTAAATCTTTAAGGCTATCAAACAATTCCTATCTTGTGTGAAATCCCCGGATTCCTCCCGGATCAAAGCACACCGGAACTATCTAAGGGTCTGAGCGCTAACACGAAGTATTCGCAACAGCAGACAAGTTGCAAGTGACACAGCTAGGCTTGTGAAGCAGAGGCGACCCTCCAGGCACGCCCCCTGCAATTAACTAATGAGGAGCGGCGAGCGTCTCCTCTGACGTCAGCCGACCAGCCGGTCAGCTGACACGCCTCCTCCCTGCATAAAGGTCCTGTCTCTGCGCGTGCGACAAGGCAACCCTATGTGCAACTGACAGTTCCGTCCTCGGCGTGCTAGACGACTGAGGCCTGGATATGCTGCTGCTGCTAAACAAGGAGCTAGAGGCAGCTGCGGTGGTAGCGCTGTTCACCGCGGCTGCCTCTCCAGCGTTTGTTACAGGAGGACAGTGGCGTATCACAGAGGGGGAATTACAGTGGTGTTTCACAGAGCGGGAAGTACAGTGGTGTTCCACAGAGGGGGGAGTACAGCGGCATTCCACAGAGGGGGGAGTACAACAGCATTCTACAGAGGGGGAGTACAGCAGCATTCTACAGAGGGGGACTACAGCAGCGCTCTACAGAGGGGGAGTACAGCAGCATTCCAGAGAGGGGGGAGTACGATGGCATTTCACAGAGTAGGGGAATACAGCAATTTTCCAGAGAGGGGAAAAAAAGAGGAATTCCACATAAGGGAAGTACAGTGGTGTTCCACAAGGGGGGAGTACAGTGGCATTCCACAGAGGGGGAGTACGGTGGTGTTCCACAGAGGGTGCCGTACAGTGGAGTTCCACAGAGAGTGGAATAAAGCGGCATTCCATAGAGGGGGGAGTATGGTGGCGTTCCACAGAGGTGGGAGTACATTGGAACTCCAAAAAGGGTGAGTACAGCAGCGTTGTACAAAGGGGAAGTAAAGCTGCGTCTCACAGAGGGGGGAGTACAGCTGCGTTTCACAGAGGGGGGAGTACAGCTGCGTTTCACAGAGGGGGGGGGAGTACAGCTGTGTTTTGCAGAGGGGGTACAGCAGTATTTCACAGAGGGGGAGTACAGTGGCATTCCACAGAAGGGGGAGTACAGCAACGTTCTACAGAGGGGGATTACAGCAGTGTTCCAGAGAGGGGGGATTACCATGGCGTTTCACAGAGTAAGGAAATACAGCAGTGTTCCAGAGAGGGGGAAAACCTGAGGCATTCCATAGAAGGGAAGTAAAGCTGTGTTCCACAGAGGTGAGAGTACAGTGGCGTTCCACAGAGGGAGGAGTAGAGTGGCGTTCCACAGAAGGGGGGGGGGTACAGTGGCATTCCAAAAAGGGTGATTACAGCAGCATTCTACAGAGGGGAAGTACAGCAGCGTTTCACAGAGGGAGGAGTACAGTGGCGTTTCACAGAGGGGGAAGTACAGCGGCATTCCAAAGAGTTGGGAGTACAACAGTGTTCTACAGAGGGGGGAGTACAGCAGCGTTCTACAGAGGGGTGAGTACAATGTCATTTCACAGAGTAGGGGAATACAGCAGTGTTCCAGAGAGGGGGAGAAACTGAGGCATTCCACAGAAGGGAAGTAAAGCTGTGTTCCACAGAGGGTGGAGTACAGTGGTGTTCCAGAGAGGGGGGAGTACAGTGGCGTATCACAGAGGGGGAATTACAGTGGCGTTTCACAGAGGGGGAAGTACAGTAGCATTCCACAGAGGGGGGAGTACAACATCGTTCTACAGAGGGGGGAGTACAGCAGCGTTCTACAGAGGGGGAGTACAGCAGCGTTCCAGAGAGGGGGAAAAACAGAGGAATTCCATAGAAGGGAAGTAAAACTGTGTTCCTCAGAGGTGGGAGTACAGCAGTGTTTTGCAGAGTGTGTGTGTGTGTGTGGGGGGGGGGGGTACAGCAGTGTTTCACAGAGGGGGAGTACAGTGACATTCCACAGAAGGGGGAGTACAGCAGCGTTCTACAGACGGGGAGTACAGCAGTGTTCCAGAGAGGGGGGAGCACAATGGCATTTCACAGAGTAGGGGAATACAGAAGAGTTCCAGAGAGGGGGAAAAAACAGAGGAATTCCACAGAAGGGAAGTAAAGCTGTGTTCCTCAGAGGTGGGAGTACAGCAGTGTTTTGCAGAGTGGGGGGGGGGGGGGGGGAGGGGGGTGTACAGCAGTGTTTCACAGAGGGGGAGTACAGTGACATTCCACAGAAGGGGGAGTACAGCAGTGTTCCAGAGAGGGGGGAGTACAATGGCATTTCACAGAGTAGAGGAATACAGAAGAGTTCCAGAGAGGGGGAAAAAACAGAGGAATTCCACAGAAGGGAAGTAAAGCTGTGTTCCTCAGAGGTGGGAGTACAGCAGTGTTTTGCAGAGTGGGGGGGGGGGGGGTACAGCAGTGTTTCACAGAGGGGGAGTACAGTGACATTCCACAGAAGGGGGAGTACAGCAGTGTTCCAGAGAGGGGGGGAGTACAATGGCATTTCACAGAGTAGGGGAATACAGAAGAGTTCCAGAGAGGGGGAAAAAACAGAGGCATTCCATAGAAGGGAAGTAAAGCTGTGTTCCACAGAGGTGGGAGTACAGTGGTGTTCCACAGAGGTGGGAGTACAGTGGCGTTCCACAGAGGGGGGATTACAGTGGCCTTCCACAGAGGGGGGAGTACAGTGGCCTTCCACAGAGGGGGGAGTAAAGCGGCATTCCAAAAAAGGGTGAGTACAACAGCATTCTACAGAGTGGAAGTACAGCAACGTTTCACAGTGGTGGGAGTACAGCTGTGTTCCACAGAGAGGAGTAAAGCGGCATTCCACAGACGAGGGAATACAGCGGCTTTCCACAAAGGGGGGATACAGTGGTGCACCACAGAGGGGTAAGTACAGCGATCTTCCACAGAGGGGGAGTACAATGGCGGTCAACAGATGGTGGAATACAGCGGCATTCCACAGAACAGGGTGTACAGCAGCATTCTACAGAGGGGGAATACAGCAGCGTTCCACAAAGGGGGGAGTACAGAGGCATTTCACAGAGTAGGGGAATACAACTGTGTTGCACAGAGGTGGGAGTATAGCGGCGTTCCACAGAGGGGGGAGTACAGTGGTGTTTCATGGGGGGGGGGAGTACAGTGGCGTTTCAGAGAGGGGGCCGTACAGTGGTGTTCCACAGAGGGGGGAGTACAGCGGCATTCCACAGAGGGGGGAGTACAGTGGTGTTCCATGGGGGGGAGTACAGTGGCGTTTCAGAGAGGGGGACGTACAGTGGTGTTCCACAGAGGATGGGTACAGCGGCGTTCCGCAGAGGGGGAGAACAGCTGTGGGAAGTGATTCAAGCCTCTCCAGCTCCATCCGGTAAAGTCCTGCCTAATAACTAGATCACGTTATGAAACGTGAGGCGCAGTTTGTCCTGCCAGATCTGTGCATTGTGCAAGCAGCTGTCTCGCTGTTTATTCACTGGAAATATCTCCCCCAGGCAGCTGCGAGGCCAAAACCGCACATCCCAGCTGCCTCAGATTACAGTACACCTCTGTCCAAGCAAGGCTGAAAACACACAAAGCCTGATCTGGTCCTGTGCAGGACTGAATAGCTAATCAGGATTTATGGTCATGTTCTGTTTACACTAAATCAGTTGACAGGGGGGCCAAGCCAGCTATCATTACGCCCCTGCCCAAACTGCGGTACCAAGAGGTCACTATCCAGTGTACTCAACAAACGGTCAGCACCCCAATTCAGTAAAGATAGTTCCTTATACTGTAATTTATTTGCACACCACAGTGTCAAATAGCATGAAAGGAGCAACAAATGGCTGTTTCCACCCTCAGTGGTCTTCATGCGTGACTGAGCTCGTGGCCAGGAGTGGGTGGGCGTGGGTGACCTAGAGCCCGTTATTAAACGGGCCTCATGACTAGTAAATCATAGTAAAGCTATCTATACTAAATTGTGGTGCCAACCCTTTGTTGACTACACTCGTCTGAGGACAGCCAGTGACATGACTATGTACTCTGTAAAGTACTGCAGAAAATGTCATTACTATATAAATCCATAATAATAATAACATGGTAGGACATTAGACTATAAGAATGGTAGGATTAAATTGGGAGCTCCTCTGAGGACAGTCAGTGACATGACTATGTATTCTGTAAAGTGCTGCAGAAGATGTCAGTGCTTTATAAATAAATAATAATAATAATAATAATAATATAAATACATAATAATAATAGGGTAGGACATTAGACTATGACTATGATAGGTTTAGAGTGTGAGCTCCTCTGAGGACAGTCAGTGACATGACTATGTACTCTGTAAAATGCTGCAGAAGATGTCAGTGCCATAGAAATACATAATAATAATATGGTAGGACATTAGACTAGGACTATAGTAGGAATAGAATGTGAGTTCCTCTGAGGACAGTCAGTGACATGACTATGTACTCTGTAATGTGCTGCAGAAGATGTTACTGCTATATAAATACATAATAATATGGTATGACAGTAAGATTAGATTGTGAGCTCCTCTGGGCACAGTCAGTGACATGACCATGTACTAATGTGCTGCAGAAGATGTCAGTACTAGAAATGGCACGAATGGTTCGCCAGGCGAAATTCAGCTGTTCGCGTCCGCATCGTGACTTGAACACATAGCGTGTTCGACCCGCCCCCTTTACCTCGCCATTCAGCTAAACGTTGACCCTCTACATCACAGTCAGCAGACACATGGCAGCCATTCAAGCTACACTCCCCCACGGACCCCCCACCCCCCTATAAAAACGCAGCAGCGCTGGCCATGTTCTCAGTCTCTGGCTGCTGCTTTAGTGAGAGGAAGGGAGAGACATTGCTGTAGATAGGTAAAGCGCTAGTTAGGCTGTTGCTTGCTCCTCGCTATTATTTATTGCTGAAAGCACCCCAAAAAGAGCTCTTTTGAGAGCTAATATTGTTCTGATGTGTTTTTTTTTCTCTGTGACACACTGCATACAGTCCCAGCTGGCCCTTGTAGTCCGCCAGCACACTCTATTAAAAGTGCACATCTTTCAACTGTATTTGTGATTGCACTTAATATAGCATAGCTCTCTGTGTGGGTGACACACTGCATACAGCCCACAGTCCAGGCAGCTTGCTCTTGTAGTCCGCCAGCACACTCTATTACCAGTGCATATCTTTCAACTGTATTTGTGATTGCACTTACTATAGCGTAGCTCTCTGTGTGGGTGACACACTGCATACAGCCCACAGTCCACACAGCTGGCCCTTGTTGTAGTCTGCCAGCACACTCTATTACCAGTGCATATCTTCTGACTGTATTTGTGATTGAACTTACTATAGGATATCTCTCTGTGTGGGTGACACACTGCATGCAGCCCACATTCCACACAGCCATTTGATTGCACACACTGCTTTTACAGCACTTCAGTCTTTTTACAACCATTATAATATCACAACTGCATTTCTCTCTGTGTGTGTTAAAAGTACACAGCCCAGTGATACACACACACACACACACACACACACACACACACACACACACACACACACACACACACACACACACACACACACACACACACACACACACACACACACACACAGCTGTTGTGTATTTGACACTGATTGTGTGGGTCTTTGTGATTACACACACTGTCTACCACTATTGAATATTGTTAGTACTACTGCATACCACAATATGGACAAAATGACAAGCAGAGGCAGAGGCAAGCCACCCTGCAGGTCTTTCCGAGGTCGTGCTGGTGTGATTTTGTGCGGCCCTCCACCAATGTACAGTGTTCAGAGGGCACATACCCTCAACCCCCAAAATTCTGAGGACTTAGTTGACTGGTTAACACAGAACCCCTCATCCTCCTCAGCTTCCGCATGGAACCGTGACCTATCTTCCTTCTCCTGCTCTGATTCTGGCACCCCACAACTACTTACCACTCAGTCAGCAGCCACCACCACCACCACTAGCACCTCAGCTGCTCCACTTGAGCTATCAGAGGAGTTATTCACACAATCCTATGATGAATTTACTGATGCACAACCATTATTGTTACAAGATGAAGGCGCTAAGGATGTTACACCAACACCACCTCATATGTCTCAGTTAGGCATCACTATACACATGGACATAAGGTGTGAGGATGATGATGAGCTACCTGTTGTTGGTGCAGTTTTGGAAGTATCTGATACAAGCTAAGCTATGGAAGATGATGATGATGATGATGTGGGCATGGATGCCACATGGGAGCCTGGAAGAAGAGATGAACAGGGGCAGGGCCGGCCTTAGGTTTCACAGCGCCCTGAGCGTAACCAGGTTTTGGTGCCCCCCCCCCCCAATTCATCCTCTTCACGTTTCAGCGCACCACACACATACACTAATGGGGGGGGGGCGTATCCGTCCATCCTGAATCCTGACATATAGCTATAAGTCCCCCCCCCAGTATAGGTAGCCAGGCATAGGTGACCCAGTAAAAGTAGCCAGCTGTAGATCCCTCCCAGTATAGGTTAGCCAGGTAGGTGTCCCCAGTATAGGTAGCCAGTATACTTTCCCCAGTATAGGCTAGATAGGCATTTGTCCCAGCTATAGGTTAGATAGGTAGGTGCCCACAGTACAGGTTAGATAGGTAGCTGCCCCCAGTGTATAGGTTAGATAGGTAGGTACCTGCAATATAGGTTAGATAGGTAGCTGCCACCAGTATAGATTAGATAGGTAACTGCCCCCAGTATAGATTACATAGGTTGCTGTCCCCAGTATAAATTAGATAGGTAGGTGGCCCGCAGTATAGATTAGATAGGTAGGTGGCCCGCAGTATAGATTAGATAGGTAGCTGCCCCCCAGTATAGATTAGATAGGTAGCTGCCCCCCAGTATAGATTAGATAGGTAGCTGCTCCCCAGTATAGATTAGATAGGTAGCTGCCCCCCAGTATAGGTTAGATAGGTAGGTGACCCCAGTATAGATTACATAGGTGGCTGCCCCCCCAGTATAGGTTAGATAGGTAGGTGCCCCCAGTATAGATTAGATAGGTAGCTGCTCCCCCCAGTATAGGTTAGATAGGTAGGTGCCCCCAGTATAGATTAGATAGGTAGCTGCCCCCCCAGTATAGGTTAGATAGGTAGGTGCCCCCAGTATAGATTAGATAGGTAGCTGCCCCCCCCCCCCCAGTATTGGTTAGATAGGTAGGTGCCCCCAGTATAGAGTAGGTAGATAGGTAGGTGCCCCAGTATAGAGTAGGTAGGTAGGTGCCCCCAGTATAGAGTAGGTAGGTAGGTAGGTGCCCCCTCATACTGGAGGGGGAGCCGCGGGGAGGGCAGCCCGACCTCTCCCTCCCTTCCTCTCCGGGCCGCCCTTCGTGCTCCCCCCTCAGATGTACACTGCAGCAGAGCCAGAGAAGAACAACTCACCTCCCTCGCTGGTTCCGATCGCCGGCGCCTCTCACTTCCCGCTGGTCGCCTCTTCTACATTAGTTACTGATGCACACTAAACTTCCTGCTTAACAGGAAGTTTAGTGTGTATCAGTAACTAATATAGAAGAGGCGACCAGCGGGAAGTGAGAGGCGCCGGCGATCGGAACCAGCGAGGGAGGTGAGTTGTTCTTCTCTGGCTCTGCTGCAGTGTACATCTGAGGGGGGAGCACGGAGGGCGGCCCGGAGAGGAAGGGAGGGAGAGGTCGGGCTGCCCTCCCCGCAGCTCCCCCTCCATCACGGTGGCTGGCTGCACGGGCATCATGTTTGCGCCTATCACGGCACCAGGGGGCGGAGCTTCCATGCGGCAGGAGCGCCCCCTGGAAGCCGGCGCCCTGAGCGATCGCACAGGTCGCTCAGGTCAAAGGCCGGCCCTGAACAGGGGGACAGAGAGGAGGGGAGACAGAGAGGAGGAGGAGACGAGTTGCTGTAAGCAGGAGGGGGAGCTCATCGCAAACAGCTTGTGGCAGTGTCCGACAGCATGTATCGCCACCTAGGGGCAGGCAGCCAACACGCCCTTTTACACTACCTGATCGTTGTATACACACGCAAGATGTTTTAAAGCACTTTATGCCTCCAATTTAGCAATGCAATGTGATTTCTGCCCTTTAGGGATTGTAACCCTGCTCTGTGTCAATAAATACGTAATTTTCCCCGGGGCTTGTGTATCCCACTCCGCCATGCCCCCCTCCAGGTGTTAGACCCCTTAGAACAACTTTTCCATCATTTTTGTGGCCAGAAATAGCCCCTGTATGTTTTAAAATTCGCCTGTTCATTTAAGTCTATGGCGGTTCACCCGGTTCGTGCGAACTCGAACTTTTGCGGAAGTTCGCGTTCGCGCTCCGCGAACCCAAAATCTGATGTTCAGGCCATCTCTAGTTAGTACTATATAAATACATAATAATAGTATAGTATAACATTAGACTATGTTGGACAATGACTGTGGTAGGATTAGATTGTGAGCTGCTTTGAGGACAATAAGTGACGTGACTATGTAATCTGTAAAGTGCTGCAGAAGATGGTGTGTGTGTGGGGGGGGGGGGAGGGGGGAGAGGGTAGATTTGGATATAGAGAAATATGAAACATCCCCTACATGCCCTCAGCTGTGCCCTCCTCTCTCCTGTGTAGTGAATGGGTTGGTGAATGCAGAGAATGTATCCCAGCATAAAAGTATGAAATGGTTAGTATAGCAGTGAAATATACATAGTGATTTCTCTACGATGTTGGAGACACTCTATAGGATCCGCAGTGCCGGTCGGATTATCCGACCATCGCTGGGCTCTGGAGATCCCTGCGGGGAATATTTGGATGGAGCGCTGTGTGTCATGCTGGAGGAACTGTGGGAGGTTGTCTCAGTAACGCATTTTATGGTTTGGTGTTTTGAAATGTTTCTCTCCTGGCTGGAAGCGGATCTGAAGCCCCAGCGAGGGGGTCTGGGAATCGTTGAATGCATTTGGGACTCGGAATCTTCAGGCTGAGGTCCAGGAGGATAAGAGGAGGATTTTGTGTCCTGATATTGTGCTCAGCTAGCACAGGACTCGTTTATCGGAATACCCAAAGTCTTCAGCCAGTTTCCTCCTTTCATCTCGTAATCCGCATTCTTACCATGAAACGGAGAAGCTGCCTGGAGAAAGATTTCTTCTGTCAGACACATTCATCAATTAGTACAACACGTTCACATTATACCTACAACTTTAAAGCACATCTCGGGAGAGAGAACTTTGGAGGCTGCCATATTTATTTCCTGTTAAACAATAGCAGCTGCCTGGCTGTCCTGCTGATCACTGGCTGCAGAGTGTCTGAATCACACACCTGAAACAAGCATGCAGCTAATCTAGTCACACTGCAGTCAGAGCACCTGCTCTACATGCTTGTTTAGGGGCTATAGCTAAAGTTATTAGAGGCATGGGATCAGCAGGATGTGCATTGTTTATAGGACAACTGTAGCAAGAGGGCTGTGGGGGTAGACATATTTATCTCAGTTTAAACAATGCACATTGCCTGGCTGTCCTGCTGATCCTCTTGCTATAGCGATAGACCCTGAACAAGCATGCAGCAGATCAGGTGTTTCTGACATTATTGTCAGATCTGACAACATTAGCTGCATGCTTGTTTCTGGTGTTATTCAGACACTACTGCAGCCAAATAGATCAGCAGGGATGACAGGGCAACTGGTATTGTTTAAAAGGAAATAAATATGTCAGCCTCCATATCCCTCTCTCTTTAATTGTTATTTAAAGCAGAGTTCCCCAACCCTGTCCTCAAGGCCCACCAACAGTACGTTTTGCAGAAAACCACAAACATTCACAGGTGGGGTAATTAGTGTCTCAGCAGAGCTGATTAACTCCCTCTGTGGATTTCCACAAAACATGCACTGTTGGTGGGCCTTGAGGACAGGGTTGGGGAACACTGCTTTAACCTCCTTGCCGGTTATCCCGAGCTTAGCTCAGGGTAACCTGCCGTGGAGGATTCCTCAGGCCCTGCTGGGCCGATTTGCATAATTTTTTTTTTATACACGCAGCTAGCACTTACGATCGCCGCTGCTCCGCGCCGATTCGCCGCTACCCGCCGCATCAGAGGGTGCCCCCCGAGACCCGTGCGCTGCCTGGCCAATCAGTGCCAGGCAGCGCTGAGGGGTGGATCGGGACTCCCTCTGACGTCACGACGCCAGTGACGTCATCGCGCCCGTCGCCATGGCGACGGGGGAAGCCCTCATGGAAATCCCGTTCAGAACGGGATTTCCGGATGGGCATATGCGCCGGCGATCGGCGCATACGGGGGGACGCTGCAGGGAGGGGGGAAGCATGTAGCTAGCGCTAGGCAAGCTACATGCTAAAAAAAAAAAATGCAAAAAAAACACCCTCCCTGCCGTGCGCAGCAAATATTTACAACGGCAGGGAGGTTAAAGGACAACTGCAGTGAGAAGAATATGGAGGCTGACATATTTATTTCCTTTTAAACTTCACCAGTTGCCTGGCTGTCCTGCTGATCTATTTGGCTCCAGTGGTGTCTGAATCACACCAGAAACAAGCATGCAGCTAATCTTGTCAGATCTGACATTAATGTCAGAAACACATGATATGCTGCATGCTTGTTCTGGGTCTATGGCCAAAGGCAATAGAGGCAGAGGATCAGCAGGATTGTCAAGCAACTGATATTCCTTATGAGGAAATAAATATGTCAGCTTCCATATACCTCTCACTTCACGTGACTGCCTTCCTTATTTCCAGTATGCTAATGAATGGGGCGGCTGGCTAGGTGATATTCAAATGTCACTACAGAACTCTTCAAATGAAATGAAATGCAAATGTATACACTTTACATACTATATTTCGTATAGACAGTATGTGAACAAGATGGATTCCACATAACTAGTTAAGATGGTTATCCTGGATATGTCACAGTTTCTGTTACAGTCTAGGTCCGATTCTCTGAAAGGAAACAGTTAGGCCTAGTGCACACCAGAGCGTTTCCGCTGCGGTTTGCGATCCTCCTGCGGGTGCGGATCCGCTAGGGTAATGTATTTCAATGGGCTGGTGCACACCAGAGCGGGAGGCGTTTTGCAGAAACGCATACTCCCGGGCTGCAGCAGATTTTGGATTGCGGATGCGTTTCTGCCTCAATGTTAAGTATAGGAAAAACGCAAACCGCTCTGAAAAACGGCACTTCAGAGCGGTTTTGCAGGCGTTTTTGTTACAGAAGCTGTTCAGTAACAGCTTTACTGTAACAATATATGAAATCTACTATACTGAAAACCGCAGCAGCAATCCGCAAAACGCTAGCAAAACGCCTCATAAAAATAAAAAAAAGCGTTTAAAAATCTGCTAGCATTTTGCGGATCTGCTTGCGGTTTTTGGTGTGCACCAGCCCTAAGTGACCATTTTTTTCTTGGATAAGGGTGGAAACTTGAGTGCCTGGAGAAGAAAACCCATACAAACATGAAGAGAACATATCTCAAACATGGAACTTAGTTCAGAGGTCAGCAGTAGCTGGGGAAGTCCTGTGAAGGTGGATGGCAGACCATATCAGCAGAGTACCGAGCAGATGGAGGGCTGGTCTCCCAGCAAGTAATCTAACCATTCCTAGTGAATGTTTGACATATCTGGCAGGAGGCGCATATGAAAATGGATTAGTTTGTAGCAGTGCAGCGGGGAGTGACTGATGGGATAGCGCCCCCCTCAGCCTCACTTGAACATAGGCTTAACAGAATTCAGGACAACAATATAAATACCAGGAAACTGAGAGGAGTCTTACAGCCAATATAATATAACCTGACAGCTCTCTCCCACACACAGACAATATCTGCCATCATGCATCTGACAACAGATGTGCGTAACCCACATTACACTAGCTCTGTAAGCGTCATCCAGGTAAGTGTTGTGCTACTTGTGCAATGCACGCTACGTCAGTGGCATAAATACCGGTAAAGTCGCAGAGTGCTTTGTGCACACAGTAATTTTCTTTTCAAAACATTTTAATGTGATTGTTAGTCAATTACATGGATAGAATTCCAGTACTTAACATCTTGAAGGAATTCTGAAGTGACCATGCTTGTTGTTTCAATGTTAGCCTCAGCTATGCTATGCTTAGTTGCAAAGGATTGATGTGTAGACTAGACTGATTGAGTGCTATGTTATTTTTATAAAAAGTGGCTGTATTTGTAAAGATGTGATCTTGTAACAGGCTGTTTTTCTATCTTGCCACAATAAAAAGATTTAAAAACAAAACAAAAAAACAAAAAGAAACAAAAACAAAAACAGATACTCACCTAAGGAAAGGGAAGGCTCTGGGTCCTATAGAGCCTCCCAAGCCTTCTCACAGTCCCCCTGGAGGTTCCCCAGCTGCTCTCTTCTGTGTTGGGCTGGCTTTAGAGATGTGCCGCTCCATACTGCTCACGCGCATGCGCAGTACAGAACCACCGGTTTTCGGGACCCCGAGTGCTTCCGAAGACTTCCGGAGTCTCCTGCAGCGGAAAACGGAGGAGCCTGTAGGGGAATGAGGCCTCTGTGAGGAGAACCCTATAGTACCCAGAGCCTTCCCTCTCCCTAGGTGGGTATCTGTTTTTTATTTTATCTTAACTGAAGACTTCCTTTAGTAAAAGAAAAATATAAGGCACAGGCATTGACATTTGTAATAAGAATTCAAACCATTGAACAGAACAGTTGTAAAGTAAAAAAGTGCGATAGCGGTCACACACTAAGAAAGGATCGCTAATAATGAGAATATCAAAGTAAAACGCATGCAACATAAGAACATAAAAGAAATACCGTTGGCTGTTATTTTTAAATCTACAAGTATCTTATTTTGTATACAGTAATATTAATTTTTAAACTCTAGATCCAATTCTGTGTTGCAATAATTTTATAGTTAATGAGTTATGTTATCTCTATTCTTAAAGAGAGCCCAAGGTGGGCTCATGAAATAAAAAAAAATATCTAGGCTACTTGGTCCGGGCGGATAGGTAGTCGCCCAAACCGGCTCTCTCCGCCGCTCCTGTGGACCACACTGACCTCTAGGTCATGATGCTCCAAGGCGAGAATGATTCTCCCAGCGTGAAGGGAGGCGGAGTGGGGTAGGGGGCGTGGCCAGGGAGAGAGAGCTGTCCAATGTCAGCTCTGGAAACCCTGCAGGAATGCCCCTAGTGGGTGTTTTGAACAGGGAATCCCTCTGCCACATGTTTACCCTTGAGATAGAGACAAATATAGTGGGGCAGAGAGTGGCGGTGTGGGACACAGAGGCATGTCATGAAGCAGAGAACATGGCTCTGTGTCCCATCTGCCCCATACACACACACCGCCTCAGGTTCTCTTTAAAGTATCCCTGTTTTGTGTTAGTGAGTTGATTTACCCATAGTTCCCATTTTTACTCAAATTTAGGGATTGAACCGTTTAGTGAAGCATGTCACAGGAGCCCTAGTGGTCAGACCGCAAATTGCCTTCCAATCTGTTTCAGCACACAGACCATAAAGGCTGTGGGCGTGATCTTTGCGCAGAAACCGACGGAAATTTGGGCAGCAGCCCCCACAAAATGAAAATTTGGGCAGCAGCCCGACCAGAAGTGAGCCTGTGAGGTACGGTAATTACAACTTTACACACTATTTCAGGGTATCTGCCACCACCACTGGTATGGGCCAGTGGACCCGACTGACTGACTGACTGGTCCTGCAAATAAATCTGTTAAACACACTCTATTCTGTCTGGCTAGTAACAACAGTAGCGTCTCTTCAGAAGTCTGAGTTCAGTTTCTGTGTATGCTGAATAATAGGGTATCTGGAACAACAACTGACGATAGCGTCGGTTTATTGAAAGCAATATAAATAATAAATATATACAGACAATTATTAAAATCAACAATTATTGAAACATTAATAGCCAGTATGAAAAATAAAAGAAAGGGAGAAAAAATACTTAGTTTCATGGAAAGATGTCCTTTTGTAAGAAGAATCATAAAGTCCTTGGTAAAGTCCTTTGTTTCAGATCAATTTAAAATCCAAGCAAAATGGCCACCACTTGTTCCTCACGGTGGCCGCGCGTTCATCAAGGTGGAAAATGGAGGAATGATGGAAGAGCCCCTCGCAGATGCTTTTGATGAAGCTGGTTTGGGGGTGTGGCAATGCCGACCCCCTCTGAATTACCCACCAATGACAGTTCCTTCCCTCTGAGAGATTTTGGGTTTAAACTTATAAAATGCCGTAACTCACAAACAATACAAGTCATATTTAGGTGGATAACGGATTCATACTTGTCGGAAAATACAGATTAATATGACATCAGACATGGCTAGTGCAGCGGACCCAGTTTTTGAGAAGGGTCATACCTCAATAACCGGACGGGCTATCGCGATGAATTTCATATCAGTCCGATGGCCAGATTTTACCGAATAAGACTATATGAATTTCATAGCTGTGCGATGTACAGTTGCCATATAATCGACAAGAAACCATACATCATATGCATTCAGATGGCCCGTGGTCTGTGCCGGATAGTCTGGATGATCAGGTTTTGAATAGACTTCCTGCTGGGAGTAGCTTCCTTGCTCTCCCTGTATGAAAGGGCTCACCAAATGGAGGTAATTAAAAATAAACATTCTCCGGGATACAGGCCTTGCCCAAGCTAATTAACACATCAAAAGACATCCTGCACCTAAGTACTGCTAGCCCAGATTGACTGCAGATGCTCCTACACAACCAATCCAGATATAGCACTCACTGGCAATCGGTGCAACAAACCGATTGCGATTGCATTCTCGTTTCTCACGGCTGTTCCGTGACACCTCCCCTTCCTGATGCTGTGTCAGGGGTTGTCATCAAGACATCCTCTGTAGCAGCCATTGGCGCTGTTGGGTCTAGTTCCCCCTGACACCGGGACAGCCCATCGGTGTTTTGGTGTTGGCTAACCTGGCAGACGGGTCTCGAGCTGCCGGTCTGGCGGGAAAACCCATTAGAGCCTGTGGCTCCGTTCACCTGGACAGGTCGCTGTCCAGGTGAACCGACATGGACCCTTCTGGACAGGGCGTTTGCGCCCCTGCGGTCGGATGTGGTGTCTGCTGGGACTGCTGACAACAGGCGGTAGGTCGACAGCCAGCCCACACAGGGGTTCCCTGCTAAGTGGCTGTGGACCTAGGGGGATCCCACGGGAATCCCTGGACCTTCCCAGCTCCTGACAGACGGCACATGCTTTGCAGTATTTGGCTACATCGCTGTTCATCCTGGGCCAATAAAACTGTTTCCGAATACAGGCAAGTGTCTTGCGGATACCTGAGTGCCCTGTCAGAGGTTTAGCATGTGCGGATTTCAGCACATGTCCCCTGAACGCACTCGGGACCACAAGCCATTTGGTATTCGCATGTGATCTACCTGTAGGGGGCTGTACAGACTCACTGTACAGTCTCCCACCTTCCCAGTACACCTTGAAAGCGGCTTCGTCTGCGAGGGACTCAGAGGCTTGCTGCCTGAGGACCTCCAGGCTTGGGTCACTTTGTAGTGCTACTGTGAGTACAGCGCTGTCAGTTTCAACCACCTGGCCCATGACACATGAAGTCAGCGGCTGAAAGGTCTCTTTGCTGGGGTCAGCACTGAACGAGTGGTTCAGTGCTGAGCCCACAATTCTGGCAGCACCCTGGGTGACTGCTAGTGCAGGCACCAGGGGCGTAGCAATAGAGGTTGCAGAGGTAGCGACCGCATCGGGGCCCTTGGGCCAGAGGGGCCCCATGGGGCCCTTCCTCAACCAAAGCATTAGCTGTTTATTGGTCCTGTGGTGGTAATAATCACCTCTATAGATGCTTTGAATCGTAGTAATCATTAACAAACTGTTCCCCATCCGATTCTTGCACCTCTAATACTATGTATGACCAAGGCAGGTTTTGTTGCGCCGTATCAAGTGTTATATATAGAGTGCTGGGAGGGGCCCCATGTAAAACTCGCACCGGGGCCCATAGCTCCAAAGCTACGCCACTGGCAGGCACATCATTGTCATTACAATAATCAACATTCTTCACATCATTGACACATGCATTAATGACATTGACAGGTATAGACACATTTTCATTACAGACAGGTTGTACATTAAACTCAGGTACAGTTACATCATCACGACAGACAGTTCGTGCATCAAAACTCAGGTGTCTTTGAAGCAGGCACTATTGAACCTGGTACCCTTGAACTGGTCACATTCAACCCACCTCCCCCTGGTGCCCCCCCAAGTGTATAAAGTACCTGTTGGTGGGCGGAGAGTCTGTTTCCTTCCGTGAGTGACAAGGCGGTTGTGGCAGGTTCGTAATAGGACACAAGCTTGCCCAAATCAGTCCCCAGCAACACAGGGACTGGGAGATCCTTCACAACCCCAACAACCCTTTCTTGGACCCCCACCCCTCAGTCGAGCTTCACTCCCGCGTGGACTATGTGTAAAAGGGTGCCCTCTACTCCAGTAAGGGCAAGGGATCGGCTGGAGCTGATGCTCTCCTTTGGCACAAGGTGTGAGTGAACTAACGTGATGTCAGCTCCGGTGTCTCGGAATCCGGTGACAACTTTGTCGTTCACTCTAACAGGCTGCTGCTGGTCGGTTCGGTCGCGGATTTCCTTTCCACGGGCAAACAGAACAAAATCTGATGCTCCAGGCTGTGGTTCGCTGGCTGGCTGCCTCTGCGGTGGGTGAGGTACAGGTGGGACAGGTGATACAGATGATCCAGGTGCTGGTGGTGTCTGCCTCCGCTCAGGACAGGTGAACTTCATGTGTCCCGTCTTGTGGCAGCAGTGACAGGTGACCTCTCCAGGGGCTGCAGGCATGGGTGCAGCAGCTGCGCTGGGTGGCCTCTGTGGCTGACGGCTCACAGGGGCAGGAGAGTCTGCCGGGGTATTGGGCTGACCTCCTCTCCAGCTGGATGGTGCAGTTCTGCGTGTATCAAATACCGGGTAGTTGTAAAGGTTTCAGGGAGGTCTGCAGCGACAGTTGCTAGCGCAGGCTTGCGCTCCAGCATAAACTGTTGTACATCAGCAGGGCAAATGTTCAGAAATTGTTCCAGGACTATCAAGTCCTCCAGGACATCATAAGACCCTTTGGTGAGGCCTAGAGTCCACTGGCGGAGTGTGGTGAGCAAGCTGCTGACCACATCTCGATAAGAATCAGAAGGCTTTTTCTGCCAGGCCCTGAACTTTTTCCGATAGGCTTCCGGCGTCAGCTGGTATTTGGTAATGATAGCATTTTTTTATAGCAGCATAATCATTATCTTTTTCCGCAGGCAACTCTGCGAAAGCATCAAGCGCTATGTAGCGCAGCAAAGGTGTCAGATGTCTGGCCCACTGGTCTTGGGACAGACGGTACCGACGGCACGCTTTTTCAAAAGACCGCAAAAACAAGTCAACTGTAGAGTGGGGCCGAACCTCCGATTTTCGGTTCGCGAACCGGGTTCGCGAACCTTCGCGGAAAGTTTGGTTCGCCGAAAAGTTTGCGAACCGCAATAGACTTCAATGGGGATGCGAACTTTGAAAAAAAAAAAATTATGCTGGCCACAAAAGTGATGGAAAAGATGTTTCAAGGGGTCTAACTAGTGTTGGGCGAACAGTGTTCGCCACTGTTCGGGTTCTGCAGAACATCACCCTGTTCGGGTGATGTTCGAGTTCGGCCGAACACCTGACGGTGCTCGGCCAAACCGTTCGGCCATATGGCCGAACTAAGAGCGCATGGCCGAACGTTCCCCGAACGTTCGGCTAGCGCTGTGATTGGCCGAACGGGTCACGTGGTTCGGACCCGAACGCGCTCTGATTGGCCGAACGGTCACGTGGTTCGGGTAAATAAATACCCGAACCACGTCATATCTCCGCCATTTGTCTGTGGGTTTAGCTTTGGGTAGGCAGGCAGGGTAGTTCGCGCTCCAGCCACGCTAGCCAGGGTCCCCCCTGTCATTGTGTCACTGCTGGGAACAGTAGTACACCGCTTGCTCAGCCACACTATATAGCATTCTGTTTACTGCCACTCTGTGTACCTCGCTCAGCCACACTATATAGCATTCTGTTTACTGCCACTCTGTGTCTGCTGGGAATAGTAGTACACCGCTTGCTCAGCCACACTATATAGCATTCTGTTTACTGCCACTCTGTGTACCTCGCTCAGCCACACTATATAGCATTCTGTTTACTGCCACTCTGTGTCTGCTGGGAATAGTGGTACACCGCTCGCTCAGCCACACTATATAGCATTCTGTTCACTGTTCTGTGTCTGCTTGGAATAGTGGTACACCGCTCGCTCAGCCACACTATATAGCATTCTGTTTACTGTTCTGTGTCTGCTGGGAATAGTGGTACACCGCTCGCTCAGCCACACTATATAGCATTCTGTTTACTGTTCTGTGTCTGCTGGGAATAGTGGTACACCGCTCGCTCAGCCACACTATATAGCATTCTGTTCACTGTTCTGTGTCTGCTGGGAATAGTGGTACACCGCTCGCTCAGCCACACTATATAGCATTCTGTTCACTGTTCTGTGTCTGCTGGGAATAGTGGTACACCGCTCGCTCAGCCACACTATATAGCATTCTGTTTACTGTTCTGTGTCTGCTGGGAATAGTGGTACACCGCTCGCTCATCCACACTATATAGCATTCTGTTCACTGTTCTGTGTCTGCTGGGAATAGTGGTACACCGCTCGCTCAGCCACACTATATAGCATTCTGTTCACTGTTCTGTGTCTGCTGGGAATAGTGGTACACCGCTCGCTCAGCCACACTATATAGCATTCTGTTCACTGTTCTGTGTCTGCTGGGAATAGTGGTACACCGCTCGCTCAGCCACACTATATAGCATTCTGTTTACTGTTCTGTGTCTGCTGGGAATAGTGGTACACCGCTCGCTCAGCCACACTATATAGCATTCTGTTTACTGTTCTGTGTCTGCTGGGAATAGTGGTACACCGCTCGCTCAGCCACACTATATAGCATTCTGTTTACTGTTCTGTGTCTGCTGGGAACAGTAGTACACCGCTCGCTCAGCCAGAGTATATAGCATTGTGTTTACTGCCACTCTGTGTACACCGCTCAGCCAGACTATATACCATTGTTTACTGACACTCTGTGTACACCGCTCAGCCAGACTATATACCATTGTTTACTGACACTCTGTGTACACCGCTCAGCCAGACTATATACCATTGTTTACTGCCACTCTGATTCTGCTGGGAACAGTAGTACACCGCTCGCTCAGCCAGACTATATAGCATTGTGTTTACTGCCACTCTGTGTACACCGCTCAGCCAGACTATATACCATTGTTTACTGACACTCTGTGTACACCGCTCAGCCAGACTATATACCATTGTTTACTGAAACTCTGTGTACACCGCTCAGCCAGACTATATACCATTGTTTACTGCCACTCTGATTCTGCTGGGAACAGTAGTACACCGCTCGCTCAGCCAGACTATATACCATTGTTTACTGACACTATAT